>NC_081415.1:234048802-234388802 GCF_030272615.1 Cryptomeria japonica
GAGTAAGAAAGTTTATCAGAGCATTTATTATGATTTGAATCCAATTCTTATGTTCATGTAGATATTGGGGCATGTTTTATTGACAATTGATATGGTTCACCTTGGTATGTTCCTTTTCTTCTATAGATGGCATGCTAGAGGATGTTAGGTGTTTCTACTTGATGCTAGTTATCATGTTTTCTTTTGTTAGTGTCTTCTTGAAGCATGAGAGCATAATGAAGATTAAGATGGTACATGGATGGCTAAGGGATGGTTTTCCCTTGTTTGTTATTCTTATGAATGTGTTTACAATGTATGATGTCAAGTGGGAGAATGTTAGGATTAAGGTGACATCTACCTTGTAAATCCTATGACATGGTTCCAACATACTTATAAAGTTTCCTATCACACATAGTATGTATTAGGAAAATAATTTGTGATATTTAATTCTTACCATTATTTGCAATAAATTCATAAGGGGTGATGGGTTCCACTAGCAATAGTAAAAGTAGGTTGTGAACACAATTATTTAATATTATTTTCCCCACTTATGGAAATCTAGAATAATACATTTAATGACTTAAGGAAATGAAAAAAGAGTGACCTTTTGGATTCTCTAAGTGGGAACATTGAAGAGGCAACATATTTCTCTTGGTGTTACATCATTTATTGCATTTAATGTAATGTTTATATTGAAAGAATGGGCTCCTAAGTTGGAGGGAAAGTATTAGAAGCTAAAATGGATTATTTTTGGGTTATGTGTGATAGAATTATAAAGCACTAAGAGCAGGGCTGTGAATCAGTGACAACAAAAATAATACCACTTTAAACACGGACCAGTAAAAGAAATTAACTAGTTTACTTAAAACTATGTATGCAATCCAAAGTGATATACAAGCATCAATAACAATTAAAACATTCACCATTACACAAGTTTTTATACGTGGAAAACCCAACTGGGAAAACCCACGGTGAGATGAGACTCACAAGTTAACTATTTGTAGTAATAGGTAACTTACTGGTTAAGGTCTACAAAAGTTCTCTACTAAGAATGAATCCTGTTAAAGATCCCAAAGCTCGGTTAGGACCTATACCTGGTTAAAGATAGTACACTGTTAGGAGTAACCTCGGTAGAGGATTTCAAACCCAAACTAATGGATCACCTGGTTAGAGGATTTGTACAATGACACAAGTGTTTACATGTGGAAAACCCAATTGGCAAAAACCACGGTGAGATGGGACTCACAAGTTAACTATCTGTAATAATAGGTAACTGACCAGTTAAGGTCTACGAAAGTGCTATGCTAGGAGCAAATCTTGTTAAAGATCCCAAAGCCCTATTAGGAGATATACTTGGTTAAAGGTAGTACCCTGTTAGGAGTAACCTCGATACAGGATTTCAAACCCAAACTAATGAATCACCTAGTTAGAGGATTTGTACAATGAATCTTGTTAGAGCTTACCCAGTTAGGGGATTTAACTATTGTAGTGATAAGAAAACAATAGATGGTATGATCTAGAAATAGCACATATTGCTTATGTAGATCCTCTTTTGCTCACTCAATACTACATCAGTGACATACTTTGCAGCTTCTTCAATAAATCACATCAACTTATTACTTGTATCTCGCATCATAAAAATAATTCATCACAATGTCATTTTATAAACATTAGATTTCATGTCAGCTCAGGAACCTCATCACAATTTCCTAGGTGCAGTGTATCTAGACAATCTTTCATAACACATCACAAATTGCCGCCAAATCTGTCAGTTAGGGATAACTCATCACGACTGGTGATAACTCATCACACAATCAGTGAAACTGGTTGGAACACCGATAATGGTTAAAAGTTAACCTCTTCCAACTCATAGACCGATTGACCTCCATTTGCCTCTTTGTTGATCTCCACAGTATCTCCAAATTCAAGTCATGCCATTTCTGCATATATCGGTTGTCTACATATACCGGCTAGACACCTTCAAACTGATTGGACTCCTTTATACAAATGATACCGGTTTGTAATACTAAGACTTAGGAGTAGTACCAGTTTGTCTTAACTAAGGTGACTATGACAATGTGAACATATATGTGCGTGTGTATATGTGCCATCAATGACAACACATAAAGTCACCCATTACAAAAATCATCATCAAGCCAACAATCTCCCCATTTGGCATTAATGGCAACACTTAGAAAATTTTACAGTTTTACAACTAAGTGTGCTTACAAAAAAAAATGTACACATATATTTCTACTTTCCCTTTGACAACAATGCCAAATTGAAAAGTAAAATACATATATATTATATCAAAATTTGCATCAAAAACTACAAAATACATAAATATGAGAGTTTTTGAAGGAGTGTTCACTACAATTTTCAAGAAAATGTCACTGACAATAATCTTCATCTAAGTAAATTCTGTTGGCATTATGATGCATTTTGTATGACTGGTGAAATGGTTGTCATTGTTGGAAACATCATCTTCTAAGTCTCTACAGTCCACCGATAAAGGCATAAAGGGTAACTGGTGAAGAGCAATAGTCCTTATTCCTATTGGAAGTGAGTAGACCAGTATGCAGGGGTTCACCAACTAAGCAGTGAGTAGACCGATATACAGGGGTTAAGCCACTAAGTAAAAAGTAGACTAGTATACAGGAGGTAATCAGTTAGGCAGAATTGGACCGATATATAGGCAACAACTGTCATCATAAGAGTCTCAACTGATAGACTTAGAAACATACAAATAACATCTAGTTGAACTAACAATCTTCCCTTTTCAACCGGTGAGATTTTCAGCATGAACAGTCGTCTTGATTGATATACCCAAAATGATTTTTGGAGAGCAATTTGAGGCACGATAACATATTTTTGAATTTGATTTTCGGAGGGAAAGACAATGCCAAAATTAAAGGCTAATATATTCACATCATTCATTTTGATTGTGTGTTGTCAATGAGAAAAAGATCTATGTGAATGTTAACAGGGCAAACAAAATAGAGTGCAGAAGATAGAGTTATGAATCGGTGAAGCCAAAACCAATTAGAAGAATAAAGCATACAAAGCGGATCTATGAGACAAAGGTAGTATCATCAGAGAGATCAATCATCTTTGTTTCCTTCTAACAATTGGAACATTGTAAATCCTTTAACAAGGTGAGCCTTAATCGATTCTTCATGTAAAGTCTCTTAACAATGTCACTTCTAATATGAAGTTGTAAAATCCTCTAGCAAGGTGAACTTTAATAGGTTCTAAGGTATTCTTAACTGAATACCGATCACTTCTAACTGGGTGATGTTCTCATAAAGAACTAGTTGTAATCTCTTAGCATGGCACTCTTTTTCACTGTAGTAAAAGAGATTGTGGGTTATCCCCGCCATGGTTTTCTCCCTCTAAGTGAGGGTTTCCATGTATAATTGCTAGTGTTATGTGATGCTTATTTGTGCATGCAAATTTATTTTCTTTGATGTTCTCTACTTTCATGATAAATGAAATGTTTAAGTTAATTTGGAAGGATAGTTGAAGATTGGTTAGTTTGAAAGTTTGAATTGTGTATAAAATGTTTTGACTGATTCACCCCCCTCTCAGTCACTGATTAATACTAACAATTGGTATCAGAGCATAGGTCCTCTAAAGAAAAGCTTGACAGCTTGAGGAAAAAGATCATGGAGGAATACCAGTATCAAAAGCAGATTGATTAAACTAATAAAATGATTTCTTAGTTGAAGGAGAGACTGACAAAATCACCTGCTAAAAGGAAAGAACTAGCTCTACAACTAAATGAGAGTCAAGATATCATAGATCAACTCTCCGAATATAGTGGATCTAAAGAAGAAGAAGAAGCACTCTCAGAACTGATGGAAAAGAACAAGAAGCTGATTGAAGAAATCAAATATCTAAAAATAGAGCATGAAAGTCAGGCCCTGAGAATGACTAAAATACTAGAAGCCAATAGGATAGCAGATGAAAGAAAAAGAGATGCAGAAGAAGTTTTGTCAAAAGCTGAAAAAGCCAAAAGGCTTGTTGAAGAAGCCCTAAGAGAAAATGATGCAATCATCATTGAAAAAGATGAAGAAATCTGAATTCTCACTCAGGACAATGAGTCCATGCATGAACATCAGCATGACAAAGCAGAGGAAAAGGAGAAGATGTTGAAAGAGATTGGACAACTCAAAAATGAGTTGAAAACTGCAAATGAGAGAAATGAAAAGTTGAGGAAATTTAATGAAATATCTGAGAAGATAGATGAACAGTTAAAATCTCAGAGGAGAACAAAGGAGACAGACGGTCTTGGTTACTCTAGTACAAGTCTTATGGAATTGGAGAATCATCTAAATCCAAAAGGATGAAGGATGATAAAAGGAACTATTTAGTAATGAAAGGTATGAAGTTTTCTAAATCTTCTTGCAATCATTATGGTAAACTGGGTCATAAGTCTGATGTCTGTAGAAATCAACCAGTTAGTCAAAAGAAGTCTTTCATCTTTGATGGTTATTACTATAATTATCACAAGTATGGTCACACTGCTTATAAGTGTAGATCTTGATCTAGCAGCATGTCTAATAGAAGAAGCTTTAATGGATATTGCTTTACATGCAGTAAATATGGATACAAAGTTGAAGAATGTGTGTTCAAGTCAAATGCATCAAGATCACCATTCAAACCGGTTAGACCTAGTAAAAGGAGTAATCAATTCGATGCCACTTGTTCCACTTGTGGTAATTTTGGTCATGGTGCAACAAATTGCAGAATGAGAATGGGCAGAGAAATAATGCAGGACCGTAGAGGACAACTGGTATGTCATGTTTCCATTTTCATAAGATCGGTCACTTAACTAGAGAATGAAGGAACTGATCCTATAATCGGTCTGAAAACAGGAACCAGTTTGGCAAGAAGAAAGGGCAAAATGACTTGAAAGGAAAGAAGACAATTGAAGAGGTGAGGAATGAAATGAAAAAGACATGGATTAAGAAGGAAGAAAGGAAAGAAGGAGAGAATCATTCTTAAACTAAGTCATCATCCACTGGTGATGATAGTTCTTCTTTAAGCTAAGCATATAGATGCTCAGGGGGAGTAGATATGGTAAGATCATTATTGAATCCCCTCGATCGATATGAGGTTATGTCTATCTGCATAGTTTAAAATCATAAAAGTTTGTTTAAATATTTCATTTGACAAATGTTTTAAGGGTTAGTGTAAATTTTTTTTGTGTACCATTATCAGTAACAAGCAACCGGTAAGAAGTGAATCAGTGTACCTTAATTTGTAAATGGTCAAAATTGTACAAACTAGTCGTTGTATTGAAGCACCGATAAACCTTAACGGATAAATAAATAAATGACAATACATTTCATTTACCTTACTTTCTTGTAAATGTTCTTCATCTCTCATGTGACCTAAGGCAATCAAAATATTGCTAGTGCTATTTATGTGAAGTGATCTAGTAGTGTGATAGTGGTGATTGGAAACCCTAGAGGAGAAGGTATTCAAACCCTGTTTTTGAAAATTTGTTTTAAGTTCATCATGGCAGCTTCAGTGTTGACTCCTATGTTGGTTGAAGCAATTAAATAACCACAAACTGAGTTGAAGTTGCATCCTATGAAGGCTGGAGAGATCGACATGATCGATGTCCTATCATTTGTGCCCTCTGATGTGTTACTGGTCGAAGATATTCACTCCTTCATCCATTGCAAGATTGAAGAACTTGGAGATAAATTCCTTTAAAATGAATTCAAAGGGTTCTATGATCATGATCTATTGAAGGCAGAACATTTGCATTTGAAGACCAAGGGTTTGTTGAATGTTATTGATTTTCTTGATCAATTCCATGCCGATTGGGTCAAGTATGTGTTAAGGAGAGTGCATGATCAATTTCTATGGCTAGAAGAAGAAGCACCGATCAAAATCACAAAGGATGTGATTCAAAGAGTAACAGGGTTTAACACATTCGGTGAAGCACTAACCCTAAGAATAATATCATCCACTGAAGTCACTTAGTTAACTTAGTCCCAATATGACAAGAGAGAAATGAAAATCACTCACATTGAGGATGCAAAAGTGAGGTTTTCTTCTGCAGTACTGGGTTATAGGGTCTATCAATCTAGCCGCATGAACAATGTGCTGAGTAGTGTTATCCATGCAGCTTGTAGAATCATCAAGGAGAATGCTACATACGATATCTTTGAGATGATCAGAAGTCAATTCCTGGCGACCATGGATCTAATTAAGAAGGACAAGAAGCAATCATTCAAGTATGGTTCATTACTAGTATGTATATTCTTCTATGTGAAAAATTTATTTCCCGGTAAGGGCAATGTAGTGTGGTTTGAAGATAAACCTATTATGGTTCAGATAGGTGAAATGATTAGAGATTTAGGTGTTAAGTTTGGAGAAAAAATGTGGGGTTATTTTAAAGAATTCCAAACTAGAATGCACAAAAGAGAGAGAATCCCAACCGGTATAGTTCAGAAGTACAAGGACAACGTTTGTTTTCTTGTTGACACTGATTGCTGCATTATTCAAGCGGCTCAACTTAGAAACTTTTGGGTACCTGCTATGGGTTATGAGGTCGGGGAAGACATTACTAAAGTATATGCAAACATGTTACTATCTAAACTGGTAGATAGAAAAGCAAAGATATTTGGAACTTCTAAGGAGGCAAGCTCCAAAATAAAAAGGGAACTTAAGGAGCGTATCATACAAAAGAGAGTAAGGAAAATGATTGATACCCTAGACAAAAATTATGGAGGTGAAGCATCCGTTGCCACTGCTTCCACTGGTACAAGTGAAAAAACAGGGGAAAAATCAAATAAAGATGAAGAAAAAATAGGAGAAAAGAAGAAAATATCAAAGAAAAAATACATGGGTACTGCATCCAGCAAGCTAACAACATACACAAAAGAAAATGACTCAAGTACTCCCATATCTTCCCCAAGTAAAGGTGGACTGGTAGGAGTGACATATCTTGGCAATTGACACTCTATTGGTTGGTTTCACTATGTTGTCATTGATGGAAACATGATTTTGTGCTCCCTATTCATGTTTTGATTCTATGGTGTACCAACAAGAACTTCACAGATACTACACCGACACCAGCACCGGTAGGACAGAAGGATTTCTTTTGTCACTGACAATGCAGGATGACATGGTTTAGTAAAGGTTATCCATATTGGAGGCCGACACATATTGGATCCGACATCAAAAATTGATTGTAATGTTTATGCATTTACGTTATCTAGTTGACATGTAATCTGGTATTGTATATATCTTTGTAAGTTGACATAAGGCATAAAATTTGTATAGGTTATATAGGCCAGTTTGATAAGATCATTTTGATATAGAGACATGAGATAGGAGATTATGGATATGCGAATGTGATATGATACAAAATTATTCAGAGAGATTATGTATGTGAGGAATTTATTGTAAGGGTTATTCCGGTAAAGGGGTTTAGGGTTTCAGATCGGAAAAAACAAAGCTCAAGCTGGAATTGTATTCTGGCATAGAAGATGCTATCTTAAGCAGTTCGTAGTTATTCAGATTGTAGTCTGGAATTTTATATAGTCAGTGAGGCTCCTATTGTGATTGAGCAATGTGTTCTAGGCTTTAAGGCTTCCTGCAAGTGCAGGCCCCTTGCATTTTGTAATATCTCTTCATATGGCCAGTATTGTGGGTCACAAATCCCACCGTGGTTTTTCCTCTTTGAGGTTTTCCACTTATAAATCTGTGTGTTATGATTCTCATTTATGTGATTGTCTTATTAGTTGCTTTACTTCTTTCAATTTTGTATGTACTGGTATACAGGTTGGTGTATGCATGTTTTGTTAAAGCTAAAATCTACTATTCTGGCATAACACTGATTCACCCCCCCCCCTCTTAGTGTTAGTGGTTTCCAACAACATATGCAAGAAAGAAAAAGAGTGAAGAGCCAGTTGACACAAAGGCTAAAAAGAAGCCCAAGAAGGATGAAAAGGAGGGTGATAACACTGACACCCAATTTGTTGTGGAAATAAAAGAAGTCAGTGTTAGGTCCCAGAGACAATTGAGAGAGGGGGGGGGGGGTGAATCGGTTTGTCAAATAAATTTAAACCAAAAACAACTTAACCAATTTACTGCTTAATGCTGGTGAACTAGTCTGTTATACCGGTGGGTAGTTTTATTAGATAATTGTAATACCGGTAGGGATTAATGCATGAAACAAAAAGAAAAAGTCATCCACAACACATAACACCAATATTTGTATGTGGAAACCCTGTAAGGAGAAAAACCATGGTGAGAAACCTTACCCACAATTAGATGATACTACTACAGATAGTAAGTGTATACAAATGGGGTCTGCACATGCAGAAAGGCCAAGCGCCTAGAGCTCACTGCTCAAACACAAAATGGTAGTCACACTGACTACAATTGGATGGTTAAATCCAATAAGAATATACTACTCAAAATAGCATCTTCATATGTTGGATTCAGTACCGATGTAGTTCTGATATGCTTTCACAAAAACCTAGCTTCACCTTCAAATGATGTCTACGTGTATAGCTCTGCTTATTCTCGCATATACCTTTACACAATTCTCTTTCGCATTCCACATCTGATCTTACAAATAAGATCTTACATTTATACCATAACGTAAGACCAATTTTAGTAAGTCAGATCTACAAGATATTTACAATAAAATCACTTTACAAACAATACAATATCCGATGCAATAACCGATTCAACATGTCGGCTTGATGCATTTACAACAATGATAAATCATCTCCATAGCATGTCGTGCTGATTTGGAAAAGATAAGCCTGACAATGCATAACCTAGACCTATTTGCTGGTAACAAGAAATATGCAAATATGAATATACCAATAAACAATTCTCCAAGATAAGATGTTTCAACAATGTATTTGACATAATCAAGTGTTCTCCATGCCATTCCAAGTGTCGGTGTACCATATACCAATGACGGTGATAAGTCACTAGCTTGTCGGTGAATGTTGTTGAATCTCCAAAGTGCTAGAGTTTTAGTAGGTGTGGACATCAATGACAAAACCATACCAAAATACAAACAGTCAGAAGAAGTGGTAGAAATGCAGTCCCAACTGTTGATGAATTGGTCCATGGGATCAAAGAATATGGAGGTGTATCTAGTGTAGATAGAAAATATCCCCTCTGCAATGAGGAGGACAAAATAAAAATTAAAGAAACACTTATCTGGAACATGCATAAGTTCTGCAAAACTCCCAGTGAACTTTATGGAATAATTCCATCAGACTTGAAAAATCAAATTGAAGGGAGATGGAAAATGACCCTCGCAATTGAAAAAGAGCACAAGATAAAAGAACTCAGGGAAGTGCAACATGATTTTGATTTCAATCAAGCTTCAATAGTGGCATAAGCATGTGCTCAACACTTCAAAATAAGGAATATGACAGGGAGAGTGGCCACAGGAGATGTCCAAGGTGTGCATTATGAGGGTGTTGCCTTATGAAAAATAATTTTGAGCCAACAAAAGGAAGCTGAGGAAGAAATAGAAATAGAAGTAAAACAAGGACAAGATATAGCTTCTCATGAAAAGAGAAAAGGAAAAGAAAAAGATACCACCAATGAATTTGATGTTTTTAGAGTTGATGATATCATCGGTAATGTTGTGTTAGATATTCCTAATCTGACAAAGGATGTAGAGAAATTGGTTGAACACATCAACCATTGAACCTATTGATATTGATGTTTCACCGGTAAAGGGAACCACTCAAACTAAGCATCCCGACGAAGATGAAGTCATAACTAAAGCTATACCTTATGAAGACAAACCTCATAGAACCTCGGTAACAATAAATCCTACTGACTATGAACCTCTTTTGTCAAAAAAAGGTGCAAAGGAGGAAGAGGAAAAGAAGAAAGCAGAAAAGAAGGAAGATGTGTAGAAGGAAACAGAAGAAAAGAAAGTAGAAAGTAAGAAAATAGTTGTGGACACTCCTCTGGTAAGGAGGAAGTTAGATTTAGAAAAGGAGAGTGAAAAGAAGAAAGCTAAACTCACCACCGCAACTAGCTCTGAGGTTGAGGCTGAAGAAAAGGGAGAAGAAACAGAGGAAGAAGAGGGAGACTCTATAATTGACATAAAGAAGATGACTCCTAAACAATTAATGAAAGTTTTTGAAAAATTGAGAGTTCAAGCTAAAAAGGCAAAACTTAGAGAAAATAAAAAGAAGGCAATAATTCTCAATTTTGCCAAGACAATTCTATCTAATCTACTTCCTGACATTGCTATTGATGACATTGCACCCATCATTGATCAATTGGGCACTCATGTCAAAGCAATCGGTTCATAGACAACCGATCTGGAGAAGGTTGTAGTTAAACAATATGTAACAAGGAGAGGTGAAAACTAATTTAATAAATATCAGTTGGCAAAGTTGCTCTCTCCACAAGCACTAAAGTAGTCAAATCTATACTACAGGAAGTTGGCAATTTATTGGTCAAATCATCAAGCTTCACTAATTTAATCAGAGATCTTCAAGATAAAAGAGCTCAGACTCAAAGGGAAATCCAAGATCTGATAGGTTCGTTTGATCCTCTTACAAGCTCTGCAGTGACCTTTAGTGGAAAGGTCAAATAGTTAACTCATGAAATCAAAAAGTTAAAAGAGGAAGAGGATAAACAAGCTCTTAATCTGTCAGAGCTACAGTGCTACCTTGCACCGATCATTGATTTCATGCAAAGGAATATCAAAGAATAAAAAAGCCTCATAAGTGCACTTGACTATAAGATAGTAGATGCTATGGAAGATTTTGTTACAATTTTACGTGGACAATTCAACACCATGAAACAGGTGAAGCCTTCATGGGAATCTACTTTGCAAGCTGCTAAGGAAAATTTCAAAGACATTTTTTCTTTATTCTCATGAATTCTTTTATATATTCTTTTCCATTGATGTCAAAAGGGGGAGTTTGTCTATGTACATGAGGTAGATGAAACAAGGGTCAGAACTGGCACAAACATGACTATTTTGCAGCAAAGTCATTGAACCTTTTCTGTAGTGTTTGTAGTGTTTGCCACCAATGCCAAAGGGGGAGTTTGTTGGCATTATGATGCATTTTGTTGGCATTGACAAAACCGGTTAATCCAGAGAATCAGTATATTAGCTAATATTTTTCATTGATGTCTAACACTGACCGATGGAGTTGTGTATCTCAGTAGCAAAGGTGATGACTTGTAATCAAACATGGAAGCAACATAAGAGATAGATGATCAAGGTTCAATCAGCTCAAGGGAAGACATACTAAGCTAACTAGTCTGTCACTCAAGAAGATCAGTGTTGAGGTTAGATCTTCAGGTTGGTCATTCAGATGATGATGAAGTCACAAAAGGTGACTTAGGCAAGAAGGCTTGAGGTTGTATGCAAACTGCAACCTCGTTGAAAAATAGGAGAAGAGGCTTGATGGAAGCACTACAAACTGACATCAAAGGATGAACTGGTAATGAAAAGCGTAGTGGTATATCGGTGAATAAGAAGCAAGATAGGTGGTCACCATAAATCTTAGAGTGGTGATCGGTTACACAGTTACGATGACAAAAGGTGAGTTGGTGAGTTTGTGTCAATGCCAAACTAAAGGTTGGTGGAGTCAATTTCAGTTATCATGCAATTAAGCCATGATTACTTGCGAATTTTTTGGTTCGCATTTAAAAGACTGAACTCAACCCAAAAGTCTCTATTTTTGGGGGATGCAATGGCATATTTGGTTGAGTAGTTGGCGGAATTGTTGCAGGGCATGCAGAGCAAGAGTGGGAAGATTTAAATTCAAAATCTATCAAGATATGTGATTACATTGATTAAGGAAACACCTGAAGGTGACAACATAGAGTGTATAAAGTGTTTTGAGTTCATACAAAACTTTTTTTGATCAAAAAATTTGCAAAGTTCAAATCCTGTGAGAGATGATCTGAAGTGTAGAGTGAAGAGTGAGGAAGTGCTAAATGATTTAGCATAGTAGAGTGCGTGTGAAGTAGACCGACAGAGTGTAGAGCCAAGGGTATGAGTAGAGGACCACTGTAGTGCAGAGAAAACACAATCGATGGAGATAGAGTATGATTTTCATTGTGATCTGATCAAGCTATCAGTAGCTATTCCAACAGATCAACTTCCTATTGCTTTCTAACCATCGCAACTCAAAATCCATTAATCGGGTCAAGTTTAACAGGTCCCTTTGTAAAATACCTTAACCGGGTGACATCTTAATTGATGATCCTAAGACCTTTAAAAAGGCTACCTCTAATAGGGTAAAGGCACTAACAGGCCTTAAATAAAATCCATTAATCGGGTGGCACCTAATAGTGTCTTTGTAATCTCGTAACAGGGATAGTTCCTCACTGAGCGTACTCCAGAAGAATGCAAATTTTGTGAGTTTCTACTCACACTCTAGTTATCTCCCATTTGGGTTTCCATGAGATAAATCTTGGTGTTACTGTGTATCTTTTCATGCATGCATGTTCTTTTGCAATAACTATTTATGTTGATGAATATTAAGTTAGTGCAGTCTTGAGCTAAAAGATTTTAATTTTGTAAAATGCTAAAGTGTTGATTCACCCCTCCCCTTAGCACCGTTTGGAACTAGCACATTTTGTATGACCAGTGAAATGGTTGTCATTGTTGGCAACATCATCTTCTAAGTCTCTACAATCCATCGGTAAAGGAATAAAGGGTAACTAGTGAAGAATAATAGTCCTTATTCCTATCGACAGTGAGTAGACTGGTATATAGGGGTTAACCAGCTAAGCAGTGAGTAGACCGGTATACAGGTGTTAACCGACTAAGTAGAAATTAGACTGGTATATAGGAGGTAACCGGTTAGGTAGAATTGGACTGGTACATAGGCAACAACCAACATCACAGGAGTCTCAACCGACAGACTTAGAAACATCGAGATAACATCCAGTTAAACCAACAGTTTTCTCTTTTCAACTGGCGAGATTTTTGGCATGAACGGTTGTCTTGACTGATATTCTTAGAATTATTTTTGGAGAGCAATTTGAGGCACGCCAACAAATTTTTGAGTTTGATATTTGGAGGGAAAGTTGGTGCCAGAACTAAAGGCTAATATATTCACATCATTCATTCTGATTGTGTGTTGTCAATGAGAAAAAGATCTGTGTGAATGCTAACAAGGCAAAAAAAGAAGAGTGCAGAAGATAGAGGTATGAATCGGTGAAGCCGACACCAATCAGAAGAACAAAGCATGCAAAGCAGATCTATGAGACAGAGGTAGTGTCATCAGAGAGATCAATCATCTTTGTTCCCTTCTAACAATTGCATCATTGTAAATGATTTAAAAAGTTGAACCTTAATCGTTTCTTCATGTAAAATCTCTTAACAGAGTCACTTCTAATATGAAGTTGTAAAATCCTCTAGCAAGGTGAACTTTAACAGATTCTAAGGCATTCTTAACTAGATACTAGTCACTTCTAACAGGGCGATGTTCTCATAAAGAACTGGTTGTAAGCTCTTAAAAAGGCACTCTTTTTCACTACAGTAAAAGAGATTGTGGGTTATCCCCACCATGGTTTTCTCCCTCTAACTAAGGGTTCCCATGTATAATTTCTAGTATTACTTGATGCTTATTTGTGCATGCAAATTTTTTTTTTTGATGTTCTCTGCTTTCATGATAAATAAAATGTTTAAGTTAATTTGGAAGGATAGTTGTAGACCAGTTAGTTTGAAAGTTTGAATTGTGTATAAACTATTTCAACTGATTCACCCCCCCTTTGAGTCACCATTTAATACTAACAAAATCATTATCCCATGTCTCCAATAATGTTTCAATGATCTCAATAGTTGTCATAACTTGTGCAACGAATTCTTCCATTGCATCTATTGTGCTCATCTTCAGAGTCACCAAAACTGCTTCTACATCCTTATATACCCTTTGTAAGATGCCCACTTTAGGTCTTTCAAGGATCTGAGTCTCCTAGCTTGTTCAAAATCATAAACATCTAACCGATGTTGCAAATCACCAACTGATTTCCCAAATGCTAAGGCTGAATCCTATAGAGGTATTTAATCATTACATATCTTCTCCTATTTTTTTTTGTCTCTTCTTGCCTCTTCTTCAAATAAGAATAGAAAAATGAAATGTTAGATGTATAGGCCAAAATCCTTCCTCCAGTTTTAACAACAGTTCCCAAAAGATCTTTATTCACAGATAAAGCAATCTTCCCTTTATCAATATTTGTCATTAGTTTCTCTCCCCTCTTCTTTTTGTAATTATTTTCAACTAAGGTATGGGTTGCCTCTTCAAGTGATTTCAGTTGGTCAGTAGCATCAACAACCAATTGTCCAAGCTTGATGATAAGGGTTGTCAAATTGCCAGTGTGAGTCTCTGGAAGGAGACTTGACAGAATATCAACAACAATTTGTATAGTTTTTGCTTATTTTCTCTTCTCTTTCAATCTTTTCTTTTGATCCCTAGAATGCATCACTGTAGAAATATCCATTAGTTCAGATGCACTTAAATTATCTACATATATAGGTCCTTTAATGCTTATTGAGTCATCCTCATCATCCTTTTGCTGCTTCATCTTTGCTTTTTCCTTTTCCTCTATTTTCTCTTTCACTTCATCCTTTTTTTTTTTCAGTTTCCTTTACTTCAACATCTTTCTCAGGTTTCTCTTTCTCCACTTCTATTTGTTTCTCTTGTGTAGCTATGCTAACCGGTGGCAGTTGATTTTCTACTTGGTTTTCTTTTTCTAGTGGCGGTTGAATATCCACACTAGGTTCATTGGCCGATGCTTTAGCTTCTTCCCGTGTAACAGTAATGTTCGATTGATGTACACGTTCCTTAACTGGTTCAATGATATTACTAGTTGTATCAATAGTGTCCTGGATTTCTTCAAAATCATCTACAAAGAAAATAATTGGTGGAGAAGTTGTGCCATCCTTGTTCTTAACAAGATAGACAACATCCGATTGAATAAACTCTTCACCTTCTAGCTTCGGTGGAGCTCTAGTCTCTATTTGGTCAGGTTTATTTTTGTAAGACTTCAATTGCTCATTCATCATGTGAATATCTTTAGCTATACTGTGTGTATCATCTTCAACAAGTTGAGCATTTCCAGCCAATAACTTCAATCTTCTTGACTTAAAATGAAATTGTCCTTTGAACTTATCAAGTAATGCTAACAATTCCTCTCTAGATAACTCAGGAAAATATTGAATGAAAACTCTATCAATAATTTCTTGATCCTGTTCTACAGCCACTTTCCATTTATTTACAAGAATAGAATACAAAAAAATAGAATTTTCCTTTTCAATATCTTGAGACAACCGATTGTATTGACACAGATGGTTGATTACCTCTTGAACAATTTGTTGTTTCTATCCTTCATCAAATGAATCAAAATACTCTTTCACATTATCAAGCCATTTCCCCCTAATGTTTTTAATGTTCTCTCAAAATCAGTCATACGCCTTTATGATGTAATATTAATAGAAGTACTTTGCTTTGAAATGTCTCCAACTGGTTTGGATTTCTTACCAGTCACTTTCATCTTCTTTGGTTCCTCTTCAATGTCAGTATCCTCATATTCTACTTGAAGAATGAGATTCCAGCCTCTCTTCTTTGTTGCAGTCTGCTTCTTTCCATATACTTTGGGTGCTAGTTCATTTTTTACTTGAATACTTCTTGTCACCCTTGTACTGGTGGTCATTGAAGGTGCTTGCTCAACTTTCTTCTTTTTCTCTTTGGCACTACTAGGTTGAGTAGGTGCATTCTTTTCTTGGTAAATTTCCAGTCTTTTCTTCTTCTTATCCTTAGGAGATGACAAAAAATTATTGGCATAACCGATTAATAAGTCATAGTTGACTTCATAACTCATTTCTTCCATCTCATCTTCCTTGGGTTCAACGGCCTCCATAAGGCAAAAGTCAGTGGTTACTATGAAATAGATATCATTTTCAAAGTGTTTCACAGTCTTACCCTCATTCTCATCTTCTTTTCAAACTCATTAAAATATATGTTCATGGCAATAGGAAATCTGTTCTTTACAGCCTTAATGTTGTTCTTTATTTGAGTTGTAACTGGTATGTCCTTCAACCATTGGATGTCACCAATTTCTAGAAGGAAATTATGAAAATATAAGAATATGCCAATCAATAGTTGACCATACTTGAAATTTTGATTATTGTGCTTCTTGATTGATTTTAGGTTCAACATCAATTGGCTACTTATTGCCTCGTATAAATCATAATCTGCATTCTCTGCAATCATCATGTAGGTTGTATGTACAACAGTAGATGGCACACTGTTCATCCTACTGGAATGAAATATCCTATAGCCAATGACCATAGTTACAAATATGACTACTAGATCTTTAATGTTGTTGACCGAAAATGTACGATCGCCAGAGGTGGTATGAGTCAGTGCAATCACAGTCTCTTTTGAAATCATCCTCAGCTTTGGTACTTCACCGATTTGACAAAAACCGGTCACTGCATGAATTGCTTCCTTCATAATTGTGTGCAACCTTTCAAGATACATATTCTCTCCATACACACGACTAAGTATTATCCTAACATGCTCTTCCTCAAAATCTTCAAGAAAATATGCCACATTATGAAAACCTTTCATAAACCTTAATATATTCGGGTTTGACTTTCCCGCTATTATCACACAAAGATTTTAGTTGAGAATAGATTGACACTGATCCTAGATCCTAAATTTTACAATCAATATAACTGGATAAATCACCTTTGATCATAACACCATTAGGAACTTGAGACAATGCGTTATATGATATTATTTTATCCGATTCCATAGACTCCATAGCTTCAACAATAATCATAAGTCTCTCTGCTGGTCTAGACGATGATTCCATTCTAGATAATCTAGATTTGAGAGATAATAATAAAAGAATACCTTATTCCCTTCGCATTGGCAGGGTTTCTGATTGATCTCTTAAATTCGCATCAGTTTTTCCTTTTCTTATATTTGAATCCAATCCAACTCATGATGTGCAACACAAATCCATTTACAATCAGCTAGCAATTCTCTTTTTAGCTCTGCAGGTGCTCAAAAACTCTTCTTCGAATGCAATTAGGGTAAAAGTAACTTCGTAAAACTTTCTTTTATAAACTTACCCATTGCATTAATTGCAAAACTAATAGGGCAACAAACCCTAATATACCACTTAGAAAACTCACTTGTACCAATAGGTATATAACCGGTTGATAATCCTTACAAAATCGATAGACAATGATACCAAGAATTCTTACAAAACAACTCGAAATACAAAACTCTTTTTCCATACATTCTTCAAGGGTTCCGAAAATATATTTACCGGTATGCTCCCCTTAGGCTTGTTGAAAATCTCAATTCTCTGGTGTAGGATTCTCCACACTAGGTGAAGGGTTAGATTCTTCTTCTTCCATATTTTATTCATCTCTATTCTGGTTTCCTCAACATTGACCTTCTGCTTACCTTTAAAATCTTTAGAGTTGTTAACCGGTTTGTTCTTCCTAGTTCTACAGAACTTTGCCATGTGTTCTGGTTTGTGACAATGATAGTGGGCCATCCCAAATGATCTCCAAGGTCCTGCATTACCTCTTCCAATTCTCCTTCTGCAGTTCATAGCCACATGTCCATAGTTATTGCAAATGGTGCAAATCACATTTGTTACCTTCTCCATTTCATATGGACTGAACCAGTTGACATAGGGTTTATGCCAATTCATGTTTCTCCAGTTGTCATAGGTACTTCTCCAGTCACTATTAGGTCTTGGATTCATGTGCGGTGCCAGATTGTTTGTTCCATATCTACATTCAATTGATTTATGTCCATACATGTTGCATGTGTAACAAGGACCTTAAAATCTTCTAGACACATATCTAGCATTAGCATTATAGCCTATGTTCTCAGTATATCTGTTTATACACACATTAGCAGTATGTCCAGGTTTGTGATAGATAAAGCAAACAGGTTTGAAAACTTTCTTACCGGTAGGATTGTTAGCCTTAGAAGCAGTTTTACCTTTGTACATGTTGCTCTTGGTACCAGAAGATTCTCCTTTCTCAGATGTGTTGAATCCTAGTCTAGTTGTGTCACCTTTCATCCTCTAAGATTGGATCTTCTCATCTAGCATAGAAGAACTCTTATTGAATTTTTCAAGCTTCCCATTAGCCTCTAATGAATAATGATGAACAATAAATACCCAATAGGTACTGAGAGAGGGGGGGGGGGTGAATCAGTAAAGAGAAAAATTTCTCTGATAACTTAAATTGCAAAGACTGCACTAACTGGCAAACATCATCACTAACCTAAACCAAGACAATACCGGTAAAACATAGTAAGACTGTAAAAGACATAAACTGGTAACACTTAGAACTTCTCAAAACCTAATATCTCATCTCAACTTCACCCATATTCTTAAGCAAGTAATACATCAGAAATACAATGACCATTAGATCAACATGCATTACCACTTAACAGAAAACACTAAATCCTCACATGAAAAGACATCACACATAACACACTAATTTTTTCACATGGAAACCCAATTGGGAAAAACCATGGTGGGGATGGATACCCACAAGTTGTTCTTGAACTCTACTGAAGTTTACTCTGTTAGGAGCCTAGATCAGTTAAAGACTTTACAATAGGTTCTGCTAGGAACCGATCCTACTAGGGATCACCCAGTTAAGGGATGGTTAAATACCTGGTTAGAGGTTAAAACCCTATTAAAGGTTACCTTGCAAGAGGATTTGAAGAACTCAATGATTTTGAGTTACCCTATTAAAGGATTTAAAAAAAAATTGTTAAAGCTACCCAGTAAAGTGATTTTCCAACTGCTGAAATGGTTAGAAGTCAACAGGTACTACACTGATCTGATAACAACACTCAATGCCAAGGTAGATCCACTTTTGTTCCTCTACATCTGCAATCACACTCTACAGATATCTACTCACTTCTCCAGTCTGGCAAGAATCACCCCACATACATTCATTTGCCAACAACTTCAAATGAAAATCATCATTGACCTTATAGACAACAATTAGGTTGGTGACCAAAACCTAAAACTCTAAGCATCTAGGTTAACAATACAGTCAGTCCAATCCTGACCATTTAATCACATTACATAGGGTAAAACAATCTTGAAAAAATCTCAAGATGTTCTGCATCGTCTGTTCTTCACCGCTTCTGGAAGTTGATAACCCATCACGCGCTCTCCACCATTTACTAAGATTTTGCACATTCCATGGTAGATAGAATCAATCTTCTCATGAAATATCCTCAAGGAAATACCTCACGTGCACAAGGCTGACATGGCAACGCGATCTAATCTTCATTTCAATGCTAACTCATCACAGGATGTCGTTGGTCAAATCACACAGACTTGGAATGCATCAGCCAGAAAATGTGAAGCTGAGACTACCAACCGGTAGTCATATCAAGTGAAACCTTGATACAAACTTTGCATATATCGGTTCACTTGCCAGTTTACTTACTTCAACATATCGGTTCACACTTCATCATATCGGTTCACTTGCCAGTTTACTTACTTCAACATACTGGTTCACACTTCATCATACCAGTTCACACTTCAGCATATTGACATCGATGACAAAATACATTATCATCATGTCATCAAACTCTGCACATATGCCAACAATCTCCCCCTTTGGCATTGATGGCAATACACAAAGATATCTTTACATCTTCTTCCATATTATATGTCTTCAATATTGTAGATATCTTCTCTGCTTCACATCTTCGCCCCCTTTGACAACAATGCCAAAGTGGAGGCACAAGCTCCCATGTTCCACTATGTTTCTCCCCCTGAGGAGTAGCATCCTTCAACACATCAATCCTAAAAAATATTTGACAATGCAATACCTGATTGATTTTGAGCACATACCTTTAGCTCACCTCTTGAAGGGGGAGCACCCCTAATTCACCTCTTAAATAGGTAAATGTAGCCTTCAATAGAGGCTTGGTGAATATATCTGCTAACTACTCCTTACTGGAAACATGTTCTAATACAGCCTCTTTGTTCTAACCTTTCTCCCTCAAGAAATGATACTTGAGCTCGAAATGCTTGGTTCTAGCATGCAATATCAGATTCTTGGAAATATTAATTGCACTTGTGTTATCACAAAATATACTCACCGGTTCAGATAAGGGGACTTTGAAACCAATTAATACATACTTCATCCAAATTGTCTGAGTACAGTTCATAAATGGTGCTACATATTCTGATTCTACTGTGGACTGAGAGATACAACTCTACTTCTTACTCATCCATGAGACTAGTCTACCACCGAGAAAGAATGCACCACCGGTTGTGCTCTTTTGGTCGTCCACATTAACAGCCCAATCAACATCGGTAAACACTTTGAGATTGAAATCATTATTGTATGGATACCACAATCCATAATCTATAGTTCCCTTCAGATATCTAACATTTCGCTTGACTGCTACCAAGTGGGATTCTCTTGGACTTTTCTGAAAACATGCAGCAATGCCCACTGCATGTGCAATGTCTGATCTATTGTGTACTACATAGTGCAATTTACCAATCATTGACCAATATTCCTTCTCATTCACCAACGATGAATCATCTTCTTTTGACAATTTACAACCGGTCATCATCGGTGTCCCAACTGGTTTGCTGTCTTCCATGCCAAAGGTCTTCAACACCTCTTTGATAGACTTGGACTGAGTGATAAAGATACCATCTTTCATTTGTTGAATCTATAGTCCAATGAAGAACGTAATCTCTCTGATTGGTGACATCTCAAATTCCTTCTTCATTTCATTTGCAAACACATGGCTCATCTTATCATCTCCACCAAAAATTTTGTCATCAACAAACACTTCACAGATCAGAATTTGATCTCCTTCTGACTTCAGATAGATATTGCTATCTTCACTTGTTGTTTCAAATCCAATCTTCACAAGATGGGAGTGTAAATGTTCATACCATGCTCTAGGTGCTTGCTTCAATCCATACAAGGCTTTATGTAGCCTACACACCATATCACTATCTTCTGATAGGGCAAACCCATCTGGTTTCTCTATACACACTTCATCTTCAAGTATTCCATTTAGGAATGCAGATTTTACATCCATCTAGTACACTTTGAATCCCTTGAAGGTTTCATATGCAAGTAGCATTCGAACTCCTTCCAATCTAGCTACTGGAGCAAACGTTTCTCCACAGTCTTCTCCTTTTTCTTGAGCATATCCCTTACATACCAATCTTGTTTTGTTTCTTGCCACTGTGCCATATTCATTCAGCTTGTTTCTAAAAACCCATTTGGTGCCAATAATATTTTTGTGCTCAGGTCTGGGTACCAAAGACCATGTACCATTCTTTTCTATCTAGTCAAGTTCCTCTTCCATAGCCTTAATCTAGTCTTCATCTTTGTGTGCCTCTTTAAATGTTTTGAGCTCAAATTCAGAAATCATGCAAGAATTTTCTCTTATTTTTCTTCTTGTAAGTATTCCTGCATCCTTATCCCCTATGATTTGATTTGGATCATGATGCAACTTTACATACCTAGGAATGATCTTAGTTGATTCCTCTTGCTTTTCCTCTTCATCCTCATCTTCATCTTTATCTACATCTACTGCAACATCTACTGGTGTAGGAGCACTGTTACTTGTACTTGGTTGTTTTGCAACCGGTTCCCAGAAGGTTACACCCAGTTCATCTACCGTTGGCTCACTGTCGGTTTCCTCGGGTTTCTCAGGGGTTTCATCAACTCTAACATTGATACTTTCAACAATTCTCTGAGTCCTATTGTTAAAACACTTGAGAGCTTTGCTCTTGGTGGAATACCCTAGTAATATTCCCTCATCACATTTTGCATCAAACTTGCTCTGGTGTTCACTTCTCTTTATATAACACTTGCTACCAAATACTCTAAAGTAGCTTACTACTGGAGTCTTACCGGTCCAATAATCATAAGGAGTTTTATCCTTACCTTTCTTGATGAGTACCTAGTTCATTGTGTAGATTACAGTGCTCACTGCTTCTCTCCAAAAAGTGTGAGCAACCTTCCGTTGAATCAACATCATTTTGGATGCTTTAACTACAGTCTGGTTGTTCCTTTCTACTAGGCCATTCTGTTGTGGAGTCTGGGGAGCAGACAGTTGCCTCTTGATGTCATTCTCTTCACAATACTTATTGAATTCACCAAAAGTGAACTCACCTCTTGGTCAGTTCAAAGACATTTAATCCTCTTACTGCTTTCCTTTTCAACTAGTGCTCTAAAGGCTTTAAACTTTCGAAAAGCTTCAGACTTGTCTTTCAAGAATGTGACCCACATCATTCTTGAGCAATCATCAGTAAGAATCATAAAGTAGCTATCTCCCTGAACACTCCTAGTTTTCATAGGACCACACAAATCAGTATGCACAATATCAAGTAAATTATCTGTTGTGAAAGATTTACCTTTGAAGGTTGAGGAACA
Organism: Cryptomeria japonica; assembly: GCF_030272615.1. Classification (NCBI taxonomy): domain Eukaryota; kingdom Viridiplantae; phylum Streptophyta; class Pinopsida; order Cupressales; family Cupressaceae; genus Cryptomeria; species Cryptomeria japonica. Next base: position 234,071,238 of record NC_081415.1, read on the forward strand.
CATTTTCCCTAGTTAACATTCTCTGCACAAATGAATCTTCGGTTTGTTCAACACATGCAATCCTCTAACTGCCTTGATCTTACTGGCCTTTATTTTACATGGCAGAGTCTCCTATGCCATATCCAACTGTCATTAAACTTAGCCATTAGACATTGACTAATATTTGTATTTAACTGAAATAAGTTACCTCTAGTCTGCATACCAGTGGCCATCAGTTCACCACTCTTTCCTTTTATTTTGCACACTCCACCTTTGAATTCCAAAGTGAGTCCTTTAATATTCAGCTGGGCAACACTCAAAAGGTTATGCCTGAGACCTTCTACCCAATACACATTATCAGCAATGCTTTTTCCATTTAGAGAGATGGACCCTTTGCCTTTTATGATACATGGTGCATCATTACCAAATCAAACTACGCCTCCATCTTACTCTTCTAGAGACAGAAAATTTCTTTGGTCACCAGTCATGTGGTGAGAACATCCACTATCAATAATCCACTCATTAGAATTATCAAAGGGGGAGACAAGAGCTTTCTTGTATGGCACATCTTCCTTAACAACTACAAAGACTATGTCTTTGCTTTCTTCATCTTTTGATTCATCATTAGTGACACCTTCATCAACTGCAACAAGACAGTTTCTCCTATTTCCTCCTTTGAAATTTTTAAACTTCTCTAGTTTATCGTTATTATCACTATTGGGACAGTTGACAGCAATGTGGCCATCCTATTGCAAGGAAAACATTTCAAAGGGAGCTTACCTCTGTATTTTCTAGTTCCCTTAGGAAGTCTCTTGGCAAGAAGAGCTTCAAACTCCATCAGGATCTCCTGATCATCCATATCTCTGCTTTGTCTAGGTTCATAGCTGGTACCAACCCCTTTCTAGGTGGTGCAGCAGGTGCTCTAAAGGTTGATTCAATCTTTTGAACACTGCCATCATAACTATTTAGCTCATATGCGGTCAACTTAGCAATGATGGAGTCTAGGGATACCTTTGTCTTGTCAATAGATCTCAACTCTTGAATAGTGGCAACCCTTATTGCATAGACCAGTAACAAGGATCTCAAAACTTTACTAACAATGGTTGGATCATCCATTGTACCTCCTACACTCTTGATGTCTCCAACAACAATTTTAATTCTTATCCCATATTGTTGAATGGTCTCTGTTGGTATTTTGGTATGGTTTTGTCACTGATGTCAACACCTACTAAAACTCTAGCACTTTGGAGATCCAACAACATTCACCGGCAAGCAAGTGACTTTTACACAGTCACTGGTATATGGTACACCGGCAGGATATAATGATCACCGACACTTGGAATGGCATGGAAAACACTTGGTAATGTCGAAGACATTGTTTGGACATCTTATCTTGGAGAATTTTTTATTGGTATATTCATATTTGCATATTTGTTGTTACCGGCAAATAGGTCCAGGTTATACACCACTAGGTTTATCTTTTCCAGATCAGCATGGTACATTATGGAGATGATTAATTATTGTTGTAAATGCATCAAGCCGACATGTTGAATTGGTTATTGCATCAGATATTGTATTGTTTGTAAAATGATTTTATTGTAATATGTTGTAGAGCCGACCTACTAAAATTGGTCTTAGGTTATGGTATAAATGTAAGATCTTAATTGTAAGATCAGATGTGGAATGTGAAAAGGAATTGTAAGAAGGTATATGCAAGATTAAGTAGAGCTATACATGCAGACATCATTTGAAGGTGAAGCTAGGTTTTTGTGAAAGCATATCAGAACTACACCGGTACTGAATCCAACATATGAAGATGGTATTTTGAGCAGTACATTCTTATTGGATTTAACCATCCAATTGTAGCCAGTGTGACTCCCATTTTGTGATTGAGTAGTGAGCTCTAGGCGCTTGACCTTTCTGCATGTGTAGACTCCATTTGTATGCACTTACTATCTGCAGTAGTATCATCTGATTGTGGGTGAGGTTTCTCACTGTGGTTTTTCCCCTTACAGGGTTTCCACATACAGATATTGGTGTTATGTGTTGTGGATGACTTTGTCTTTTTGTTTCATGCATTAATCTTTACTAGTATAATAGACTGGTTCACTGGTATTAAGTAGTAAATTGGTTAAGTAGTTTTGGTTTAAATTTATTTGACAACTGATTCACCCCCCCTCTGAGTTGTCTCTGGGACCTAACAGTCTCTCCTTCATCCATCCGCATATCTTCAAATTTTCCCCTAAGGCTCTCTTCCTTAGCTTGCTTCACATGCTCATCACCGCCATAGATAGTCTCTAGGGTATCCCATACATCTTTGGGATTGTCTTTATCTTGAACATCTATAAACTCAATATCAGATAGACTGCTGATAAGAGCTTCCATGACTTGCCCATTCTCCTGAATCTCTCTTCTTTGATCATCAGTGAGAGTACTAGTAGGGACAACATAAGTATTCTCAACATAGTTTAAGTGTTGAGCACCCATGCTTTTAATGTAGATCTTCATTCTGTCCTTCCATATCTTAAAGTTATCTCTGTTGAACTTAGGACCTTCCCTCTTCATCATTAGAATATGATATTTTCCTCAAGCAGTTAAGCTTATAGCACCGAGGACTTGGAGGACACTTTGATATGAATTGATGAATAATGATGAATAGTAAATACCCAACAGGTACTGAGAGGGGGGGGTGAATCAGTACAGACAAAAAATTCTCCAACAACTTAAACTACAAAGACTACACTAACTGGCAAACAACATCACTAACCTAAACCAAGACAATATTGGTAAAACATAGGAAGACTGTAAAAGACAAACCGGTAACACTTAGAACTTCTCAAAACCTAATATCTCATCTCAATTTCACCCATATGCTTAAGCAAGTAATACATCAGAAATACAATGACCATTAGATCAGCATGCATTACCACTTAACAAAAAACACTAAATCATCACATGAAAAGGCATCACACATAACACACTAATTTTTTCACGTGGAAACCCAATTGGGAAAAACCACGGTGGGGATGAATACCCACAAGTTGTTCTTGAACTCTTTTGAAGTTTGCTTTGTTAGGATCCTAGTCCAATTAAAGACTTTACAATAGGTTCTGCTAGGAACCGATCCTCCTAGGGATCACTCGATTAAGCGATGGCTAAATACCTAGTTAGAGGTTAAAACCCTGTTAAAGGTTACCTTGCAAGAGGATTTCAAGAACTCAATGATTTTCAGTCACCCTATTAAAGGATTTACAAAAAATCCTGTTAAAGCTACCCGGTAAAGGAATTTTCCAACTGCTAAAATGGTTAGAAGCCAATAGGTAATACACTGATCTGATAACATCACTCAATGCCAAGGCAGATTCACTTCAGTTCCTTTACATCTGCAATCACACTCTGTAGATCTCTACTCACTTCTCTAGTCTGGCAAGAATCACCTCACATACATTCATTTACCAACAACTTCAAATGAAAATCATCATCGACCTTATAGACAACAATTAGGTCGGTGGCCAAAACCTAAAACCCTAAGAATCTAGGTTAACAATACAGTCAGTCCAATCCTAACTATTTAATCACATTACATAGGATAAAACAATCTTGAACAAATATCAAGACATTCTGCATCATCCATTCTTCATCGCTTCTGGAAGTTGATAACCCATCACGTGCTCTCCACCGTTTACTAAGTTTTTGCACATTCTCGAGGTAGATAGAATCAATCTTCTCATACAAGATCCTCAAGGAAATCCTTCACGTGCACAAGGCTAATGTGGCAACGCGATCTAATCTTCATTTCAATGCTAACTCATCACAGGATTTCATCAGTCGAATCACACAGACTTGGAATGCATCAGCCAAAAACCCTGAAGCTGAGACTACCAACCAGTAGTCATATCAAGTGAAACACCGATACAAACTTTGTATATACCAGTTCACTTGCCAGTTTACTTACTTCAACATACTGGTTCACATTTCATCATGCCGGTTCACTTGCCAGTTTACTTACTTCAACATTCTGGTTCACACTTCATCATATCGGTTCACACTTCATCATATTGACATCAATGACAACATACATTATCATCATGTTATCAAACTCTGGACATATGCCAACAACCTCAGTAAGCTCTTTGGTAAGATCTTCATTATGCTATGTTAGAGTCTCTCTTAGAGACATTACCATTTCAAGATCTAACTGTAAAGCCTCTTTCTCTTCCTTCTCCTCATGTCAATGTTCATGCAAAGATGCATTTTCATGCTTATCTTAGCAATCTAATGATCTCTATCTTTGATTAGGTCTTAAGCTTCCCTCCTTGCTTCAAGTTCTTGGCTCATACGGATTGTTAGGGCTTCTAGTTCTCTCTTCGGATTTAACTTTTCACCATTTAGTTTTTCCACTTCTTCAGCCAATGCATCAATGTTGGCCTCATCTGAAGAACTATTGTCAAATATCTCCAATAGTTGCTCAGTCATGTCTCTCCTTTTAACTTGTGAAGCTTTAAATCTGACCCTTAAGGTTTAAAGTTCTTCCTTGGTTGCATAAAGCACTCTAGCCATCTCCCAATAACTCATATTCCCCATAGTGGCTTTACGGTTTCCTTTGAAGTGATTAAGCCTTAAGGAAGTTAGGCTCTGATACCAATTGATAGACTTATAAAGCTTTGAGAGGGGGGGTGACTCAGTCACAGCAAAAATGATACCACTTTAAATACAGACCGGTAAAACCAATTGAATAGTTTACTTAAAAGTATGCATGCAATCCAAAGAGAAATAAAAGCATCAATAACAAGTAAAACATCCACCATAACACAAGTGTTTATACATGGAAAAACCAACTAGGAAAAACCATGGTGAGATGGGACTCACAAGTTAACTATCTGTAGTAATAGGTAACTGACCGGTTAAGGTCAACAAAAGTTCTCTCCTAGAAGCGAATCCTATTAAAGATCCCAAATCCCTATTAGGAGCTATACTTGGTTAAAGGTAGTACCCTGTTAGGAGTAACCTTGGTAGAGGGTTTCAAACCCAAACTAATGGATCACCTAGTTAGAGGATTTGTATAATGAATCTTGTTAGAGCTTACCCGGTTAGGAGATTTAATTGTTGTAGTGATAGAAAACAACAGATAGAATGATCTAGAAATAACACGTCTTTCTTGTGTAGATCGTCTTCTGCTCACTCAATACTGCATCACCAACATACTTTGCAACTTCTTCAATAAATCATATCTTCTTATTACTTGTATCTCGCATCACAAAAATAGTTCATCACAATGTCATTTTATAGACATTAGATTTCATGTCAGCTCAACAACCTCATCACAATTTCCTAGGTGCAGTGTATCTAGACAACATTTCATAACACATCACATATTGCCGCCAAATCTGTTGGTTAGGGATAACTCATCACGACTGGTGATAACTCATCACATAATCAATGAAACTGATTGGAACATCAATATTGGTTAAGAGTTAACCTCTTCCAACTCATAGACCAATTGTCCTCCATTCACCTCTTTGTTGATCCCCACAATATCTCCAAATTGGTGTCATGCCATTCCTACATATATCGGTTGTCTACATATACCGGCTAGACACCTTCAAACCGATTGGACTTCTTTATATAAATGATACCAGTTTGTAATAATAAAACTTAGGAGTAGTACCAATTTGTCTTAACTAAGATGACTATGACAATGTGAACATATGTGTGTGTGTATGTGCCATCAATGACAACACATATAGTCATCCATTACAAAAATCATCATCAAGCCAACATTGTGGAGGTATTCTAAGGGTTGTGGTCATGAGTATGTTAGGTCCCAGAGATAACTAAGAGGGGGGGGGGGGGGGGTGAATCAGTTGTCCAATAAATTCACACCAAAATTAACTTAACCAAAACTTAGTGCTTAATGCTAGTAAACCAAAATTTATGCCGATAGACAGTTTAGCAGATAACTACAGTATCGGAAAAGTTTAATGCATGAAACAGAAAGACAAATGACATCCACTACATATAACACAAATATTTGTATGTGGAAACCCTGTAAGGAGAAAAACCATGGTGGGAAGCCTTACCCACAATCAAATGACACTACTACAGATAGTATGTGTATACAATATGGAGTCTGCACATGCAAAAAGGCCAACTACCTGGAGCTCACTGCTCAATTACAAGATGGGAGTAACACTGACTACAATTGGATGATTAAATCCAATGATAATGTACTGCTTAGAATAGCATCTTCTTATGCTGGATTCAATACCGGTTAAGCTTTGCTAGTCTCCTCAATACCTTCCTTCAATCTTCAAATGATGTCTGTGTGTATAGCTCTGCTTATTTTTGCATATACCTTATTACAATCCTTTTTGCATTCCACACTGATCTCACAAATAAGATCTTACATATATACCGAAGCCTAAGACCAAATGTGTAGGTCAGCTTTACAAATAATATTACAATAAAATCAATTATAAATAAATCAATATCTGATGCATCATGTTGGCTCAATGCATTTACAACAATATTAAAACCATCTCCATAACATGTCATGCCGATCTTGAATAGATATGCTTGCTGGTAACAACAAATATGCAAACCCGATTAGATCAATAACCAAATCGCCAAAATCAAGTGATCAAATAATGTCTTCAACACAACCAGGTGGTCTCCAAGTCATTCCAAGTGCCGGTGAACAATATAACCTGTCGGTGAACCAAATACCGGTGACTGTGCATAAGTCACTGACTTGTCATTGAACAAAACAAAGATCTCCAAGTTTCGATGAGTGTTGATAAGTGATGACACATGTTGACATCAATGACAAAGAAATATCAACATATCTAAAATACCAACAATCTCCCCCTTTGGCACTTATGGCAACACAAGATGGAAAAACTATCAAAGTGTCATTGCAGAAATGCCAAAAACCAAAAACCAACAATCTCCCAGGGAGATCATTAACCAGAAATCAAAATACAAATACAAAGAGTAACAGTCTCTCCCCCAATGAATAATCTCTCCCCAAAAGATAATGTGTTTTTCCATAGATATCTCTCCCCCTTTGACATCAAATGCCAAAGCAATACAAAAACTAGATACAAACAATTCATAGAACTTATTACAAAATACCAACTACTCCCCCTGAGAAGTAGTTTTCCTTCATCAAAGCATGAAAAAGGTTTCTCTATTTAAATTTGTTGGTTGATGACAAGAATCAATTGTCTAAGTCTCTACCGGTGGAGGTAGGACTCCAAGCTCCTCTTTGAGATATTCAAAAGTTTCCTTAGGCAAAGGCTTAGTAAAAATGTCTGCAATTTGCTCTTTAGTATTCATATAAACCAATTTGACTTCTTTTGCTTCAACATTCTCTTTCAGAAAATTTAATTTGATAGAAACATGTTTAGTTTTAGAGTGAAGTACTGGATTCCTAGATATATCAATTGTTGATGTATTATCATAGTAAATAATTTTAGGTTCCTTGCAATTTACCTTTATGTCCTTCAATATTTGCTTGATCCATAATACCTGTGTACAGTTAGTTGTTGCTGCAACATATTTTGATTTTGTTGATGATAGACTTGTACAACTTTGTTTCTTGCTCAACCATGAAATTAGTCTGTTACCAAGAAAAAATGCTCCGCCGGTGGTGCTTTTTCTGTCATCTACATCTCATGCCCAATTTGCATCTGTGTATGCACATAGATCAAAAAATTTATCTCTAGGATACCATAAACCAAGATTTGCAGTGCCTTGTAGATACCAGAAAATTCTTTTTACTGTTGATTCATGATTTTTTTAAGGATTACTCTGAAATATTGAAACAATGCATATTGCATTCATAATATCAAGTCTTGTTTGTGTCAAATACAGTAAACCTCCTATCATAGATTTATATCTTGTCGGATTAACAGGTGTTGATTCATCCTTCAAAGATAATTTAAGAGTTGTAGTCATAGGTGTGACTACCAGTTTACAATTATCCATGCCAAATTTCTTGAGTAACTCTTTCAAGTACTTAGATTGACATAAGAATATACCTTTATCAGTCTGTGAAATCTGCAATCCTAAAAAGAATTTTATCTCTCCAATCATAGACATTTCAAATTCTTACTGCATTTTGTTAGAAAAGTCTTTACACAATCCATCTTCTCCTTCAAAGATTATATCATCAACAAAAACTTCAATAACCAAGATGTCATCATTAGTCACTTTATAGTATAGATTGTTGTCAGCAGTACCTTTAGTGTAACCAAGCTTCAAAAGATATTTGTTCAATCTAGCATACAAAGCTTTAGGAGCTTGCTTTAGTCCATATAAAGCTTTCCTTAACCTACAAACCATATCCTTGTCATCTGTCAAAGAAAATCCATCAGGTTGTTTAATATTAACTTCTTCTTCAAGATCTCCATTCAGAAATGCACATTTAGCATCCATTTGATATACTTTATAGTCCTTGTGAGCTGCAAAAGCTAATAAAAGTCTGACTGCCTCAATTCTAGCTACCGGTGCAAAGGTTTAATTGTAGTTAATTCCTTCTTTCTGAGAATATCCCTTACACACTAATCTTGCTTTATTTTTTATTACCTTACCATCTTCATTAAGTTTATTTCTGAAAACTCATTTAGTTCCAATTACATTTTTGTCTTTAGGCCGAGGAACTAATGACCAAGTGTTATTCCTTTTAATTTGTTCCAGTTCATCTTTCATAGCTTTAATCCAATATTTATCTTCACATGCCTCATTAATTGTTGTAGGTTCAATTTGAGAAATAAGACACACCTCTTCATTTGCCAATCTTCCTCTAGTTATAACTCCTTGATATTTATTTCCAATTATCTGACTTTCAGAGTGATTCAATCTTACAAAACTGGGTGTATTCACTTGTTTCTTTTCTTTAGTCACCGTGGAATTTTCCAGATGATGCCGGTGTCACTGGATCAACATTCTATACCAATATACTCATAATAGCTTCATTGGTGTTTATCTCTTTTGCCGGTTCAGAGTCCATAGACCTTGAATTACCTCTAAATTGTTCATAAATCTTTACATTTTCACTTTCAACAATTTTCTACAATCTCTTGTTAAAACATCTATATGCCTTTCTCTTAGATGAATAACCAAGAAATATTCCTTCATCACTTCTAGGATCAAATTTTCCAATATACTCATCTCTTCTGATATAGCATTTACTTCCAAATATTTTGAAATATTTAAGAGAGTATTACCAAACCATAATTCATGAGGGGTCTTACTTGTTTCTCCTCTGATGTGAAATGTGTAAACCATTGTATTGACTGCTTCTCTCCAATATACATGAGGTAGATTTGTTTCAGATAACATGCTTTTGGCTACATCCAAGACTGCTCTATTACTCCTTTCCACAACTCCATTCTGTTGCTGTGTCCGGGGTGCTGATAACTATCTTCTGATTCCATTCACTTCACAGAATGTATTAAATTCCTTAGATGTGAATTCACCTCCTTGATCTGATTTCAAACATTTGATTTTCTTACTGGTTTCATTTTCTACCATCACCTTGAATAGTTTGAATTTTCTAAATGCTTCAGATTTCTCCCTGAGAAAAGTAACCCAACACATTCTAGAATAGTCATCAATGATTAGCATAAAATATCTATCTCCTTGTACACTTCTAGTTCTTGCTGGACCATATAAATCAGTACGAATTAAATCAAGAACATTGTTAGATTTATCTGGAATACTCTTGAAAGATTTTCTAACTTGCTTTCCTAATTGACATTCCTTACATATCGAATTGTGAGGTTTAACAATTTTAGGTAAATCTCTAACTACCTTAGATGTACTAATTTTCACAATGCAATCAAAATTTACATGACAAAGTCTCTTATGCCATAACCAACTTTCATCAACATGTGAAATCAAACATGCTTTCTCATTGTTATTCAAATGAAAGATATTACCTCTAGTCTGATTATCGGTTGCAATTTCCAAATCAGATCTATTTAAGATTTTGCATTTACCATTCTTGAATTTTAACCAAAATCCTTTCTCAACTAATTGACCAACACTTAAAATATTATGCTTCAAACCTTCAACATAGTAAACATTATCAGTATTGTGTTAACCATCAAAAGATATAGTTCCTTTTCCTTTGATCAAACAAGCTTTATCATCTCCAAATCTTACTAGACCTCCATTGTAATCCTGAAAGGTTAAGAATTTACTCTTATCGCCAGTCATGTGATGTGAAAATCCTTAATCAATGATCCATTCATCCTTATCTTGAATTTTAGTTGTCAGGGCCTGCTCTACCAGTTGAACAGTAAGTGTCGGTTGATCCTTTGTTATAAAAACAAAAGCCCATCCATTGTCTATCAGATCCTCATCAGAATCATTAGTAACTCCTTCATCAACATAATAACAAGATTTGTCTCTATTCTTCTTAAACTTGTATCTTTGATAATCAAGGTTAGGCTTATATATTCTTTTAGCTTCTTCTCTTAATCTTGCATGTCCATCAGGGCATCTAGAAGACATACGACCAATCTTATTATAGTTAAAACATTTAAAGGGTGTTTTACCTTCATACTTACTTCCAACTGGACCTTTAGGCAATTTCCTTGCAAATAATGCTTCAAGCTCTTCCAGTTCTTCATTCTCCTTCCTGATTTCTTCAAGTTCTCTTGCATAGAAGGCTTTCCAATCATATTTCTCATATGATGATGATGCTTTGAAAGCTAAATCAGTTTTGATAGTAGCAACAACACCAAATTCCTCAAGTTCAAAAACTGATAGTTTTCCAACCAAAGTATCTCTAGATACTGATGCATTAGGCATTGTTCTCAATTTATTTATAGCAGTAACTTTCATTTTATATGCCAGTGGAAAAGCTCTTAAAACTTTAGAAACAATCTCATGTTCACTTAAGGTTTCTCCACAACATTGTATACCCAAAACAATTTCATTTACTCTTTCCATAAAGCAGAAATCCTTTCATCTTCTTCCATTTTCAGATTTCCATACCTAACCCGGAAGCATTCAAGTTTTGCAATTTTGACTGTGGTATCACCTTCATTCAATGTTTCCAATTTGTCCCAAATAGCTTTAGCAGTAGATATGTCTGATAATCCCATGATTTGCTGATCTGATAATGCCCTCAAAAGTGCTTCTCTTGCTTTGCAATCATTTTCTTCATCTTTAGCCAAGGTTGGTGGATTAGGTTGACCTTGAGTAGCAGAAGTATATCCATTCTGTGTAACATCCAAGATGTCCATACCAATGCAATTCAAATGTGTCTCCATCTAAATCTTCCATATCCCATAGTTGGTTCCATCAATTTTTGGACTGTCCTTCCTGAAATAGTTAGTAGACATTGGATCTCCTCAAGTTGTTAGACTTCTGCAAAAGAGGACTAGGCTCTGATACCAATTGTTAGGTCCTAGAGATAACTAAGAGGGGAGGGGATGAATCAGTTGTCTAATAAATTCAAACCAAAATTAACCTAACCAAACCTTAGTGCTTAATGCTGGTAAATCAAACCTTATGTCGATAGACAATTTAGTAGATAATTATAGTACCGGTAAAGTTTAATGCATGAAACGGAAAGAAAAATGGCATCCACTACACAGAACACAAATATTTGTGCATGGAAACTCTGTAAGGGGAAAAACCACGGTGGGAAGCCTTACCCACAATCAAATGATACTACTGCAGATAGTATGTGTATACAATATGGAGTCTACACAAGCAGAAAGGCCAACTTCCTAGAGCTCACTTCTCAATTACAAGATGGGAGTCACATTGAATACAATTTGATGATTAAATCCAATGATAATGTACTACTCAAAATAAAATCTTCTTATGCTGGATTCAGTACCGGTTAAGCTCTGCTAGTCTCCTCAATACCTTCCTTCAATCTTCAAATGATGTCTACGTGTATAGCTCTGCTTATTTTTGCATATACCTTATTACAATCCTTTTCGCATTCCACACCGATCTCACAAATAAGATCTTACATATATATCGAAGCCTAAGACCAAATGTGTAGGTTGGCTTTACAAAGAATATTACAATAAAATCAATTACAAATAAATCGATATCCGATGCATCATGTCAGCTCAATGCATTTACAACAATAATAAAATCATCTCCATAATGTGTCATGCCGATCTGGAATAGATATGCTTGCCAGTGCATAACATGGACCTATTTTCTGGTAACAACAAATATGCAAACCTGATTAGATCAATAACCAAATCACCAAAACCAAGTGATCAAATAGTGTCTTCGACATAACTAGGTGGTCTCCAAGTCATTCCAAGTGTCGGTGAACAATATAACCTATCGGTAAACCAAATACCGGTGACTGTGCATAAGTCACTGACTTGTCAGTGAACAAAACAAAGATCTCCAAGTGCCGATAAGTGTTGACAAGTGATGACAAGTGTTGACATCAATGACAAAATCATATAAACATATCCAAAATACCAACAAAGTAATGAAGAGGCTTATTTTTACATCTTTATTGGTGGTTTTGGATCTCTTGTCATTCTATAAATTCAGTTTTTTGGGTGTAGAATTATGTGTTAATAGTTGAATGTACATTTCTCTATAAGAACAAAGGATATATGGGATGCCTAAAGAGGTTGTTTACATGTTTCCATTATGGAGGACAAGAGGAGAATGTAAGTGATTGTATTGTAAGAATATTTATTGTTGATAATGCAAGCTTGGCCTCTCTTCTTGGTGGAGTTTTTCCCCCTGAGGATTTCTCTATGTAAATCATGTGTTATGTGTTGATATTATGTTTCTGATATATGTCGTATTCACATAAGATATGCTGATTAAGCATGATAAATAAGCTATTTTCTGGCATCATTAAGAAGAAGGATCTAATCTTGGTTTTCTAAATTAAGACAGATTAATTTTCCAATTTGCATGAGTGTCAAATTTTCATGTTGCATCTATGCAAGCCTTGTATCTCATCCTTTGATTATCTTATTGGATAGAGATTGATCTTCACAATATTTGACATTGAACCTGCTTGTTTCCCAACAAGTATTTTTCTTGGATTGGTCAATTAGGAATTTTACCTTGATATTCTTATAATCTTAATATGTATGGAGATCATATCCTAGGCCTATGGATGCAAACTAAGATATCAATTTTCTATATCATAGCATTAGAATGTGAATAGGTTTAGCTACAATCTTGATATGAGAGTTGAAAGGATAGAATTATGTTCCTTTGTTGTAATGGAATTGAGATTTTGAAGTTTGTTCTTGAGATATAAGGTTACTGATAGAAAATTGAGTGATTTTAACAAAACAGTAAATTTCAAAAATAATGATAAACACACTAAGTTAGATCTAGGATAGATATATAGAGAGGAACTTAGATCTAAAAATTGGAGCAAATAGTACTAGACATGGGTGCTAGGTACCCTAGTCTGAAGGTCTCCAAAAATGACAGAGATGAGCTAAAATGCAATCAAGAGGTGCTGAAATGTTATCTCCGAGAAGTTTGACCTATAATTGTAGGCCAAGGGCACCTAGTGAATTAGTCCAGGGTATTTTTCTTGTTTAAAATTTGTCACAACCTGTAACAATCTACTCTACATTCCTAGACCACTTTCGTTATCAAAGATAAACATGCACAAATGAAAACCAAGGAGGAAGGGTTGTGCTATATATGGGATTGCCTAAGTCAAACCTTGTGTTGGTGTTCCATCCACAACAACTATTATGATGAAAGGTAGTGTGTATCCTAGGGAGGACAAAGGACAAACCATAATGAAATGCTAAAATAAAATGATAATACCTTAGGTATGAAAACCTCTCATGGAGTTCCACATAAAGGTGGTGATGAAATACTCTTTTCAAAAGTCCTACAAGTGTTAATGTAATAACATGAAAACAATAAATAATAAGCATGAATCCATACTTGAATGAAGAGTGATTGTAGTTTCTCACTCAATAGGCTAGTAAATTTAGAATTAGAATGCTTGCTTGATGATCTTAGATCAACATAATTGTATCTTATACTTTATGAATGATAGAATATTTGCATTACATGTATGGATAAAAAGGTATTTTCAAATGTAAGCCAACAACCATCGATCAAATGAAAAGATCAAGACTAGATCATGATTGATAGATGTTGATACTCACAAATATATGAATTTGGGTCCCTTTTGGAGGGACTAAGGCATTGGGTTCCCAATTCCACTCAAAAAGGGCCCAATACAAGACAAATCAATGTGTTGGGGTCCAAAACATAGGACCCAACCTCATTATTAACATTTGATGATGATTAAGTTGAAATTTTAATAATTAAATTATAAGGTAGTATAGAGATTAAATGAGCTTAAAATGATTTAGGGCAAAGCACATTAAAGTAGGTGCCAAATAGAGTGTGAAATTGTAAAAGGTATACAATATATGACACTACATTTAGCCCACTTTAGTGAGAGTATGAACTGATACTCACAATCACAATAAACTAGTGAAAGTATATGAGAGCAAGACATACTAGGGGTAAGATAACACCAAGTTGAGAGAAGCAAAGTCCTCAAGCTCAGGCTCCTATCAAATCACACAAAAAAATGCAAAAGAAAGATACACTCAAGAATAAAATACAAGACACATAAAACACACACACACACACAAAGAAAAGCAAAGCAAACAAAGGAAAAGGAAAGGAGACCAAAAATGTAAGTACCAAAGTAAAGGCTCCAAGAAAGCTAGTTGAAATCCCTTGACATAAATATTTTCTCAACCGCTAAGTATCATCCTCAAATTTATATTGCAAAATCACAAGTGGAATTATAGAAAGAGACACTTGAACATACACCATTAATAATATAAGGAGATTAGAATAATATTATATGGTCCAACAACTAGCAAGTTGTGTTATTCTAGTGGTCGATAGACATGTCATGAATTCTACTAGCCAACAAGTTGTGTTATGTTGGGTGATCCATGTATTGTAACAAAAATGATCACACTAGGAAGACACCCTATACTAGATAATAAATACCATAGGGAGCATAAACAACAACAAAAACAACAATCAATCTATCAAGCCACACTATACTAGATGACCAAAGCCTCAGGGAGTGCAAACATGTTTAAAAAAGGATTAATCTAGTAATTTGTGTTATTATAGATTTTAAACATGTTATGTCGGGTGATTCATAGACCATCAAGGCCTTAGGAATCTCAAAAAAGGATTAAATTAGCAACCCACACTATGCTAGATGATCAAGAAAAGGTAATATGCTAGAAAATATGCTAAAGATAGATTAATAGCCAGGCCTCATGGGGCATTATGTAACATAGCATCACCACTCAAGGGGTATATGAATAAAAAACAAGCAACAAGGAGGTTCATATGCCTCCTCTTAATATGTCAACTTATTTCTATGTTGATACCTTAAGGACAAGAGAGAGATCCCCTTCAACACCAAGGAGATATATTTAAGAAGATTGCAAGTGTCCAAGGTAGGAAGTATACAGACCTCTAAGAAAGGATGAGATCATCATAAAGGATAAAGTAGATGACAACAAGGGTGAAGGGATCCTTATCAAGGATACATAGCTATCTAAAAGGCTAAGAGAGTGAGAGATGCTTGTCTAAGGATATCTACCTCTAAAATTAAAGGAGATCCTTAGAAAAGGATAAATTTTTAAACTAAGGGGGGAATGGTGATCTCTACCAAGAATGCATGCCTTCCTATGAGCTAGGAGAGGGGATCATTGATAAAAGATTCACATTTTCAACTTGAAGAAGACATCAAGAGACACACTTTCAAGCAAGGATAAGTCCTTATCAAGGATGCACACCTCCAAGAAAGGAGGAGATCCTCATGAAGGACATACAATTCTATGCAAGGAAGGAGATATTTATAAAAGACACATCTCCAACAAAGGGGAAAGATATCCTTATTAAGGATAAATGTTACCAAACTAATCTTGCCCCCTAGTGTATATGAAATATTAATTACACTATAGGCTATTATGTTGTTACCCAAGTATGATTCCACATATAATTTTACCACCATGAATGATAATGAGCCCCAAGAAAGGGAAGCTACTAATGCCACATAGTGAGGAGCAACATACTAGACACAAATTTTATAAATTCAGTTACATGAGAAATTGGATGAAGAATAAGTTGAATGTCACTTGTTATAGGAATGGTGTCATTAGTAAGGATTTTTATAAATTATCTCTTAAAGGCTCTACAATAAGTACTAGTATAATCATACATACAATGATAAGCACAAAAAAAGGAAATTATGTGGTCACCTTGTCAAGTTTCATAATATTTTTAGAGGAGGAAGATTAATCAAGTGATCTTTTAAGAGTCTTAACAAGGTTTGGTCTTCTCTAGATAGAGAAAAATGGTTAAACACTATTCCTATGGAATGTGAAGAAAAGTACTTTTGTATGCTAGGATGTAATGAGGGAATGGATGAAGGAAAAGGATAATTAGGGAATCCTATGCCTTCTCTATAATAATGAGGTGTGAGATCTATTAGAACCTTAGTTCCTTGTTGGATGTGTCAAGACCATGTCCAGGCATAATGGGGAAGAACTTATATAATTAATCTTATTCAAATTATTTTTATAATCATATTTTGAAGCACTAATAGGATGAAAAATGAATAAGGATTGATCCTTTTGGGAGGATCAAATCTTTATTAGCATCGTTCATGTCAAACTAGGAGGTATTTCTAGTAAGGGATTCCTCTTTCATTAGGTTGTCCTTATCAATATCACGTGTTTGGAGGAGATGAAGTGTCTTCATATTTATATCTACTTAATTTAATATTAGGAGACATGTCATTAAGGAAATGGATGACATCCTGTTGCATTGGAATATCTTGATCAGTAAGGTAGTCAAGCTAGGGGAAGAATGAACATATTTCTTCATAAATGTGTTAAGATTTGAATTGTCAATGTCCAAAACATGTTCCTCTTGCACCAAAGTATCCTTATGAGGGAATTAAGTTTTGGGAAAAGATTCATCATCATTAAATTTAATGCTTCATGTCTAAGAGAGAGATATCATTGAGAGAAGTGTTAACGATATCATCTTCTTGCACCAAAATATCCTCACATGAATAAGAGAAGCTTTGGGAGATGTACAAACATGGTTCATCAAGGCTTCATCTCTAGAAGGGAGAATATTGGAATGAATAATGACATTAAGTAAAGTGTCAAGTGTATCAACCCCCTTGCATCACAATGTGCTCATGGTTGGGATGAATTTTTGGAGAGGGATAAAGTGATATAAGAGTAGCTAAGCCACTATCATATGCACGAAATGTATTCATTGTAGAATTAAAAAAATTATCAAGTAATCAAGCACACAATGAGATATTAATTTTTTTTTAAATTCTTTAAATTAAATTTTCATGTGCAATAGAAATGTCTAATCAATTAATCAATATATCTATCTAATCAAATCAGATTTTATCTAAGAAAAATGAGATCCTAGCCCTATGGATGCAAACTAAGATCTCAATTCTTCATAGCATAGCATTGGAACATGAATAGGTTCAATTACAATCCTAATAGGAGATCTAAATGCTAGGATTTTTTTCCTTTGTTGCAATGAAATTGATATAGTGAAATGCGTGTTTAAGATCTAGGGTTAATGATAGAAAATTAGTGATTTCAACAACAACAATAAACTATAGAAAGAATGATAAACACAGTAAGCCAAATCTGGGAAAAAGATACAAAGAGGAGCTTGGATATTAAATGTTATCTCCTAAAAGTTTGACCTAGAACAACATATATAAGTATATATTCAAATTCTTTATCAAATTATATAAAATATTATATACATATATGTATGAAAATTATACATAAACACACACACACACACACACACATATGTGTGTGTATGTATACATAACAACATATATAGGTATATATTCACTTTCCTTATCAATTTATATATTTCAATACATAATATATTATATGCATATATATATATATATATATATATATGAAAATACATAAAATTACACACACACACACATATGCAAATGTATATGTATATGTATATGTATATATACATATATATACATGCTCATATATATATATACATGTACATATATATATATATATATATATATATATATATATATATATATATACATACATGTACATATATATATGTGCGCGTGTGTGTGTATTTATACACATGTATACATGTATATATACACATGTAGATGTATATACATGTGTATATATATCTACACATGTATATATATGTACATAAATATATACACACACACATATATAGATGTATATATGTATATAAGTATATGTATACACACATGCATGCATATGTATATATATGAATGAATGCATGTATGTATCTAGATATATGTAAACACACACACATAAAGTATTTTAATGAATGGAGAAATATTTATAATGGATCACATAATTTATTATAATTTTGGCATCTTCCTCTATGGGTATTAAGGTCCCAAAAAACCTTGTTCAACAAGGAGTTCTTAGTTTTTCAACAAAATATATAGACATAATAAAATTTCTTTATAACATATTATATATTCTCTCTAGATTTGTAAAAATTTCTCAATACCTTGCAACCGATAAAAAAGTTGTTAGTTTTCACCTTACCTCATCACTCTTGTATGTTTTGTACTCTTCCATTTATCAACATAGTTTGTTGATCCTTTTACTTCCCTTGCTATGTTTATTAATTGTTCATACTTTAATGTATGAAAGTTCTTTTGCCTCTTTTGTAAGATGTATATTGTGTACATTTAGTTGCAAGAGCTATCACTAGATCTCCAATATTTTAAGTCTAATACAAATTCTATGGTAGCTACCTCTCTCCCTCTTGGTGCTTTTCAAATCCATTACCTTCATATATCCTTACAGGATCTACTAACAACATAGATTTGTGTGAGTTTGAAACACTTTATGGGTTTCATGTGCTATTATGGTTAAGGAGTGTTAGTGAACAGATTTGCTCTTTGCTTCTAAATGATTAATTTTAAAACTCTGTTACCTTCTTTTAAGAACAAATGGTTTACTGAATAGTTGGGTAAGCATTTGTTCAAATCACCTCCCTCTAAATTTTTGCCTAGGTACAGCTCCCTATCTAGATTTTTCATAAAATGTGTTTTTGTTTTTATTTATATCCAAATGAAAAGATTTTAACCAGAAAGCATATAAGGCCGCCTATTTCATTATTGGATGAAAGGCTATAACTTTCCTCATATCTCATAAATAATGGAAACTATCTTCTTAATTTTCAAAGTATGTAACTACAGCAACTGAAACAAAGTTCAATATACTTCTTCCAAATAAAGATGAATAGATTCAAGGAAAATGAATCCACCCACAAACATGAATCTTTTCCAGAGTAAACAACACATTCAAAGGAAATAACATCAGAGGAATAATGAAAAACTGCAATGAAATAATCAAATACTGCTACTTGATCGGATGAACATATGCAAAGACATGTTATCTATTCGGATTCAAAATACAAAGATCTTTCTTCTCCCCAAAAACAATATGATCAGATTTCATATATATATCTTTATGTAATCAAAGACACAATGATACATATGCCAATCTTTTTCCACCATAGATCTCAACCATCTGATTCTTCCCTTGATTAAGAACAAGAAATATCAAAACAAACACCTTGTCCAAGTTTTCCAAAATTAGTTACTAAAATCTCACCCTTCTACCATCGGTTTTACTTAATTTATAGTCTAAACGGGGGGGGTCTCCTTGAAAACTCGACCACTCCCTGATAAAATAGTTACGAAACCAACAGAAAGTATTTTGGGATAGTTATCCTGAAGTTTTTGCATAACTATGAAAAATGTTTAAAAAAAAAAGAAAACTAGCCCAAAGCGGATGCGTTATGTCATATCTCATCATCATCGTCTTCTCTGTCTTCACAAGAGTCATGAGCAGCCATGAGTTCCTGGATCATTGATTGTCTTGGGACTTTCATTGCATTAGGTTTCGCCTTTGCCACCTCTTTATTCCACTTGTGTTGCACCATCTTCTCTGAGTGCTTCGGCAGTTGATCATTCCCAATGAAAACCATAGATTCGATACTAGCCACTTTGGTTATATCCTCCGGCATGAAACTACTCCTAACTTTGATCTTCTCCATGTTCAACCGGAAAGACTTGATTGCTTCCTGTGTACTTGACCCGTAGATTCCTAGTTCCTAGTCATGATTGGGATTAACCACTTTATTATCCTTGACTATACTACTCTGCAAATCTTGGAGTTCATAGACGGAGGTTTTTGCATCCGAAATTACCGGCTGAAAGGTGAGCACCCACCACATGATAGTTTTCTTTAGCACAAAAAGTTGGCATTCATCAGATACTAGCTTAATTGAATGTTCTATCAAAAATCTGATTGTTCCATACTCTTTGATTTTGGTAAACAGAGGCAGGACATTTTGCCATTTGTGCTCTTCTTTCTCCCATGGTACAAGTTGATTTTGGATTTTGGAAATCAGGCTCTGTACTTCATCACACAACTTTCGGGAGTCGGTAATGTATTTTTCACAATTTTGACTACTTGTTCAATCCATTTTTCAATTGCTTCAGTGATGCTCTTAGCCCGTTGAACTTGATTCATCAACTTCTTGTTTTTCGGAGAAGTTGGGTCAAAATTCTCAGTGGCATGGGATATTGGAATTGCTCCAAGGAAACCGATGCTATCGATGAACTGAGCCAAAACACTTATATGTCTTTTAAGTTCTCTTTTCTACCATCCATCCTTCTCTGACTGGGTAAGCATTTTCTTCGCTGACACTTGAAAAAAATGGTTATCTATACCCCTGCTCATCTTTCCCAACTCTACTTTTGTGATTTCAAAATCATCAGAACCGGCCTGTTTGTTCTCATCTTTCGGTTTGTAAGAGGCAATTTCCACCGTCCATTTACCAGTTTCCTCGTCATTGTTTAGGTGCATGGTGGTCTTGAACCTCTTTGGCTTTGGATTCTTCTCAGAGTACTTTGCAACCATCTCCTGAATTGGAATGGTCACAGGAAGAAAGCTCCTTTTCTTGTTCACTGAGGTTGTTAACCATTTAGGAGTCGCAGCAGCATGAGAAGTTCCTTCAATCATCTTTGGGGGTGGCATCATAGCCACAATCACCATTTGGGAGTCTAGAGCACAAGCAACTTCACCATCCAAATCTTCAATTTCAAAGATCTAAGCTTCAAGCACAGCATCTTTGACTCCCATATCCTCGACCTGGTCCATCCTCCTCTGGGCGACACTACGTGATTGAGTATGTCGAGGGGTACTGAAATCCAAAGTTGGGCTAGGTCTGCATCTAGGCTGAGCCAACTTGATTTCCTTACTTGCACGAATAGGAGCACTGTTAGAAGGACGTTTTGGTGAAGACATAATTCTCATAGAAAGGGACTTGGCGCCTGGCTTCATTGCTTTCTTTTTGACCACCCATGCCACGGTTCTGTCCAAAACTCGTTCAGTTCTCAATTGTATGTCATCATTTTCCTCCTCATCCCAATTAATTGGGGGCATTTCAGTCTCTGCGTGGGCTAAATACCCTTGTTCAAACAGTTCAAGATAATCTTCTTCAAGCTCTTTAATATCTATCTTTATTTGCAGATAAATAACCTGTTCCAGCACCAATCTCATATTTTCTCTTGTGAAGACTTCAAGTTTATCTGAACAGTCTTCCCAGAAATCTTCTAACTGTGGTGTGGGAAGATAAGGCATTAAGCCAAGGCTCTGAGAAAATCCTTTATTGTCAAACCCTTTTCTTTCAGCATACAGAGAGAAATTAAAATTTCTAAGGTCTGCTCCTATACTTAGTGCATCAGACATTGAATTACAGGATAACACTCCCAATTGTATTGGAAAATGACCTTCCCACTTGTCCTTAGGTTGTGCCTTCTTGACTATGGAAGTCAGTTGTTTGCATACTTCTGCTAGGACAAAACAATCAAAACAAAAATGCGGAAGCTTGAAGGGTTCCTCTTCAAAGCCTCCTACTCATATATAGCAAAAGCGTGGGAACTGGATGTAAAAGCTTCCAAACTTCTTAATCAAGGACTGTGCATCATCTGAAATCCACTTGGATTTTGTACCCTTCAGTTCATGACAAATATCACCCAGGAATGCATTGTGTACCCTTTTGAAATCTTGTAGGGCATTGTCTGTTTGCAACATTGGATAAAACTCATACACTGGAACATCTTCCTCAGTGGGCTGCTTGGGTATACCCATTAACTCCTTAACACAGGCCAGACAATACAAAAGATATAAGGACATGAAGAAGTTTTGTTGAAATTGTTTGGCTAGACTCAACTGCTCTCTCATTGAATCAGCAATTAACTCTGCCCAATCCAAATATTCTTTTCCTTCCAGAACTAATTACACATAGCAATATATCCAATCATCAAAGCTATAAGCTTCGGTAGAACCTCTGGCTCGATGCAACAGAAGTATTACATCATGGATATGTGGCAACATGTGGTTCTTGTTAGGATTTTTAGGTAGTCTAGAACCACCTCTCTGAGGGACCTTCAACCAGAACTTTGCCACATTATTCCTGTGTCCGGCTCTATCTGCATTGAACTCACTAACTGACTAAGTAGGGGAGAAGTTAGAAAACTGATAATCCGGTATCTTGAACACTGAAGCAATCACCTAGCGGTTAATGGCAAGAAGGGTTTCGCCATTATCCCTTTTAATAGTTTTAGATACAGGGTCATATCTAGCAATACACTCCCGAACCAGCTCTGGACAAGGAATTGTTGGAGGAAAGGCGGCAGCTTCTAAAAGTCCAGTACTCAAAATCTCTATACAAAAACACTTATCAACACCCTTGAACACCCTTTCTTTCAAATCTTCAAGGTTCTCGCCCTTCAGGTCAGTATCACTAACTATGGCTTCTATGGATGCCAAGCTAAAGACGTTTCCAAACAAGTGCAGAGTGGACTTCATGATTTCAAAACAAGAAACCTAAATTTGATTGCAGTGAAACCTTCTATATGAGAGAAAATGCAAGGGAAAACACTGGAGAAAATAAGGAAAGACTCACCTTCACAGCTGTATAATCGGACGACGACTAGCAACAAGAAAGACTCCTATCTAGGGATAATATAAACAAAAATCCAGTAGCAAGTAGCAAACACAGAACACAAATGATTTTCATACCTTATAGAGAAAGGTAATAATACAGACACATTAAATGCAATTATTTCACAATTTCATTCTGAACGCAGCAAATTGGTAGATTAGACCCCCGCATGCATGCATTGAATGCATGGCGGCATACTTTAAGAAACTGCTAGTTCCCGAAACGTTCACTTACTTTGAAAAAGCCAAAGAATGACATCACTTTACAATATGGTTCTACCTCTCCGTATTTAGCAATAAATGCACTTCTCAAAACATTAGAAACCGCAGGACCCACCAGCATTGAACCCATATGAACATCTTGAACCAACTTCTTGAGTGTTCAAGTAGTTCAAGATGTACGTCGCGTCAAACTGTTGAACATATTTGAACCCTTTGAACTCAGTTCAACAAGCTCAACACAAATGTTATATCACCGAACAAGAAAAACTTTATGAAAGAGCCGCTGCAAAAACTTAGAGAAAATGTTTTCTAAACACCTTGGAACCTATTTAACCTAAATGAACATCTTGAACCCAGTTCAGAACAATTCGACGTGTTCAAGGAGTACAATGAATTGTTTGAACTTGACTTAAATGACTAGAGAAAAGAATTTGAGGCCGCATTAAGGACTTGAACCAAGGTAATATGGTATGAACTAGGACTCCAACATAAAAAGGAAAAGATGACCCACTCTCGCCATCAAGAATAAATGACGCAGTAATAAGAAGAGAACATAATATCACCATCTATCTCTTTCAATTATTTTCCTTATTTCTTTTCTCTAAAAAATATTAGAGGAGGAGCAGGCATGTGTTAAGTTGGATAAACATTTTCAC
This sequence comes from Cryptomeria japonica, assembly GCF_030272615.1. Taxonomy (NCBI): domain Eukaryota; kingdom Viridiplantae; phylum Streptophyta; class Pinopsida; order Cupressales; family Cupressaceae; genus Cryptomeria; species Cryptomeria japonica. The sequence goes on from NC_081415.1 coordinate 234,095,221, forward strand.
TTATGTTTAGAAAGGAATCAACCTTAGCAAGATCCCACGCTTGAGAGATCATTATATTGTGTCTCTAAAATGTTGAACTAGTTTTGACAAGGGTAAAATTTCCTGTGAAAACACCTATATCTATCTTCCTCTATCAATATCCCTCTCTTCTTCTATATCTCTATCTCTCGCTCTCTACTTCTTTCCTCTATCGCTCTTTTTGTATTGCCTCATTGTTTCTTGATTTTCTTTATCTATGTTTCCCTCTATCTATTTTTTCCCTATATTCTCAAGTTGGATGTCTCTTTCTATATTCCCCTCTTTATATTGCATGATTTTTAATTACATCATATCAAAAAAATAAAATATGAAAAAGTACCTTCTCTTCAAAAGTCCAAGTTGCATCTACTTTCATGGCTACTTATTTACCAAGATTTGTTTTGATATCAATAATTTCTAATACATGTAGATCATGTACATCTCAATATGACCTAATATGACCTATTATGACCTAATAGGTCCTCTTACAAAATAATAGGTCCTATTATGGAATAATAGGACCTATTACGGCATAATAGGACCTATTATGACATAATAGGTCCTATTACATAAGACCCCTAAGGACTTGGTACATGTTGTAATTGGACCTAATAGGCATAATAGGTCCTATTATGTCATGAGACCCCTTAAGACCCATGTTATGCCATAATAGGATCGATTATGCCATAATAGGACCGCTTATGCCATAATAGGTCCTATTATGGCATAATTGGTCCTATTATGACATAATCGGTCCTATTATGGCATAATCGGTCCTATTATGCCATAACAAGAGCTATTATGCCATAACAGGAGCTATTATGACATTATAGGTCCTATTACATGTCATAACACCCCTTAAAACCCTTACTATGGCATAATAGGATGGTCTATTATGTCATAATAGGTCCTATTATGTCATAATAGGACCTATTACGGCATATTATGACATATTATGATATAATAGGACCTATTATGCCTAATAACTGACCTACTATGCCTAATAGGTCCTATTATGGCATAATATGTAATATGTCCTATTATGCCATAATAGGACATATTAGGTCATAATAGGTCATATTTAAGCCGCATGTCCTATTTAGTTGGATCCCCTTAAGCCTCATGTTCTATATATTCTAGTTGGATCCCCTCAGGCCACAATCTAGAGAGAAATTTAAATTTTGAATGTTATTTAAAATACACGTGTATGTGTATGTGTTCTTGAAAGTTTCAAATTTAATGTTTACATGTGATCAAATGTTCAATATGTTATTGGATTTTTATATGATCGAATTTTCTTGATTTTATATATGTATGTTCTCAAATGTGTCTCTAGTTTGTATGTATGTGTATATGTTTTATTATTTATTCATTTTAAAAGTGAATTTTTTTAAATTTATTTTTTCATTTGAATTTAAATGTATATATTTAGAGATCAGATTACCCATCCCATATCTATGTGTGCATATCTAGACAAATTACATGGATGAGTTTGACATATATGAGTTGCTTAATCCACAACATGCTCCAACCCCCCTAGATGACCTAGCTAATGGTGCACCACCTCAACCTCCACCTCTACCTCCACCCCCACCTCCACCTCCATGCCACAGTTGACCTCTAGCCCTTGGATCTGATGAGGCTCGATATCAAGCCATGATTGACAAGAAAGACTACATGAGATCCTTAGAGCACCCTACATGTCATGACACATGGTGAATTTTGCATCGAATATACAAAACATTCTTGATGTAGTTAGAGCCATTGATAAGGAGCTTGATTCACATCATGTATGGAGAGAGGAGAGATGCTTGTTCTATTCAGATGACCTCTCCTATAGGGACATTTTAGACTTGAAAATAACCAAAACACGCATAGCTCTTTATTTTCTAGACCCTATCACAAACCTACCGATTCTTACAAACAAATCATGCATATCAATGAGGTATTTTGCAGACCCTATTTTTGGAAGCGGTGGTGGATGGTATTTGACCAACCAACACCCGCTAACTTAGAGTGCCCCTATACTTTTTGAGGAAATATGTAGAGTTTATTCTGGGTTTAAAACCCAATTGTTTTGATATGAGATCATTCCAGGGTGTTGGTGGTGGCATGCCACAACATAGGTTGGGGCATGTATTGACCCCAACTGATCTATCCCTCGCCAACCCATTATGGATACCCCTTCTATTGCTATACCTATTCCTGGTCATTAGCGTTATGTGATCTTGGGATTGGGTGCATTGACTATACTCACTGGTAACCTTAATGACCAGATATCTGATTTGGTAGCCGGCCATGATATCGGTGGAGGTGTAGGAGGAGATGATGATGACATTACATCCATTACCCATACATCAGCACCCCATTTTTGTACTAGTTGTCATTGATTATGCTATGGGACCGACGATGATCCGAGTGCATTTAGTTCACATCATGTTTCATCCTATTTAGCTGCATGAAGAGCATCCAGTGATCATGATAGTATTGGTTCATATGTTGATTTCCTATGTGTCGATGATCATCCAACAGATGAACATGATAGACAGGTTTTTTTTTTGTTTTTGTTTTTTTTACCCTCTTTATGTCCTAAAAGAGGGTTTTTTTCTTTTGGTCGTAACTTGGTCATATAGAGGCGCTTTTCAAAAAAATTATATCATCGGAAAGCTCCTTTTTAGCTCTCTTCAGATCTGGAGGTTTAATCTTGTGATTTTTCTTTTTTGATGGTGTTTTTTGCTGTCGAAAGCCAAAAGTTCCTTTTTACACTCCGGGAGACATAACTTGAGCATCCGAACTCCGTTTTTTTAGAAAATTTATATCGTTGGAAAGCTTGTCCTATGTTCTTTCCATTCATATGAGTTTTCTTTCTAGATTCTGCTCCAGGTATAATATATTGAGTTTTTTTCTTTTCAACACTCTGGTGAATATCTTAGATGTTTCAGGTCCTGGGATCTCTTTCTTTGAGTCGGATGTCTCATCTTTGGTTGTTCTTTATGTATTTCTAGCCGTATATCTCTTCTGATCATTATAGACTTTTTTTTGTAAGTATTTTCTTTATGCAAATACATTGAGATAAAGTGTCACTATGCATTGTATACTTGGGATCTTGCACATCTTGTGCCTTATTGTACATGCACTACATTATAAAGTGCCATGGGGGGGTTGATGTTTGTCTTGTTTTCCATCTATATTTTCCATGTGAGTGTTCCTTCCATGAAATTAGCTTCATGATGTATGTCAAGTGAGTGTTCCTTCCATGACACTATGTACTTTCTTTGCACCTTTGATGTTCCTAGTTCTTCATCATGTAGTTCTTGTTGGCCATCCTTTTCAGTGTACCTGTCCCTCACCCTTGTCTGCATTATGGGGGGGTTTCTCCTATTTTTCTAATGCTTCCTTGGTTCGTTGGATCATCTCTTCAGGCTTTGGTGTTTTATGCCATTTGTATCTTCAAGTTCAGTTGTTTGCCTTTGTTTGCCATCTGATTCGAGAAGTGTTATTTGAGGGCACTCATGCAGATTACAAAATTCTCTACCTGATCATCGTCTATTTCAGTGAAGGTTCTTCAGATCAACATTTATGCTTTGATAATGTTTGTAGGTTCTTCATGCTTTAGTGATTCTACTGCTCTTCTCTTGTTCCTGTATTTTTGGAACATTCTTGTTTGGAGGCTTATTCAGTCCTTCACTTTCTTTTTCCATCTCATTTTAGAGTAGAGCTTTTTCCCACATGGTTTTCTCTATTTCTCCAATTCATAGAGATTTGGTTGTGATTGGGTACCTCATCAGGCTTTGTTGCTGGGATGCAATTTTTTTGCCTTCATCATGTAGTTGCATTTTTTGCTTCATGCATTTAGTTTTTTAGCTACTCCCTAAGTTCATCTTAAAGGGGGGTGTTAGAGTTATCTTGTATTATCTAATAATTATTTATTTAATTATTAGTCTATTATACTCTACGCTTAAGCTAAACTTAGGCTTCTAATAATATTGTAGATATTTAATAATTATTCTAATTATTAAAGACACATTATCCCTTTAGGGTTTCTTTAGGGTTGCACATATTTAGGGTTGCTATTATCCTTTTATAAGTATTGTATTGTATGTTTCCATTAATTGATTCCCTCTTTGAATGATAACCTTTTTCTTCAGAGCCATTATTGTGTTTTGGCCTCCAATCTTCTCTTGTGCTAGGTATTTTGCTAACAGGTGTTCTTGGGATCTCTAAAGTTGTATTTCTCAACTTCTTCAATATGTAAGTTATAGATATGTATTTTTTAATGAAATTAATTTATTATATATAAAATTAAACACATATATATATATATATAATGTCTATAACATGTACATATATCTTGATAACATGTACTATAGCAGTTTTTATAGCTCGTTGTGTCGCATTCTTATCTTGAGATCGACTTTTTTCCAATAGATTCAATGACACTTGCAAAAATAGACATAGCATGCTTAATTGATTCATCTTTTTTTGTTGGTTTCACAAAGATGCCTATTTTTTTCATCACCTTTCTCATTTTCCATATTTTCATCAATTGTATCATCAATTGATATTGAATTGCAAGTTTTTTTGATAAAAAAAAAAAAATTGTATATTCTATTGGCATGAGTTCTTATTTGTCTCCAATAAATCTTACTTGGAAGATTATCCAAAAAAAATATTTCAATTTTTATAGAAATTTTTTCTTGATATTCAACAATAGGAGGATTTTCACTTTCAACATTCAAAGGAATTTCATCTTCACCAACACAAGGGTTTTCATTTTCAATATCTCTAATTTGTTTCATTTTGCAATGAACAATTGTATCAATCTCAACATTGGTATATCCAGCTTCTGGTAAACCATCAGCATGAATATCATCTATAATCACATTATCCATGTCTTTCAAAGAAGGATTTGAAGATATACCTAGACAATTTGAAGATGTACTTGGATTTGAGGATGTAGTACCCGGATTAGTCTCCATAATTGTATCATCCACATAAACATCATCCATAATTGCATCATCTATGTCCATCTTATCCCCCAAGGCATCATCCTGAATGTTTGTCTCTTCCATTGTTGTGGATCCAGAAGCATCAAGATTATTCATTTATCGAATCCTCATTCTTCTATCTCTTTGACATTTGGCCTCCTCTCTTTCTACTTGAATTTCCTCAGTAGTCATTTTCCTCCTCTGTTTCTTCTTCTAACGTTGTTTAGAACCCATGAATAAAAAATTATGCAATGATTGCTACCTTCAAAAAATGGATATAAAATTGCAGCAAAAGAGCATCCAAAGGACAACTAGATCATAAAATATTGCGTAAAAATCCGCACAAAATGACATGTTCTATCACTTATAATAACTGCTATATATACATTTAAAAAAAATATATACAATGACAAATAGTTAACGGGATCCCTATCCAAAATGAGATCTTGTTAAATTTTAAAACGGGATCCCATTTTATTTTTCTATTTTTTAATTATTTGAAAAAACAAAATGGGATCCTATATCTTAGACAAGATCTCGTTTAGGATATGGGATCCTGTTTATAAATGTTTTGAATTTTGGTTTGATTGTTGCTTCAGATTTTGGCTTGGGTAATGGCTTGGAGATTCGAACCTTTGGGTTGGACTTGGTTTGACCTACAACTTGAAGGTCAAATCAATCTTCATACAAAATAATGACTTCAAAAACATAACTGAACACCAAATTTTTAGATTTTTTTTAAACAATGAAAACCCATTATAGTAGAGACTATGTACATTCCAAATATGTAATTTTTTAAAAAATGGGTCAATATTTTTATTTAAAAAAAAAATTATAATGAAAGAGGTCCATAAACTTGAAATAACAAGGTTTTTTAGTTTTTAATAGCTTTTTTGTCTTTAAATTTTTTGAATTTTTTTTTTATATGGAATCAAAATAGAGACAATTATATACAGTTTTTAAAAAAAAAAAAATGTTAATTTTAGGTCCAAGTATGCTTGTCATACACGAGGATTTTTCAAAACAATGATTATACCTAATAAAAAATTAACAAAAAAAAATGTAGAAAAAAATTACAAAAGATATGTTCATCAAAGGTGAGTGAGTTAAAGATCTTTTCGCAAAAGGATTTAGAAAAATAATTTCGTTTAGGTCAACTTATGCTTGTTGTACACGGACATGGTATGGTCCCAAAAAGTGACTTTTAAACTATAGGTTCTAGCAATGCTTATTCAAACTTAAATTTTAAGATTTGGGTGTTAAAATAAATTACATATTTGGAAAGTAGACTTCAATCACTAAATTTTCTATTACTAACTTTTTTTAAGACTCATTTTTTAAGTCCTTCAATTTTTTAGGTCAAATAGGGTGAAATCTAAAAAATAGGGAAAACACAATGTGGACTCAACTTCTTGCAGGCACCCTGTGAGTGGGTAGCAGTGAAGATAGTAGAGAAGCAGAGTGTGAAGTGTGGGTTACAGACAATGAAAGGAGTTGGTGCAAAATCAGTGTGTAGATAGTGTTGAAGTAATCCTTCACCAAATTTGTTGTAGAGGATAGTTGTACAAAGATCTTTCACTAGATCTGTTGTAAGGCTTGAGAATTGTGATCTAAGCTTAATCTTGTAATTGATCTCATGCATTTCAAAATTCAATCATTTTTAATTCAATCTTTTCTATAGCAATGAGCATTTCGACAGTAATCCATCTATGTACCTTTGTAGTGAGAATCCTGACAATGAATTGTTTTTGTATTCTGGTAGTGAGCCACCCGATAGTGAACCACCCTTCTATAAAACACCATATAAATAGTTATATTCTGTTGAGAGTTAACACTCTATGTGGTTTTTCCCATTTGGGTTTTCCACGTATAAATTTCGATGTTCCTTTTGTGGTTATGTTTCATGTTTATTTTGCATTTACTATTCATGCATGGCATGCTCAATTAATGAGTTTGATATATCAACAAAAGATTTAAATTTGGTAAAAAATTTAGAATCTATCGGAATACGGATTCATCCCCCCCCCTTCTAGTACTCCAATCTCTTCAACCAATCCAACAATTGGTATCAGAGCTTTGGTCCCTTGTTTGAAATCTTAACCGCTTGAGGGAGATCTGTGTTGGTTAAATCATGGCACCTATGTGCATAACCAGAGAATTTCAGTTGGATGAAGACTTGAAGATAACTCTTGAAGATTTGGAAAGTGTTGAATAAGAGAATGTAAAGGTAGCAAATGATTGTGTGCAGAAGCTAAGAGAGAAAATTCAGAAATTCAAACTAGGGCATAAGGAGATTAACCACCAATTGAAGCAGGTAAATGAGACTATTAAAGATTTGATTTAGATGAGGACAAGGATATAAGTTAGAGGAGACCCTGAAAGAAACAATCAAGATAAAGTCTGAGGAATGTGAGAAGCTAGAGCAAGAAGTGAAGAAGTTGAAGACAGAGAATAAGGTTCTTGACAAAAGAAAGTTCTTGGAAGATCTAATCAACATGCAAAAAGATAATTTGGACGAGACTAGACTTGGATTTCAGCCCGATGTATGTTCAGATAACAAAGACAAAGGAAAATAAGTTAAAGTTAAAGTTGAGAAGAAATCACAAGATGAAAAAAAATCTCAAAATCAGAATACTAGTGCAAGAATGCCACTGATTCATCAACCTAATGTGCAAAGGTACCCATCTTTTAATGGTTATTTTTTTCAATGCAATAAGTTTGGACACAAGGCTATAAACTGTAGAAGCATTTAGTGTTATAGTTGCAAGACGTTTGGTCATAAAGAAAATCACTATAGAAACCATGCTATGAGTTAAAATTTATAATCCAGTTGAAGCAAACAAGATGAATTACAACTTTCATGGATATTGTTATACTTGCAATCACTATGGTCATAAAGATAATCATAGAAAATATAGATCTCATTCAATAAACTCTACAAGGAAAGTTATCAATTGTTTCAAGTGCAAGCAGTTTGAACATTATGCTAATCAGTGTAGAAGTGGAAATGTGGAGAAATTTTTTGAGAAGAGTGTGATGAAGAATGACGAATCAAAGAAGAAGGAAAATTTGGTTTGGAGAAAGAAGAAAGTGAACAAAGGAAGTGAGCCTGATGTACTGGAATCCAGTGCAAGCATCTCTTCCTCTAGTAACTGAGCATAGTGCTTTGGCTTAGGGGGAGTTCTCTTTTGAAAGAAAAATCTTTTATTCTCCCCTGTCTAATTTGACATGACTATGTTTAGAAGCTATCCGATAATCAAAAGTATTTTGCTGACATCATCGATAAGACATTTCTTGGTAACAAAACCCTAAGAGGATATTTTTCAGATAAGTATTGACTTTTTGAATACATTCTTTCATTACCAATCATTTATGCTTGAGAATATTGTGAACAGTAGAAGATGTCTCTTGTCAGAAGAGCAGCAAAGCTAGAGAGCAGAGAATGCAATCATGGAAGACAAAATGGTAATCGAAGAATCTAGCAGCGCAGAGTTTGAGATTTTAGATAAAGTGTCCTTGAATGAATTCGACCCAGAGAAGATCAAAAATGTTGAAGCTAGTCTAAGTGATCTTGAGTTGAAAAAAGTTAAGGAATTGGAATGTAAAGGTTTGAATCTATGGATTGAATTCCCTTGGTTTGATGATGCGGAGGTTATCAGAGTGATCCTTAGTCATGTGTAGAATGACAAAATCGTGTTGGACAAACCCTATCCAATCACAAAGAAGATTATCTTAGTGATCATCCGCTTATGCAACTATGAAGATGTTGCAACTAAAAAGTCAATAAGAATAGAGAAGCGGAAACCCTAATCAACATAAAGGGTGATCATTGAGCACTAATCATTGACAAGATTATCAACCATGTGGTGAGGTATGTTGCCTATGAAATTTCTTATAATTTCTATTTCAAGAATAGGGAAGGTGTCACTTCATCAATTGCAATGTATATGACACATATGCTAGTGATAGAAAATAAATCATTCAACTTGTGTCAATTATTGAGAGAAGTGTTTCTAGAAAATATCTGTTGAAAAATTGGAGGAATTGATTATGTGTTGCATTGATGTTTTGTCATTGATGGCAACACCGGTTGTTTTTGTTGTTTATTGGTTTCCGTTAGGTTTCGGTAGAGCACTTTGATTATGATATTAATATGGTATGCTCTGGTATGGAATTAATTTGGATCTATCATTCATGCTATTCGGATGTGTATCATGATCAGTTGGTTTGGGATTTGATGACTCGGGAGCTATCATTTGATCTAGTAATCCTTTTGGTCACCCATAAGGGTTTTACCGATAGAGCTTTGTTGAAGATCTTTTGATGCACTTGATAATTGGTGTTGGTGCGGCTTCTAGATGGCTTTTGGGATGTTGTTGGTTATCTTCTTCATGTTCCTGTTGATCGGTGGTGTTGCATTTAGGACTAGACCTAATGCTATCTTATTCTGCTAGGTTATGGACCAGTTTATGTAACGTGTTGGTGGATGATCCCGATGCTTTTCCAGTTTGATCTATTGATTGGATTATGTTGTTTTGGTCTCATGACAACTTGGTTGATCATTGGATTGCAGGTTTATATTATGAATTTATTGTATTATCTTTTAGGTGGCTGACCTAATATGTTTAGGTCTAGGGTTGGTATAAATCTGATGTAAGATCTCTTTGTAGATCATGTTAAGGTTATGGTTATGGGTTTATGGTTTTAGGGGTTATGCAATTATCCATGTGCGAAAAAGGTTGTAATAATATGCAGAGGTTTTGGTCAATCATAGGTGATTGAATTGGATTGGTGAAAGAGGTTTACGACCTCTGGTACTGAGCTTAACTGGAACTGTACTCAGGCATAGGAGATGCAATTCTTGCAATTCACTCTAATGTTTGGATTATAGTCTGGATTTATTTTGTAGTCAACGAGGCTCCTTTTGTGATGAGCAGTTCACTCTAGGTTTTTGGCCTTCCTGCATGTACAAGCCCCTACTTTTGTAATCACATATTTACTACAGAAGTATTATCTAACTGTGGGTAGGCTTCCCGCAGTGGTTTTTCCCTTACTGGTTTTTCCACATACAAATCTTGGTGTTATCTTTTGTGGATGGTTGGTAATTGTTTTGTGGTTTATACTTGTGCTTAACTGTTATATCTATTATTCCGGTATTTGGTTTATGTGTTCCTATAATAAGGTTTTAATGCTTAAAGTTCTATAATCTATTGACAACTGATTCACCCCCCCACCCCCCCCCCTCTCAGTTGTCCACCGGTTATCTGAGTTGTCTAACAATTGGTATTAGAGCTTGGTCATCTCTGCAAAAGCTTAAACACTTAACAAAGATACTATGGCATCTAATAGTTCAAGTTCATCTGCAGCTATTTTCCGGAGAGAAATTCCTAGGCTTGATGGAACAAGTTATAGAGTATGGAAGATTTGGCTGGAGACTCATCTAAGATGTCTTGGCAAGGAGATTTGGGAGATCACTGAGAAAGGATGTACACCTTACAATCTAGTATATGGCAATCCTCCTCTAGTAGGCTTGGATAAGGACATTGAAAATTATTGTAGAGCTAGAGAAGTCCTTTTGTGTGCACTATTTGATCAGCAAGTTATGGGACTAACTGACAAATCAACTGCAAAGACTATATGGTATAAATTGGAGACTCTAAATGAAGGTGAACCTACTGTTAATGAAATTATTCTGGGAATTCAGTGTTGTGGTGGATCTTTGAGCAAAGATGAAATAGTTCCTAATATTTGAGAGCTTTTCCACCAACTTATAAGATGAAGGCTACTGCAATTAATGAGTTGATAATAATGGAAAACACCTCTGTTAATAGGGATACCTTGGTTGGGAAGTTATCTGCTTTTCAGCTTGAGGAGTATGGTCCTTTTGGAGTTGCAAAATTTGAACCTTCTTTTCATGCATCTGCATCATCTACTGACAAGAGTGATTGGAAAGCCTTATATGCTAAAAAAATAGACGAAATGAAGAAAGAATATGAAGAGTTTGAGAAACTTGAAGCCCTATTTACTAGACGAGTACCTAAATGTTCGACAGGAATTAAGTATGAAGAAAAATCACTTTTTAAATGTTTCGCATGTAATAAGATAGGTCATTTTGCATCTAAATATCCTGAAAGGAATTCAATATTTGAGGAAAGAGATAAGCATAAGTATAGGAGGAACAAAGACAAATCATGCTACTATGTTGATGAAGAAGGTGTGACTAATTTTGATGATGAACCGATACAAGATTCAGCTAGTGGATCCGACAATGGTAAGGAATGGGTATTCTTAGCTATCAAAGAAGATGATCTGGTACTTGAAGAAAAGGCCCTTGCTACTAAAGTTGAAGACAGGGATGAATGGGTGATAGATAGTGGATCTTCACATCATATGACTGGAGATAAAAGGAAGTTTATATCTTTGAAATAATTTGATGGCGGTCTGGTTAGATTTGGAGATGGCAAATCATACATGATCAAGGGAAGAGGAACTATATCATTGGATGGTAAGCATAATACTGATAATGTTTATTATATTGAAGGTTTAAGGCATAATATTTTGAGTGTAGGAAAATTGGTGGATAAGGGATTTTAGTTACAATTCAAGGACAAAAAATGCAAGATTATCAACATATATGGATTGGAGATTGCAACCAGTACTCAGACTAAAGGTAACACCTTCCATTTCAACTCTGATGAGAAGACATGTTTGATTGCACAAATTGATGAGAGTTGGCTATGACATAAGAGGTCATGTCATGTGAATTTGGAATGCATTGTAAAGTTCAGTTCTACTAAGGAAGTTAGAGATATACCTAAGTTTGTGAAGCCCTATAATTCGGAATGTAAGGAATGTCAAATGGGAAAGCAAGTCAAAACTTATTTTAAGAGTATACAAGACAAATATAATGATGTTCTTGATCTTCTTCACACTGGTTTGTGTGGTCCTGTTAGAATAAAAAAAATTCAGAGTGATAGATATTTTATGGTAATCATTGATGACTATTCTAGAATGATGTGGGTTACTTTTCTAAGGGAGAAATATGAAGTATTTGAAAATTTTAAGATCCTTAAAGATAAAATTGAGACAGAGACAAGATTGAAGATTAAATGCTTAAGGTCTGATCAAGGTGGATAATTCACATCCGGTGAATTTAACAGTTATGGTGAAAAGAATGGGATAAGAAGATAGTTTTCTGCACCCCGAACACCTCAGAAGAATGGTATCATGGAAAGGATGAACAAAACTATCTTGGATGCAGCTAGAACTATGATGAAGGAAGTTAATCTTACTCATATCTACTGGAGAGAAGCTATGAGCACAACAGTATACACATTCAATAGAGTTCATATTAAAGGAGACACCAGTAAGACACCTTATGAGTTATGGTTTGGTCATATACCTACAGTTAAGTATTTTAAAATCTTTGGTAGTAAATTCTATATCAAAAGAGATTATTCCATTGGAAAGTTTGATCCTAGATGTGATGAAGGGATATTTATTGGTTATTCTAATGAAAGCAAAGCATATAGATGTTATAACAAAATATTGCTAAGAATTGTGGAGAGAACTAATGTCAAGGTGGATGAGAAGAACATAAGTCAAATTGAAACATATGAGAGAGAACCGACCATGAAAATGATCATAATTAAACTAGTAGCTCCTACACCGGAACAAAATATTGAACCAGTTACTCTAGTAGTATCAAAAAATTCAATAGTAACTAAATATTAGAGCAGAGGAAAAAAAATCAAAAGACTCCTAAATATGTTAGGTTAAATCATTTAGAAGATCAGATCATTGGAGACAATAATAAAGGAGTGATGACAAGAAGGTGGTTGGTAGCTGATGAGGTATGTTTAATTTCTCGAATTGAACTAGCATTAGTAATTGAAGAATGTAAAGATGAATGTTGGATGAAAGCTATGGAAGAGGAATTAGATTAGATAACAAAGAATAATACATAGACTTTAGTTCCCCAACCTAAAAATAAGAATGTTATTGGGACTAAATGGGTTTTTAGGAATAAATTGAATGAAGATGGACAAGTTGTGAGGAATAAGGGTAGATTGGTTTGTAAAGGATATTCTCAGAAGGAAGGAATTGATTATGATGAGAGTTTTGCTCCAGTAGATAGGATTGAAGCTGTGAGATTATTTTTTTCTTATGTTGCCCATAAGAACTACAAGGTTTATCAGATGGATGTTAAGTGTGCATTTCTGAATGGAGAGCTTGAAGAGGAAGTTTACATTGAGTAGCCCGATGGATTTTCACTTTCAGATGACAAAAATATGGTTTGTAGGTTAAGGAAAGCTTTCTATGGATTGAAACAAGCCCCTAGAACTTGGTATGCAAGACTGGATAAATATCTTTTGAAGCTTGATTTCACTAAAGGTAATGTTGATAGTAGTTTATATTATAAGATCATTGATGATGACATATTGATTGTTGAAGTCTTTTTTGATGATATCATTTTTGGAGGTAAGGATAAGTTATGTATGGAATTCTCTTATAATATGAAGAATGAATTTAAGATGTCTATGATTGGAGAGATGAAAAGTTTCTTAGGTTTTGTAGATTACTCGGACTAATAAATTTATTTTCATTTGTCAAACTAAGTATGTTAGGGAGTTGTTGAAGAAATTTGGTATGGAAAATTCTAAACCGATTGGTACTCCTATGGTTACAAGTGAGAAATTGACTAAGATAGATGCATCAACACTAGTAAATCCTATAAGGTACAAGTCTATGATTGGAGGTTTGTTATATCTGACTCAAACTAGACTGGATATAATGAATGCAATTTGTATTGCATCAAGATATGAGAGTGATCCTAGAGAGAATCATGAGAAAGCAGTGAAAAGGATTTTCTGGTATTTGCAAGGAACAACTTAATATGGTTTGTGGTATCCTAAAAATGATGATTTTACACTATGTGCATATACAGATGCAGATTGGGCTGGAGATGTTGATGATCGGAAGAGAACATCTGATGGACCTTTCTTTCTTGGAAAGAAACTTGTTTCATGGATCAACAAGAAGCAGTCATGTACCTATTTATCTACTGCTAAAGTGGAGTATGTTGTTTCTACTACTAACTATACACAAGTTCTATGGATGAAGAAAATGTTGAAGGATATAAGGGTGGATTGTAATGAACTGGTAGTTATTCACTGTGATAACTTTGCTACTATTGACATATCAAAGAATCTAGTATTTCATTCTAAGACAAAGCACATATCTATCAAGTGCAACATTTTGAAGGAGAAGGTGGAAGCAAATGAAGTCAGACTAGTTTATGTGAACACTAAAGAGCGGATTGCAGATATCTTCACTAAACCTTTGCCTAAGGAATCATTTGAGTACTTCAGAGACATATTGGGGGTTTTTGCCCCTCCGATAAAGACCTCAGTGATGCTGATTGGCATCAATCCGGTATGCATTTACAGAGCTACTATTCATTTTCAATTGATGTGTTGGTGCTACTACTCAGGGGGAGTGCTCAATTGTGTGGTTCAGTGGATTTATGATTTTTCTTTGATGTTTATGTCAATTTTTTGGCATTGATGTCAAAGGGGGAGAGATATATGTGTAAAATAGAGTTTAACAAAATATTTGTCAAAGGAGAGAGATTAGAGCTTAATAGGGATATCATTCATAGAGGGAGTTTGTTAACTTCATTGTAATATCATCTTATGCGAGATTGTTGGTTGTCTTCCTTTGGGGAACACCTGTATGGTATTTCTTGGCACTTGGATCTTTTTCACATCTAGTGTTGCCATCAATGCCAAAGGGGGAGATTGTTGGAAAATTGGAGGAATTGATTATATGTTGCATTGATGTTTTGTCATTGATGGCAAAACCAACTATTTTGGTTGTTTACCAATTTCTGGTACGTTCCGGTAGAGCGGTTGGATTTATCATATTGATCTGGTATGCTTTGGTTTGTGGAATTTATTTGGATCTGTCATTCATGCTATTCAGATGCATATCACGGTCAGTTAGTCCGAGATTTGATGACTCAGGAGCTATCATTTTTCCTAGTAAGCCTTTTGATCACGGGTAAGGGTTTTACCGGTAGAGTTTTATTGAAGATATTTTGATGCACTTGATAAGTAGTGTTGGTTATCTTGTTCGTATCACTATTGATCAGTGTTGTTGCATTTAGGAACAGACCTAATGCTATCTTATTCTGCTAGGTTATGGACCGGTTTATGTAACGTGTTGGTGGATGATCCTGATGCATTTCCGGTTGGATCTATTGATTGGATTATGTTGTTCTAGTCTTAGGCCAAATTGGTTCATCATTGAAATGCGGTTTTATGCTATGAATTTATTGTATTAACTTTTAGGTGGTCGACCTAATGGTTTATGTCCCGGGTTGGTATAAATATGATGTAAGATCTCTTTGTAGATCATGTTAAGGTTATGGTTATGGGTTTATGGTTTTAGGGGTTATGCAATTATCCATGTGCGAATAAGGTTATAATAATATGCAGAGGTTTGGTCAATCATAGGTGATCAAATTGGGTTGGTGAAAAAGGTTTAAGACCTTCGGTACTGAGCTTAACTAGAATTGTACTCAGGCATAAGAGATGCTATTCTTGCAATTCACTCTTCTGTTCGGATTATAGTCTGGATTTATTTTGTAGTCAATGAGGCAACTTTTGTGATGAGCAGTGCGCTCTAGGTTGTTGGCCTTCCTGCATGTGCAAGCCCCTCCTTTCAAAATCACATACTTACTACAGAAGTATTATCTGACTATGGGTAGGCTTCCCGTCGTGGTTTTTCCCTTTACCAAGTTTTCCATGTACAAATATTGGTGTTATCTTTTGTGGATGGTTGGTAAATGTTTTGTGGTTTATATTTGTGCTTAATTGTCATATCTGTTATTCCAATATTTGGTTTATGTATTCATGTAATAACGTTTTAATGCTTAAAGTTCTATAATTTGTTGATAATTGATTCGCCCCCCCACTCTTAGTTGTCCACCGGTTATCTGACTTGTCTAACAATATCAAGATGTCAAAAGAGCAAGATTATCCCTTTCGTTTTGGTTCATTACTTATGTGTTTGGTTATGTATTGTTTGTGATCTATTTTGGCAAAAGAGAATGTAATATGGGAATCTGGTGTCCTAGTTGCAAGGCAAAAATTCAGATATTTGAATAGTTTAAATAGTAAAGAGGAAGCATGTAATGCATATTTCAAATCTTTTCTAGACATGTGGAGTGTTTGCCCGGTATCCCTTGTTTTCGATTTTGGAGGACCTTCCTCCAGAAAAAGGAAAAGAAGACAGTCTATTTCTATGAGTGTTTTAGAGTCAAAGAAAAGAAAGTAGGATCCGAAAGACGAAGATATTGTTGTAATTGTGGATACGGAGTCCCCTGGTAAGTTGGTTGTTGCAGAGCAAGAAGCTAGAGAATCAAATGATGAATCTAATTTGTTGGAGTTAGTTGGTAGCATGGATGAAATCAAGAAAATAGACAAGATGTGTCTGACCTCGGTTGAGTTAGAAAGAATTGAAAATGTTTTGATGAATCACTTAATCCAAAATAGTATCAGCATTGAAGATGTCGGCAATTTGCTTTTAGAATCTCTAAGTGAAGTTCTTAAGGAGAAGTTATCTAAGCAATCTGTTGAGGTTGTAGTTTTTGAGGAAAAAGGAATTGATGTGCAGAATTTGTTAGAGGAATGTGATGATGCGAAGAAAGCTTTATCAATGTGCATTAAGGATTTGAGAGATTGTATCTGTAGTGCCAGTAGAGTCTATAGGTATTGTATCTCTTGATCGATAGCAGCTATGAAGCACAAAGCCAAAATTGATGCCATTAAAGATGAATTGAATTAATTAGGCAAATATTTTGATTTTCTAGAAGATAAGGATGGTGAGCAAAGGAAAATAATAAACTCTCTTCAAGTTGAACTCTTATATTTTCAAAGGCAGAGAGAAGACTTTATAATTATGTTTTGGAAAGTGAAATAGATCATT
Source organism: Cryptomeria japonica (assembly GCF_030272615.1). Taxonomy (NCBI): domain Eukaryota; kingdom Viridiplantae; phylum Streptophyta; class Pinopsida; order Cupressales; family Cupressaceae; genus Cryptomeria; species Cryptomeria japonica. The sequence continues at coordinate 234,112,218 of NC_081415.1, forward strand.
GAGGCAAAGCTGGAGCACTTTTCAGCATTACTTGGCAATGTAGTTGAGTGTGAGGAGAACCCATATGCTTTAGATAGTTTCTCCCATGTTTTGATCTATTAGTAGAGTGCAGGAGTATTTTAGTTAGCATTAAATTGGCCATAAATTCTATTCGTAGCAACAAAGAGGAAGACTGAGAGGGAGGTGAATCAGTCTTCACTGGATCTGTAAATTTAACTTCAAAAATAGATCTGATAAACTACAGTGATAAGACAGATAAATAAATTGAAAGCACAACACACAATACCAAGATTTCAACGTGGAAAACCTGGTTAAGGGAAAAACCATGGTGGGAACGTACCCACAGTAAGATGATACTCTGTAGTGGTATGTGAAAATATTACAATGAGGAATTCACATGCATTCAGGCACACTGCCTAGAGCTCACTACTCAAATATAATGGCCCAAAAAGCTACAACCCTTAGGGAAGTCTCACTAACTTACAATAACATTCGAACTACAATCCAGAAGAAATGAATTGAAATAATAGCATCTCCAAATGCCCGATTGCAATTTCGGTTAAGCACAAATGTCTTCTTTGCAATACTGATCTCTACACAACACTTCACCAAAGGATAAATCTCTTGTTCACACATACACCACTCTTCGATAATGCAGATACAACATCAACACCTAAATTACATGCATATATCTCCTATATATACAATTCATCAACCTTGATAACATGGTTGGCTAAACCCTCAACCCTCAATTACAAAATTGCATCACATGATACAAGGATCGACCACTAGACTAATATAATGATTTACATGACATAACATGGACCTAAACTAAATGCTCAAACATGAAATGCCACCATAAATCATGCCAAGATCAACTACAACACACTACACCACTAGGAAAACCACATAACACGAAAATCATCATTGGTTGATATAAACATAAAAAACTCGCACAACGATCAATCTGGAGAACCAAAATAAATAGGACATGACTATAAAACACCAGCAAGCATGTTAGAATCATCAGGAACAACTACACCAACACCACTTATCAAATATTCATAGATCAAAATCTAAAACTTAGGAATACAACCAATCGGCAATTGTTACAAAGGAAGATAACTTGTAGAGCACCAAATCATGATCCATATGAAATGAAGATACACAAGACCATCACAAGAAATATCCCAAAAAATCCACACAGGATATAATCACACCAGAATATACCGGAGGATATAGCGAACTCTACAAAACAGTGATCAGCAAAACAACACTGCAAAAACTAGATCATAAGATCTTCCCAATCTGCAATCATCGGAGAAACACACAGGAATATATTAACATCAATGACAAAAAACTATCCTAGCAGCAGCAATGACCAACAATATCCAACAATCTCCCCCTTTGGCATTGATGGCAACATATGAATGTGAAAAATAGTCAATGCAAAGCAAGAAGATATCACCATCAAAGTCCCCCTAAGATCAGGATAGATAAAGCAGTTTTTCGCATGATCTCTCTCTCCCTTTGATAGAAATGCCAAAGATCTCAAAATAGAAAACCAAACTCACTCAAAAACAAGAACATGAAACATAGTAATCTCTCCCCCTAAAAAATGGACTACTCCACCAAAGGAGCAGTACCAACTCATCAATCTAGATAAAAGGATAAGACTATTAAGTTCACCAGATTGATGCAACTCATTGCATCTAGTTCTTATCAGGAGGGGTGGATACCCCTAACTTGTCTCTTGAATTGAAAAATGTATCTATAGGCACATGCTTAGTGAAAATATCAGCTATTTGTTCCTTTGTAGATATATATTCCAGTGTCACCTTCTCTTCACTGAACTTCCTCTCTCAAGTAATGATATTTGATCGACACGTACTTAGTCTTTGAATGTTGCACTGGATTATTTGACATGTTAATAGCACTTGAATTATCATAGTATATAATAGTAGGCTCATCATAAATAACTGATATCTTTCAACATTTTCTTCATCCAAACTACCTGAGTGCAATTACTAGCAGTAGCAATGTACTTAGCTTTAGCAATAGACAAGGACATTGAATCTTGTTTCTTACTAGCCCATGAAACCAATTTCTTACCCAAAAAGAATTCTCCATTGATAGTTCTCTTCTAGTCATCAACATCACTAGCCCAATCTGCATCAGTGTAGGCATGTAGCATGAAATCATCATTCCTCAGATACCACAAACCATAATCCACAGTTCCCTTCAGGTATCTGAATATCCTCTTAACAACAGTGACATGACTCTCTTTCGGATCAGCTTGACATCTAGCAGCCATGCACAAAGAATGCATAATGTCCGGTCTAGTCTGAGTAAGATATAGCAGTCCACCAACCATAGATCTGTATAAGCTCTGATTAGCTTCCAGAGATTCATCATTATTAGACAATTTACAACCAGTCACCATAGGAGTTCCAACCAGTTTGGAGTAATCTAACCCAAACTTCTTTAGCAATTCCTTCACATACTTAGTTTGAGATATGAATATACCTTTTCCAGTCTGTGAAATTTGCAAACCTAAGAAAAATTTCATCTCACCAATCATAGACATCTCAAATTATTTCTACATATCACCGACAAACTTCATGCTCAAGTCATAATCACCTCCAAAGGTAATATCATCATCAACAAAGACTTCAACAATCATGATGTTATTATTTTCTATCTTAAAGTACAGATTACTGTTAGTAGAACCTTTAGTAAATCCCAATTTCAACAAGTGTTTATCTAGTCTAGCATACCAGGCTCTAGGGGCTTGCTTCAATCCATAAAGAGCTTTTTTTGTTGGTATTTGATTGAAGATTGTAATGATGAACTATTGTGTTGTGATTGATGTCAATTGTAACCAGTAATGATGTTGTTATGCAACTGGTACACTAATACATTTGGGGTCAAATTCCGATGGAGGTTTCTGACGGACAAGGACCATTGTGTGAAAATTTGATTTTTTTTTTTAAAAATGCTCATGTTCTTTAGAATTCCGACGACCTCAAGCATTTTATTAAAAAAAAAAAAAACACAATGCATTTTCATTTTGAAAGCAAATCGAAGCAAGCGGCGACCATCTTGCCTCCCTGCCCCGCCCCCACCGAAGCGATCTCTGCACAAACACACAAGCAAGGTAACGTTTTTTTTGCAATCAAAGGAACTCTTTGTTTTTCAATGAAGGGCAACTAATTTTTTTTCGCAATCAAGGGCAACTAGTTTTTTTTTGCGAATTAATCCATTTTGTGCATATCCTGTGATCTTAAAATTCCATGAAATGACATCTCTTTAAGGTATTTCGTCATACAGTTCACATGTCATGTGTATGCTACCCCATTTTGCGATTTTTGTTATTAGAGCATTTGCAACTAATTTCTGACAAAAAACCCCCTTCAATTATGCTTTGATGGATGTCCATACTTTGTTCCAAATCTCCTATATTGGCACACACAGGGAGGATGCTGGAAAACATTGCATTGAGATAAACATTACTGTATTTCATGAGGATTTGAACTCAAAGCATTGGCACTATCACTTATGGCTATATTAGCTTTTTAAGACACTTTCATAGTGCACTTCACCTGTCCTAATAATGGACTATCATGAGATTCTTAAGAATGGAAATACTCCAAACATTCATGCCCTCTATGTTGTCATTGTGGTTTTTTATCATTGCAACTACATGCTTTTCAAGGACCAAGTAGTGTTCTTTTTTCATTGTTCTATTGTGCTTCTCAAGCTGCACCAACATAGTTTTATTTAATGGCTTTGTTTTGATAGTGATTTCTCCATGGCTTCCACTGTCTTTTCCTTGGCACATTCAATGCATTGTCATCTATCACTACTATTTATTGTCCTTTTTACCTTTATTGAGGTTGTTCTCATACATGTCATTTACTTTGTCTATGAGTATATCTCAACCAATTCATTGTTGTAAGTAGAAATAAAAGATTAGTCTCATCTCTTTTACTATTTTAGACCTTCATAGTAATCTTTGCAATATATCATTTCCTTCCAATTATATGGAATAATGATTTTCTTTTTATGGAATGTGATGAAGGCTTGAGTGTGTCTTCTTGAACTCACTTATTATCAGCTCCTCTATGATTACCTTATATCTTTGTGGCTAAGAATTGTTCTTGATGAACTTATTCTCTTTATTGATTTCTTTTACTACCATTATATTATCCTAAAAAGGGCTTGTTCAATGCTCCCTTAGCATGCATGTGCTCTCTTTGTATTGATGTAGGGCTACTCATTAATGTATCTATGGATTTCCCTTATTCACTATGTTGTGATAGTCATTTGCATATTTGGGACTATCATCTTTCATAATTTGATGTCTTTAAGATGTGGGTACATTTTTTGACAAGAAAAGCTCAAGCATTTGTGAAGTTCAAAGAGTTTAAACCCCTTGTTGAATGGTCATCCAGTTGTTCTCTAAATGCAAAATGCTCAAGTAAATGAGAAATTCACTCAAAATGGTTTATCCACAACTAAAAGAAAACAACTAACCACTACATATATGCATCAACAAAACATTGTTGTATAGAGACCTAATCATGCCTTCATGGATATGTAGATCAAGTTCCTACATTTTGGACACAAAGCAATTCACACAATAATATATTTGTTGAACACACCCACCACAAATATTTGGTTATGCAATAATATATTTTTTGTTAACTTTATCATGGAGGATTTGGTTATGCTTGTTACAATCAAGGTTTGACAAAACTAATTCTTAAATATACAAATGAAGAGTGTGGTTGTTTGGTGACTAATTACTCTTTTTAACACCATTTACAAGATCATATCTAAATCAAGTGTCTCAAGAATTAAGCTACTACTAAGAAGATAGTTTGCCTAAAGAAAATGGGTTTCTTGGGTGGCTATTTATTGTAGATAACTTAGTTCCTTCATGAGAATCAATCAATTTGGAACATGTATAACTCACATTTGTGACATGTCACTAATGCAATTCCTTAGTACTTCTTTGAGTACTATCTCCTCTATTGTTTTCTATCCACTTTTGTGTCCTTCTTAGAACAAATAATAGATTAATGAGAAGATGGAAAAGGTGGATTCACCTAAGAGGGAGTGGATTTTCCCAATAATATGTTAGATTCTCCCAAGGATGGATGGACTATACACTTGAAAGGTAGATGATTAAGGATGATGACAAGGTGAATTTTCCTAAGAACAAGTAGATTCCTAAGAACAAGTAGATTCATGTAAACTAGAGGATACAAATTTGGACAAAATAATGGAAGGAGACTAAAACTAGATAGATTCACCTAAATGGGAGTGTAGTCATCTAAGGATAGGAAAAATTCACCATTTGCGTAAGAAAGATGGATAAGATAAATGATTTATGTGAAATAGATTCACCTAAGACTAAGCAGATTCGCATAAGGATAGGTGGATTTTCCTAAAGATGAAGGGATAAGACTTAACAAAAAGAGGACTTAGGATGATGACAAGGAGGATTCATTTAAGGATATGGCATATTCACCTAAGGGATAGTGTATTCTCCCAAGAATGTGGAAAAAATATTGATTGGTGGAATGACATACTAGATCAAGGAATGATACAAGGGTAGATTCACCTAAATATAGGGTAAATTCAGCTAAAAGGGTACCCATGAGATTGTGGTACTGAGTACCTATCTATGGATGGTGTATTTGGATACAAGTATGATGAAACCATGCTTGTGTATGATGAAACAAAGTCCAGATCTCTATTATAGGTCCAACATAATCTCTATTATTTGAGACACCATTTTATTAGCATATCCAATTAGGGTAATTTATGGGTTTAATTATGGATCATGTTGTCTATTTCCATGCACTATTTAACTTATTTGGATGTATTGTGATTATTTTAATTTTGAAGTTATAAATAAATTATGTTTGTACCTTAGAAAGGGTAACTCCAATTGATGTTTGGGCAGTTTATTTGAAAACTTATGGTGATTATTGCCCTATGTTATGTAATGGAGTTATTTTTACACTAAGTAATTAACTAGAAAAATGAATTTGTATTGTTGTACAAGTATGATGAAACCATGCTTGTTTGTTTACATGTTTGTGCATCTTATTGAGAACCAACCAACCTCGTTGTTGAGGAACTCAATAAATGTGGTGTTAAGTAGAAGAATGGAAAACTCAAGAAGCTATGGTGACATATTGTGGCATTAGTAGGGATTATCTCTACTGACCACACCTTTCAAAGATAGTATCCCCTAGTTCTCCTCATAGAATGGACCATTGGATGGCTCATAGTGGTATCCTATCCTACATTTATCTTGATGGCATTGTCGATAGCTGGTATGTGGTTCTTGGTATGGATTTCCTCTTACCCTATTATCTTATTTATATCTTTGTTCCAACATGTGGAGATTGATTTTTGTCATGCTATGATGATTTTCATGTTTGCATGTGTTTTGACATTATGCAAATAGATATGATGTCACACCATACTTATGTTTTGATATAGTGTAGGTGATGGTTACATGTTGTTGATGGTAGCGATTTGGGTTCAAAGACACAATTCCACACACACACACACAAATATTTGAAGATGCATTTTATATTATTCCTTCTTAGTGGCAATTAGTGTTGGAAGATTTGCACACATGTAGAGAGGAAATCATGTTAGATACAATAGGTTGTGTTTGATAACATATGAATGTGCCTCATGATGTATACATATAGCTTTGGTGTGTGACATGCATGCACATTTTTCCATAAGACACATTGCTATGTGGCATGTGCCCTATGCATGTCTTCTTTGTGAGGCACGTTGCTATGTGCAATGTGGCCCTAGGTGTGTCTTCTCTATGAGGTGTATTGCCATGATTTGTTAGGATTTGTAGTGTGCAGGCCACAAATGCATGCATGAGGGACTATTATTATAGTCATGTTTTTTGGGCATGTAGCCTAGGCATGTCTTCTCCATTAGGTACATGGCCATGCCATGTGGGAGTTTTTGTGTTCATGCCACAAATGCACACATGAGGGACTATTATTGGAGTCATGATGAATCTTCACTCTATTTAGCCACAATTTCTAGTCATATAGTTATGTAATGCGCACTTTTAAGGATTGTGAAGTTTCCTTCAATTATTGATGATCTCTCATCTTTGTTGCATGGGCCAACAATTTTATTTTATCTTGTTTGAATTAGTTTAATCACTATTGTGAGTTTTCTCTATTGTGTAGTTATTGTGGCTATGTTTGATTTGCTATTGGAAATGAACACATTTATTTGACTTATTATTGGTACTATTTTTTCTTTCTTTCAATATTTATGATCTTTGGTAGTTTAGTGAAACTCTTGCTATTTTTAAATGTTGCCTTCTTTGTTGTGATGTGATTCCTCACCAAGATCGACGTAGATAACCTTGGAAGAGTGTATATAAGGAATCAAACATTGGGAAAATTTGAGGATAGGGGTAAGTGTTTGTTGTATGGGTAGCTACGATCCACTTGTACATTCTTAGTGATTATTGACGGCTATGTCTTGGAGGCTAATCCCATTAAACAAACAAGGGGGAAGTCATACATAATTGTATGGATCCTCCCTAGTTGTGTGTGGATTCAAGACCATCATTTCATATGGTTCTTGGTTACTTTGTGAGACCATGGCATCCTCTTCGACCAATATGTGAGCCTTGTATTGTTATCCCTGCAATGTGAATGAATAAGTGTATGTTAAAATAAATGCTTTGCATGCCATATAGCTGCATATGAGTTGTTCACATCATCAGATCATGATTTAGAATATGTGAATTCTTTTATCCATGTGAAGTCGAATCACTGATTATGAAAATGTGTTATACATTGAAGCATATTCTGTAAGATGTTCTCTTCAAGAAAAAATATTTATGCTTTCATAGTGAAATGTTGACGAAATGGGGTCCTAGTCTAGGAAAGTAAACTACAAACTTATACATTCACCATTTCAAAACATTTTATTGGGGAATAGTCAATTTGGTTCAATTTAATTCCTCTAGGAGAGACCAGCAATATGATTAATTGTTCCATTTTGATGTGATTGGATATGATTAGATATAATTTCATTGAAGATGCAAGAACTAAGTAAAATTATGAAAAATTGACAAGATTAAGCATAAACGGGCGAATAATAAAGCAAAAAGCTCACATAGAGGTACATATTTGGAAATAAGACTCTAAAATGAACCTAATCAGTTACCTATAGGGAAAATGAGGTTAGAGATAATCTACCTATATGGAAAGTGGTTAAACTCTACCTCTAAGTCGCTCATCTTGAGCATTGTCGGTATATGGGCATTGATGGCATATTATATCTGGTTCTATCATTTTTGTGGGTGCAAAATTAACAAGGCAAAATAGTATTAGTGGGATCATGATCTCATCAAAATGGTTTTGGCTTTGCATTTATGATAGCACATTGATCGCACCTTACAAAAGGTTCCAATCTCATACATAGCATCCCAAAGTAAGGTCAATAATGATGTAACTTAATGCTTAAACTGGAGTTCTGGGTAGTCATATACCGATCATTTCCAGGATTGATGCTTAAATTGGAGTTCTAGGTAGTCATATACCCATGGCATAGGGTAGGGGTGACCTGCAAACAATGCTAGTTCTAGATGCATGTTTGCTTGGTGTATAACTTGTCAAAATTAGATCGATTGGCTACAGGTCTGCCATAAAGTTTCCAACTTATCACCAGTGAAAATACAAGAACCAAGGCTTAGAATACTCAAAAATATCTCTCAGAAAGTCTGCAACGGGAAAACTTTTAGTAAGAATTTGCAGACACAATGCTTAGAAATTCACACAATTAGCTACATTAAATACGTTCTCTATTAAGTTCAATGTTTTAAGATGAAAAAGAAGAGTTAAATGGTTTTGGTTCGATTTGCAATTTTTGTGAAGCTTTTGCACTGAAGTTTCCATAGCTTGATTTTTTTGCCTGTGAAGAAAGACCATGTTAGATAATATCAGCGAAGAACAAAATAAGGAGACAATTGCTAGATTATGGTCTAACTTGAAAAGAAAAGGTGATGGGAAATGTTATTGTCCCTGCAAAATTTGTAAGGGCTTAAAGACTAGAAGACTTTTAATCAAAACAACTAAGAAACATTGTAGGCAGCATGGTCACATTGAAGGGGGACATGATTATCATCCACTGGTAAGTTGTTCATTATATCGTTTTAACAATTTATATACATAAGAAATCACTTGATAATGAGATCATGATCATGGTTTATTTATGTTGATCATTTTTATATAGGTCGAGCACCCTAGGGCACATGATATGGACCAACACAACCTGAAGAATGTGGTTTTTGAAGTGGAGGAACATGGAGGTGTGAATATCGAAGCTAAAGATAATGATCCCATGGAAGATGATGATCATGCACCAGAAAACACAATTGAAGATGATGGTACAAATACATTGATCCATGACACATTTAGTACTGGCACAGCTGATCATGATGATCAAGATGACCTTGATGTTCATGATTTACCTCTTCTTGAGAAGGCATATGAGCCCCTTTACAAAGGCTCCCAAACAACTCTTCTCTCTGTTGTATTGTTGTTGGTGAACTTGAAGGTTATGAATGGTTTATCCAACATAACAATCTCACGTATGTTAAGGTGTGTCATACATGTCATTACAGTTAATAAATGGTGAATCATGTACCATTAATATTCTTTATATTAACACCTCAAACTTTTTTTTTTTTGGTTGTAGATTGATAGATGAGTTTTTCTTACCACCATCAAATATTCTACCTCGCTCATACCAAGAATTATCTGCCATTATGAAAGATATTGGAATGGAGTATCAAACAATAGATGCTTGTCCCAATGATCATATTATATATCATAAACAACATGAATTTGGAACATAATGCCCTGAATGTCATCTCAGTAGATATCAAACAGATCAAATAACAAGAAAGGTGCCTCGCAAGGTTCTTCGTTACATTCCCATTATTCCACGTATGCAACGATTATTCAGGTGCACTAGCTTGGCACAATTTATGGATTACCATGCACGCAATAGAAGTTGAGATGACATTATTCGAATGCCTATAGATGGTTCAACATTTAAGGACATAGAGGAAAAGTGGCCACACTTTAAAGAAGAACCTTGTAATCTTAGGGTTTCATTAGCAGCGGACAGTGTCAATCCATTTGGAGAGTTGAGATCTGTTTACTCGGTGTGGCCTATTTTTGTTATCAACAATAATATTCCTCCATGGATGTCCATAAAGAGGGAGCACATAATGTTGGCAATGATTGTTCCAGGTATTTTATCATTTAATAGTCATCTACATTTAATTATAAATATTGCAGTAAAATGGTCATAATAATTATGTAATGTTTTTGTTCATTCCACTAGGCAAGTACCAAGTTAAAGATATGAATGTATATATTGAGCCTCTTATCGACGAGTTGTTGGAGTTATGGAATGGTGTGACCATGTATGACATCTCTAGACCAATAGGACAAAGACAATTTCAATTCCATGCAATGCTTGTATGGGCAATACATGATGCCCCAGGGCTAACACATTTTTGTGGTACGTTATAGTGTTCAAGTTGCACATGATAATTATAATTATAAAAATTAACAGATTTAATAGAATTATACATTATCTTGTAGGTCTTCAAACAAAGGGAAAATTTGCATGTCCAGTTTGTGGTCCAAAGATGAAATCCCGTCATTCAAAAAGTTTAGGAAAGCAGGTGTTTGATGAGTATAGGCACTTCCTTCAAAAAAACCATAAGTACTGGAATACTGAAAAACATCTTTTCAATGGGAAAGAAGAGACTACATCAAAGCCACAAAGAATGACTCCTCACTTATGGAAGTTGGAATATAATAGAATTAATCGTCAAGGTAATGTCATTCCATCTAATGGTTTATGTTTGGAATTTGAATTTTTCTATCGTGTTTTGTTTACTGATGATGTAATTGATGATACTGAAGGTTGTCAAGGCATGGATGATCACCTTCGAAAGGGACTAAAAAGTTATCCCAGACAATTCAGTAGGTTGCCTTACTATGAGCAGCTACAAATTGTGCATTTGTTTGATACAATGCATATTGGAAAGAATATAACAGAGACATTATGGAAAATATTGGATGGAAGGCGGGACAAAGAAAAAATTGTCAAAATTTGTAGTGACATTGTGGAATCCAATCATGCAATGAAAAATGTCATTCAATCAAATAGAAATGGAGATCAGATTAATATAAGTGCCCTTCCTTGGTTATTAATGGAGCAGCAAAGCAATTCTATAAAAGAAGTCATACGAAAAATTCAATTTCCCACAGGATTTGCTATGAACATAAACAATCTCATATCAAAGAAGAGTGAATTTGGGCCAGGGATGAAAATGCATGATTGGCATAGCTTCATTAAGGTAATTCGTGTTCTTGTGTATTTACTATATATTTGTTACTGCGCATGTACTTTTCATTGTATTATGTTAGAAAACAATGAAAAGATCATTTTATAATTGTTGCAGTACGTTCTACCTCTATCTCTCCTAGACCACTTCGACAATAATATCAAGCAAGTCATATATGATCTTGGAAAATACATGAGGTAAGTAGTGATGTTTGTTCAATTTTTTGTATAGATATTATATTTGCCATTTGTTTTACTTGTTATGCAATATATTGTATATTATTTTGTAAAGTCTTGTTTATATATTTATGCATCTTCAATCTCTTTTAGGTGGTTGTCATCTAAAGAAATCCACAAGGAAGATATAAAATATTGGAAGAGAAAAATCCCTCATCTAATGTCTGAAATGCAAAAGTGTCTACCTTCAACTTTTTTCAATGCACAAGAACACTACCTCATACACCAAGTTGAGGAGATCAAATTGTGTGGACATGTACACACTAGGTCAATGTGGATGGTTGAGAGGCAGTTGAAATTTTTGAAGGCTTTGGTTCGAAAAAGAGCACATCCTGAGGGTTCTATGGTATACCAAACTATGGTGTACATTATTGAATATCTTCCTAAGTTTGCAGCAAAAATCCACATAGATCGCATTTGGGATCCCAACCCCATTAATAAATTTGAAGGGGAGCACTTGATGGGGAAAGGTAGATCGAAGAAAGTGAGAGATAATTATAAGATGTTATTGTAGTAAATTAATTCTTCATCTTCTAAATAAATCAGTTGTAAGTGGTCTGTTAATTATTTGTACAGTTGGTTGGGAGTGGGATGCACTACATTTGTATATTGCAAACAATCTTGATTGGATGACGGTGTGGATTGAATGATGTCAACATTCTGGTCGCACATTAACATGGGATGGTGTCACTTCATTGGTTAAAGAATCTTATCGTAATGGAGATTCCAATGTTACACAAAGGGAAATTGATTTAGCATATGGTTTAAGAGATCAACAAGTACGTATAATTTTATTAATCACCCGTATGTTTATCAACTCATGATGCAATAATTTTAATATGTTAGACATATTGCAGGTCAAACACCACAATGCTATGTGCTGCAATGGTCATAAATTTTGCATCAAACAGTTGGATGACACAAAGAAAACTTGTGATTCTGGGATAACTGTAGTCTTTGAGGTGACCAATATTTCATCTAGAAATGACATACATCCTCAAGAGTCTCAAAATCGATACTATGGCATTTTGGATGATATACTTAAGTGTGACTTTAATTCCTTCAAATTAGTTTTATTCGTCATCAAATGGTATAGGCTACGACTGAATAAAAATGATCCTGATAGAACTGTTATCGAACATGATAATGGATTTACAATGGTTAATACAAGGTCATTTGAACGAGTTGGGGATGAGCCCTATGTTCTTCCAAGTCAACGTGAGTAGGTATTTTACTTGGAGGTTCCACATAAACCGGGTTGGTCATTTGTTGTTAGAAATGATCCAAGAGGAAGGCCGATAATGTATAATGTGATGGAAGAAGAAGATACTGAAGAAGTAGAAGATGATATAGATGATGATCACGATCGACAGTTAGTCGATGATGTTCTTGATGGAAATGTACATAAAGAAGAAGCTGATGATGATGATGCTGCTGCTACTGATGATGGTGGTGATGGTGATGGTGATGGTGATGGTGATGGTGATGGTGATGGTGATGGTGATGGTGGTGGTGGTGGTGATGGTGATGGTGACGGTGATGACAATGATGATGATGAACACAATGACGATGACAACGACGATGATGATGACGACGACGATGATGATGATGATGATGATCATCATCATCATCATCAGGATCATGATGGTCATGATGATGAGTTGGATGAAGAAGAAGATCAATGACATGAATGAAATGTATGAGATGCGATTATTATATTATCTATTTAATATTGATATCTTGATAGAAATTGATTTGACTTATATGGTTACATAAATAATTCATATGTTTTGAATTCTAATGCCGTTACTTAATTAATTCATGATGCACCTCTAGCTATGTGATAGATGGTGATTTAAAATACATATGTGATGGATTACATGCTTATGATGATACATGTGACATTTTTTGAACTTTGTGTTTATTTATGGAATGTGGACTACTTATTAGCTATGTGATGGATGGTGATTTATGATACGTATGTGATGGATTACATGTTTATGACGATACATATGTGATTCTTATGATACTCAATTACATATATGATGATACATATGTGATGCTTATGATGCTTATGATGCTTATGATACTACAATATTTATTGTTTATCAAATTACAAATGTAATGCTTATGATGCTCAATTGTTGGTGCAGGAACCTGAACCCCTTTGATGAGGATCCTGCACGCCTCATGGATTGACAGGTATAAGTCAATACACCTTATAGAAAAAGTTTCCAAATTTGTGACAAGGAAAAAGTAGAATCTCAATCAAAGAAGGAGAATGTGCAACTCATTATCTTATTCTACCTAAGTAAAAATATTACCTAATGAAGCTTTTTAATAGTGGAATATCACACTTAGGATAAAACATATCCAAGGTAAATAAAATATTACATTGATAGGCTTCTTTGGTTGCTCTAAAAGTGGTGCCTTATGAATTATGTTCTTGGATACTAAAGTTTCCAAATTCTGGGCACTCTTGATAGCTTCTTGTAGAGATTGTGATTCGAAGGCTTTAACCAAACCTTTCAATGGTTTATGTTGATGTGTTTTTTATGCACTATGCAACACAAAATAAAATACTAAGTATTCTATCCTCTCTTGAACAAAATCCTCCCAAGTGCTAAACTACGTGATCAAATGGGATGACTCCAAGATTCCAATAGTCAAGTCTTGACTTTATATTGCAAATAGACTCAATGATTGTGATGTGATATTTGCTAGAATCACAAGGGGGACTTATGTTGCTTGGGTCAAGACCTATACATTCTCTTGTTTCATGATTGATTTACACTCCATGATTCAGGTCATCCTTGAGCAACATCTCGACTTAGCCAAATTTTGTTTTTTGTACCCTAATTCTTTAATTTTGACCCCTTACTAGCATTGCCTTAGGTTTTATTGGAATTCTTGCTTCTCTAGCATGGGCACATTTCTAGGGTTCATTCACACAAATTGCTCTTGATGAGCAAGATAGTATCATGACCATGACTTAAACAAAATTTTCACTTAGTCAAATTATCTCTTCCAAACTTCTATGAGTTCATCGCCTTCATTCTTCATCATTTGGATGTCTTTTGTCATTGGAAGGTAATTCTTGACCACCATACCTCAATCTTGACCTATGCTACCCTAAAACCCTAGAACCTAGTCATGTTTACAATTGAGATCTTGGTGACTTGATCACTTAATACAGCTTAATCATGTAGGTCTCATCTAACTCCAACTCCAACACTTAAGCAAATCAACCCTAGCAACCAAGTACTCTGGGAAATATCTTGCAACTTGACAACATGGGTAATGATGGAGGAATGGAAGGTGAGACCTATAGAGGTGAGAGAGAGAGAGAGGGTGAGAGGAAGAGATAATGACCTAGAGAGGGTAGAGAAAGAGAAGTAGAGAGGGAGAGAAGAAGAGAGGCATGGAGAAAGAGACCTAGAGAGGGGAGAGAGAAGAGAGATAGTAGAGAGGGATAGAGAAGAGAGATAGAAGAGATACCAATGTCAATCTTTTTCTATAAAAAAAAAATTTCTGAAAAATCGGCCTATCATCGGAATTCTGACTCCAAAGGGTAAAATTCTGATAGAGGAGTGTCATCAGATGCACAACATCCTCGTCGGAACTCTCCTAAAGGCCTTCATAATTTTATGCTTTGGAGTCGGAATTCCGACGATAGGCCGAGATTGTGACGGTATTCTTTCGGGGTATAAGCATCCATGGCGGTCGTTGGAAAGGTTGGAGGTGATGTCGAAATTGTGACGACCACAAGGATAGTTAGAACTTCTAACACAAAGTTTTCAATGGCTTTTTTTGTCGGTAGTGTGATGAAATTGTGTCAAAATCCCGACGATTTGCCATCGAAATTTTGACCCGAATGTACTAGTGGTAGTTGTTCAAGTGATGGAAACCGATATTACTTTAGAACCAGTGAGATTAGCCAGTAACCCTACCTGTTGATGTGCCAAACCCTAACCAGTGGGGCATGGTGAATCTGTTGTTTTGATTTATGATCAAATGGTGATTGGTAATGATTATGCCACGTATGCATGGTGTATGTGATAAGTTTCAAATGGTTTTTGGCAAGTAGAGATAACCGTTTTATCTTGGGAATGAGCAAGTGCATAGTATGAAGAGGAAACTCTGTGCTGAATAACATGAATCAATGAAGTGGTGATCAAGGAGCGGTTAAGATTGTCTTGCATAATGTGCAATGATTGCTATGTAATCCAATGGTCATACTTGAACCGATTGTTTGTAATCTCTATGAGATCTTAGGTTTGTGATGTGTTACTGACCTATTGTTTTTCTTATAAGGTCGATGAGTTGTTTTGTTATAGTGTTGGCAATTTTGGTTAAGTGTCAGTGAGATAGATTGCCGAACCAGAAGGAGTATCTGCAATATGTGTGAAGGTAGATAGGAGCATGAAAAGGATCTGATCAAGCAAACTAGTGCTATTTACAAGATCAACAAACCCCTGTTGTTCTCTAACAATTACAACATTCAAATCCCTTAAACGAGTAAGCTTTTACAGGCTTAGTGCTATCTAAATCCTTTAACCAGGTGATCCATTAGCTTGGATTTTAAATTCTCTATCAAGGTTACTCCTAACAAGGTATTGCTTCTAACAGGATATTATAGTCAATCCCTTAACTGAGTGGTCCCTAACAAGATATGTTCCTAATAGGAACATTTTTGTAAAGCTTTAAAAGACTTGGCTCCCAACAGGGTGAACTTCAAAAGAGTTCAAAATACTTGTGGGAATTCATCCCCATCGTGGTTTTTCCTATTTGGGTTTCCACGTCAAAAATCATTGTGTCAAGTGGTGAATGATCTTTGTGGTTATGTTTTGATATGGTTAACTTGCTTAACTGTTAAATCCACTTAGTAATGTTAAGATGACCGACATAAATCTTAGATGTGCTTTTACTGTTAATAGTAAAGTATTTTGATGTTTTGATTTCATGGTTTGGGAGTTTTGGATCTGTTATATTGTTATTTTGAAATGTCATCCAACCGGTAAACTGTTAGTGCTATTGCAGTTTATTACTCAGTGTTTGAACTAGTTTATTCAGTGGTTGTCTTGTGAGATTGTTTTGAAGTTTGGTGAAAGTTAAGTAAATTTTCTATCTATTGATTCACCCCCCCCCGTCTTAGTAGTTGTTTGGATCCTTATTGATTTGTCATATCATCAATTGGTATTAGAGAATTTCAGGTCCTCTAGTGTCTAAGCCTAACATCTTGAGGTATATATCTAGAAGAACATGATGAAGAAGGAAGGTCCAAAGTTTAATAGGGAAAACTACAGAATATGGAGTGATAAAATGAAAATATATATCAAGAATCTAGGAAGTCAATACTGGAAACATGTTGTTATACAATGTTTTGTACCTAATGGGACTCTGTTTGATGATCAAAAGAAAGAGCAACAAGAGAATAATCAAGCATTCGAGGCCATTATTAGTTCTTTGTCTGATTTAGAGTATGTTGATGTCCATGCTCTGGAGACTTCTTATGATGTGTGGAAGAAACTTGAGGAGATCTATAGTGGTGATGATCATGTGAAGATTGCAAAAGAAGAGAGACTGAGAGGTAAATTTGATGACATGCGGAAGGCTGAAGGTGAGAATATTCAATAGTATGGTTAGAGGATCAAGGAGATAGTCAGTGAGATCAAGAGTGTTGGTGGTAAAATGGAGGATGCCACAGTGGTTAGTAAGGTGTTGAGAACCCTTCTACCAGTCTATGCTATATGAGTTGCATCCATTCAAGAGTTAAAGTCTATTGATAAAACAAAGGTAACTCTTGACTCCATCATTGGTAAACTTACTACATTTGAATTAAATGGTTATGATGGTAGTGCTCAGAAATCCAAATCTACATTTAGAGCTTCAGTTTCTAACCCACCTGTGAAAAAAAATAGAGAAGTCGGTCATAGTTATGAGTCTAGATCCAGTATATAATTTGATGATGAAGACAGTTTGATTGATTTTGAAGCAATGTTGGCCAAGCAGTTATCTAGAGGTACTGGTAAGTACAGAGGTAAATTACCTTTGAAGTGTTTTGCATGTAACCGGATTGGACATATTGTTGCTAACTGTCCTAATGGTGACAATGAGCATAAACGTGAGAAGTACAAGAAGTACAAAGGAAAAGGAAAAAGAGATTACCTCATTGCAGTTGATGGTGGTATCATAGATGAAGAATCTGAGGGAGATGTTAATGAAGACATTGTCTTTGTTGCCATTAAAGAAGAGACATCTAATCAGAAGGCATTAGTTTCTCGCATGGATAGTTTTGATGATTGGATTATAGATAGTGGTTGTTCACACCACATGACCGGTGAACAGAGTAATTTTCTTACTTTGAAGGAATTTGATGGAGTACCCCTACCCTAATCAGATTCTAATCTCGGTTTGACCTTGGTTAGTTTATCATGTTATAATGTTATAGTTAGATGTTTTGAATTTTGTGCATACCTGTTAATGTGGTTTTCGCACCAATTTGTATGCAAGCTTATTAGTTCTCCTATTGTGTGTTATTTATCTCGGGCTAACACTTTCATTAAGTATACACATGTATGCATGTATGATTCTTGGTTGCAGGAGATTTCAGGTATAGTACCACATGGGTGTGAGGTTCGTCTCTGCCTGGATTCATAGGTTTGAGTGTATCTCTTTGGCCTTAGAGTTTGGATTAGGTGGTCATAAGACCCTTGTTTGACCCTACTCGTGCTCAAGTGAGCATCGTCAGTCGTCGTCGGTATTCCCTTTGGTTGGGTATGCAGGTCGTCTGTTTGTTTGACTTTCTTGAGTTGCGTGTTGGTGTGTGGTTAAATTGAGTAATTAATCCTTAATATTTAATTTGATTTAATGTGTATTTACGTATTAGTATTTAAGGGACTAAATTAAATAGGTTCCCTTTATGCGAGTAATCGTTAATTAGAATTGCTCAATTTAAATTGGCAGCAAGTTTGATTAAATGATTAATTTATTCTGCTTATGCTTTTAGAAAGGAAAGATTTAAATTTAATTGAAATAGAATTAATTTAATCTCTTTTCCCTTTGAAAAATAGAAAGGTTGATTTTAATTATTTAAAGAAAATCAATTTTAATTAGAAAATCAAGTTTTATATTTGCATTTGATAAAGTTTTGAAAGAATGAATTTGGAGATTTTATTTTAATCAAAAATAGTTTACCCTCATTAAATAATTTGAAATATAAATGATAGTTTTCTTAAATTAAGAAAATTAGAAATTAATTGAGGGAGTGGCATTTTGATTTTTATAAATTAGAAATAAATTGTGTAAAAGTATTAAAAATTCAAAAATAAGGATTTTGGATGGTATTTTAATAAAAATATTTTAAATGCAAAAATGAAAATTTTGTCAATATTTTTCCCATATAACCTAGGGTTGGAAAATATTTTAGGGAGAATAATTTTTGGAAAAAGAATTCCCGGAGAGTTATTTTGGAAAGATGTTCTGGAGGAAATTTGGGAGAAAAATATTTCTCGAAGAGAAGAATTGATCTGGAGCTTGGAGATTGGGCTCTGCAACAAATCTCATCCATGATTGCTTAATGAGGTAGGTTTCTTAATGGTCTCCTTTGTTGGAAAAGAAAAATTACTTTTTGGTTTTGAAATGTATGTGTTTATTGTTGAAAAATCTCCCAGATTGATTTGTTGGTTGAGTTTGGGTGGAGTTTTAAAACCATGCATTATAGCTTGTGTTCTTGCAAAGTTGGTTAAATCATGGGCGAGAAATGATTCATTCTGCCCAAATATGGGCTTTGTTTGAAGAAAATTGCTTGTGGGTCTGGTTATTCTTCAAATTTTTTTGAGTATTTAATAACTTGTGACACAAAAAATATATATATTATAGTCTCTGTGAGACTGTGGATTTAATAAATCTGGGGTTTGTGTTTTAGAATTTGTTTTATTTTATTAAATAAAATTTCAAAAAAAAAAAAAAGAATCAAAATTTTTATGTGGCTGGATGAATTTTTGGGTTGGAGGGCGGGAAACCGAGGAGCTTGCAACCTAAGCAGGGGGGGTCTGCGACCACAACAGTGCCCGCAGAGCCCTGCGACCACAGGGTGGCCATAGGGTCCTGCGACCCAGTGGTGGTCGCAGGGTTCCCCGTATCCACTATGGGGATGCCGAGGGACCTGCGCCCACCACAGTGGCCGCAGCTTTGCCGCTAGGGCACGACCGCCCCACTCCCGGGGATGGGAGGTGCGCCTGTGGCTACCCTAGGGTTAGTCGCCCTTCATCTTTTTTTTAATTATTTTTTTTAAGTTTAAAAAAAATATTAATATATTAAAATTTAATATATATATTTTCTTATTATTAAATTTTACCCTCATTTACCCTCTTGTTGTATTTTGATTTTCAAAGATAGGTTGCATATTTTGATGTATTATTGTATTGAAGTAAGAATAGTGAGTTTTCTCAAGAGATTTTGTACTACCGAAAGATTATCTGTCTTGATTTCTTGTTCAGAAAACTAGAACATTAGATTGCAACAATAATAATTAGAAATGTCATGTTAGGTTGCTTTGCCACCCTCCTAAAAGATAGCAAAATGAAAACCATGCAACTAAAATGATAGACTTATATCTGAGCATATAGTGTGATCTTCTTGATCTTGTGAATTTGTAGGAAATAGTTGATTTTCCAACTCTCTTCCTCCTCTTGCCTAAATTATAGGGTTTGTTGTTTTTTAAATGCTATTAAGAATGCAGTGAATTAAGAAGAAGTTTTATAACGCATATGAAATTGTATGTTTGCTTTGGCTTCTAATTGAATGAGGAAAGTTTTTCTCTTTGGAAGAGAAAATTGCATAGTTAGTAATGTGAATGAAAATGCTTAGTGGAATTTGAGAAAGATATCGGAATGACGTTATTTCCTTGTGTAAATTTGAATTGTTAAAAATTTCAGTTTATGTATCTAGAGTAAACTTTATTTAATGATTCATGTGAAAAGCATAATTAAAACTTCCCTTAAGTAGATGATAGCGAATTAAAAAGTACTCCCCATAAATGTGACTGAGCCAGTAATGGTGCTATTCTTTGTGTGTTGTAAGAAACCCGTACTTGCTATGTGTGCCATGGGATGGTGAAGTAATCAACCATGGGGAATATGTTTGCCTATGAGTATGGGAAACCATACTATTTATGTGATGTTGCATATTTGTTCCCTTACTGAGTGCCAACCCACGGGTTGTTGATAAGTCAGTATGTGAAGGGGTAGTATTAGAAGTCACCATTCCTTGAATAGTATGAACAACATACGAGTAATGTCAACGTGAAGCGACTTTAGCTTCCCTATCTCAAGGAAAAAATATAGTTATATAATGAAACTGTATTATAGGTGTACTCAATACTTTCCCTTGTGATGAACCGATATATGAGGTTCATGTGTGCTAGCCTAATTCCTATCCTTTATTTTGGGCATATAGATGATAGTTCTTGAGCATAATGATGGATTATATTGGAGCATCTTTTGCCTTGTCTTCATGAGAGGCATGTTATTTGTCACATGAGCTGCCAATTGACTAGTGTTGGTAGACTTGTGGGTAGACCTTAGCCATGTATACCTCTGGCTTACGACGAGTATCCTGAGAGGTACGTTGCTATGCAAGGTGTGACCTGCACATGCCTTATCCGTGAGGTACACTACCATGTGAGATATGTTCATTGCATGCCCTTTCTGCATGGAGTATTGTCATGTCGTGCTGAGACACGATGCGGGATGTAGTAGACATTGCCATGAGGCCTACCGATAGGTATAGGGTAGAGCCATGCCGCACGACGATGTGATGCATGGTGATGTCGAGGTGCACATTGCCATGCCATGCGGATGTGTGACTAGGCCACACCACATGATGAGCTACTGCGATAGCTAGATGATTGTTCCTTCCTTCCTCGTTGGTGGCTAGCTGCTAGTCACATAGTGATGTAATCTGCACTTATGATTTTCTTTTATTATTTATTTATTTATTTATTTTCCTGGAGGGCCAGCAATTTATCTTATTTTGACCTTGAAGGTTTAGCCACGATCTTGCAATCTTGTTCTTACTTGATTTGATGTTGCAATTTTAGAATTATTTTATTACCTTACTATTGGAATTGATGATTATTATCTTTATTCTTCTATACTTTGGTGGCTAAACTGGTTTATCCTTATTGTTTTCGTAAGCTGGTCTTGTGTTGCAATGTGAATTCCTCTCCAAGAACGTAGGAGACAGGCTTGGATGAGTGTATACGAGGAAGTAGACGTAGGGAACCTTGAGGATGGAGGTATGTGAGGCTGTGAGACAGCTAGGATCCACTACCTACCTATGAGTGGTGACTATCTCTTGGAGGCTAAACACCTTACACAACAAGCGATGTTCATGAGGGTCTTGTATGGAAGGTAGCACCACTGTGGTGTACCCTAGCACCATCAAGCCCTTGAGTGAGATGTTGGATATTGATGATCATGTTATTTGTTCTGAGATCAGGCATAGAGATGTTGATCGTGCATGTTATCTTTGACCAAGCATTAGACATGCTCACATGTGGCCTTTTCTGTTGTGCAATTCCAGTTATGTGGATGGTTATTATGTGCAATCATGGATTAAATGGTGTTAACTTGTCACTATGTTATGGGACATAGTCATTGGAATGGTTCTTATATGTATGGAAAGTGTAAACAATTGAGTTATTTACGTTCCTCCTATTTATTGAAATGTTAACTTGGTTGTAGAAATTGATATTTGAAGCTAGTCCTATGGGATAAAGTTTTGATAAAAGAGGTATGGGTGAAAGAATTTGATCTTGAAGGCATGTTTTCTTTTCATGTTTGATAGATGATTATGGTAACTATTGTCTATATCTTTTAATTGCTTTAATTTGGTGTAATGAAAGGGAGGAAAAATCCTCGTTTCTCTATTATGATTGTGTGTAAATTTTGGAATATTTTAAGAAGAGTATGATTTTAGATGCATTCTGTTAATGGATAATGACATTCATAGAGGGTTTATAAATAATGTTTTAAAATTATTGACAAAATATTTATTTGTGTAAATTGATAATTGTAATTGAGTTTCAGGGCTAATATGTGTTGTATGAATTCTGCTTAGCCTTGCGACTTCTAGGAGTAAGTCGGAGCCTAGGGGGGGAGAATGTAATTCCCCTACCCTAGTTGGCCTTGTAAAACCCATTTGACCTTGGTTGACTTCCTATGTGGCATTCTTGAATGGTTGATTAACCGTGATGCAATGTTGTAGATTAGATAATATAAATAATTGTGCATACCTATTATTGTGCTTTTGCATCAATTCTGGTGTAAATGTAATTGTTCCCTAATTCTTGTTATAAATCTTGAGCTAACGCCTTCATTGAATATGTATATATATGTATGCTTGCATGACTCATGGTTGCAAGAGATTGCAGGTACTATACCGCTTAGGTGCGAGGTTCATCTCCATCAGGCTTCGCAGGGTTGAGTATACCTCCTTCATCCTTAGAATTTGGATTAGGGGGTCATTAAACTCTCGTCTTGCCTTCGCCATGATCAGGTGAGTGTCATGTGTGGTCCGTCAGGTTCCTTTTTTGGTTGGGTTGCATGTCGTGTGATTGGTGGACTTTCTTGGTTTGTGTGCCTTGCATGTGGTAAATGGAGTATTTTAACCTAAGTATTTAATTCAATTTAATGTGTTGATTTACGCATTAGTAATTGAGAAATTAAAATAAATAGGGTTTTGTTAGGTGATTAATCATTAATTAAAAAGATCGCTTTATTTATGTTGTAGCGAATTTAAATTAATGGTTAATTTTAAATAATGAATTTAATTAGTTTATGCATATTAAAAAGGAAATATTTAAAGTTATTTGAAATATAATTAATTTAACCTCTTTTGCATTTTGGAAAAGAAAGGTTAATTTTACTTATTTAAGAAAATTAATTTTTATTAGAAAAGCAAGTTTAATTTATAAGTAAATTTGATATAGTATGAAAGATTGATTTTGGGAATTAGTTTAATTAAAATATTTAACCCTTGTCAATATTGCAAAATATAAATGTTGGCTTAATTAATATCGAGAAAATTAAAATTAAATAAGAGAGAAGCATTTTAATTAGAAAATCAAGTTAAATTAATTGAATAGTTGAAAAGAATTATTATTTCCTTTTTATTTAAAAAGTGCTTAAATTTCGAAATTAGAAATTACATGAGGGAGAGAAAAACATTTTTGATTTCCTTTTTATTTAAAAAGTGCTTAAATTTCGAAATTAGAAATTACATGAGGGAGAGAAAAACATTTTTGATTTGTTTTTTTTTTTGAGTTAAAACAAAATAAAACAAAATGCTCTTTTATTAAATATTTTATGATTGGAAAATATTTTTGGGGGAAAACCTAAAAAAGTTTAGGTTTCATATATATTTTTCTATTTTATTTTATTTGGGGGTTCACCCGAAGTAGCCGACAGTCTGTGGGAAGAAGAAATTTTTATGCATGTTGGAGATTTTGGAAGGATGGATTTTTACACAACTGCAAGTTGGGCTCTCCTTCAGGATCTTGCCAGGAATGCGAATGAGAGGTAGGATTCTTGGTTATTCTTTTCTATTTCATGGTTAAATCAAAAATGATGTTTTGTTTCAGCGTTGAAAAAAAAAAAGGGTTTGCATTGCTTTGTATTGGAGAAAGTTATTGGGTATATTGAAAAAAAATCATGTTCTTGCAGTAAAATTTCTCATATTGTTTGTTTTAAATGTAAATAGGAAATGTGGAAATCATCAAAGCAAGTATAAAAATTAGCCTAGTTCAATCATGAAAACTCAATTGCAATGACCAATCCTAATTACATTCAATGAAAACATGAAAACAAGACATTTCAAAATGAAATCTAAGCAAACCAAATGAAGATGTCTCCTTCATGTGGCTCCATTGTCCTTCTTTCTCCTTCAAATTGCTTTTGTTTGTGGATCTCACCTACTATTGCATAAGCATGATGTGAAAGCAAGTAGACAAGACGAGACGACAACATAAGGGTACTAGAAGCGTGATTGATTCGACCAGGGACTTTGATTGAAGAAATTCATCCAATTTATAGATAAATGGGAGAAATGACAAGATTAGCATGAATTTGATTCGAATGGAAATTTCAAATCAAGAATGACAAATATGACAAATTATGACAAATTGACACTTTCTATGCGAAATTGATTGATTGATAATTTTGACAAATTGCTATGTCAAAATTGATTGACTGACAATTATGACAAATTTGCTATGTAAGGATTTATGACAATTAGGAGAAATAGGAGAAATTAGAAAATTAGATGAATTAGAAATAAGGAAATTAGAAAATTGATGAAAATTAGAAAATTAGGAATTAGGAGAAATTAGTAAATTGGAAAATTAGGTAAATTAATTAATAATTTTTCATTCATTAATTAATTCACAAAGAGAGGAGGAATTAGTTAGCCAACTAAATAAACATTTAATTGTGATAATAAGACTTAGGATAAATAAACTTTTTAACCTAGAGGGAGAAATGACAAACAAGGTTAAATGAATAAATCATGAAACCCTAGAAGATGAATTAGAAATGCAAGGATGACAATTAGGTCTTGATGTAGGATTGATTTGATCATGATTCTGATTAACAACAGGACCAATGCTGATAAATGATTTGATTGATAAATGAGCCAATTGACGAGGAACAATGACAAATTGATCCAAATTGACAAGGAGATCAAATTGATAAGCGCCAATTGACATGATTAAAGAGGACAAGGATCGATGACGAATTGATTGCAAAATGACAAGATTGACAAGTTGATAATCGCAAATGATTACTAACAAGCTAAAGATGATTGACAGATTAACAAGAGGACAAGGATCGACCAAAATCATGACTGAAGATTGTTATCGACAAGACCTAATTTGAAAGTGATACAAAATGAGGAATGCAGAAGAAGGACTCGATGCTCGCAAATGATAAAGACCAAGTGCGAATCATAGGAGAAATGTTAATGCGACACAAAAACCCTAAAATAAGGCAATGCGCAAATGTTAAAGTACGACTCCGCAAGCGTTGACCAGTTTTAGACGTCTACATTAAACATTCTAGAAAAATATATTTCAATGATTGTGAATGAAAGAAAATTTGGGGGTTTTTAGTTTATTATTGTTTTACTTTTATGGTGTTTTGATTTGATATTAAATCTCGAGATAAACTGAAAATCGAAATTTATTCTCAGAGAAGTCTGAGTAGTGGGGTTGTTTTATTTTATATTTTGGAAAGCCATGAACATTCTGGAAATGTATTTTAAATCTCTGTTTGAGACTGTGTAGAAATAAAAATAATAAAATTCATTCCTTTTGTTTTCGCTGTTGTGATCTGTATATTTTTAACAGCGAATGTTTAAAAAAAAAAAATTAATTTTTAAAGTCTCTGGGAGACTAGCGTTTTTAGACTGTGTTTTACATAGTAAATATTTTAAATAAAATTAAAAATAAAATAAAAATAAATAAATAAATAAATAATATAAAATAAATGGGGGGGCAGCATGCTACCCTATGGTAACAAAGCTACCAGGCAATATTAAATTGCCTTAATTTTTTTTTACATGCTGTTACTAGGCAATATTAAAATTGCCTTAACTTTTTTTTTTCATGCCTCCAGTATGTGGTGTTTTGTGTTTTTAATTTATGTAAAATATATATATATATATCCATTTATAAAGTTGTTATTTATTTTAATATTTTATTGGGAAGATTTTGGAAATAAAAGGATAAAGTAATATTTTATTTGGAAGGTTTTGGAAATAAAAGGATAAAGTAATATTTTATTTGGAAGATTTTGGAAATAAAAGGATAAAGTAATATTTTATTTGGAAGATTTTGTAAACAAAAGGATAAAGTAATTTTTGTTTAAAAAAAAGTCCATTTTATTTTTAGTGTTAAATATTATTATTATATAGTTTATTAACAAGGGTTAATAAACATATACTATTTAATATTAAGTTTGAAATCTATGATTTATTCAATTTGTTTATATATATATATATATATATATTTAATGAGATTAATATATATATTTTAATAATAATAATAAAGTGAAAATTGTGTATTCTTAAATTATTAATTGATTATATTTTATTATCTAGGGGCTGATAATTATATAATGATTAATATTAAAGTTGGGAACTTGTTTAAATGAGGAAATACTCCTTTGGGAATAGATAGAATAACTCTCTTTCATTGGAGATGTATGAAATAAATCATATTTATTATTCGGAGATGTTTAAATTTACATATTATCCAAGTGCATATTATTTTTGAATTTAGATGTTATAGGACATATGGGAAATTGCCATAGTTGGTCAAGTACCTAGTTAGAGTACCGTCTGATAAGAAACCCTTGCAATTGATTTAGATGTGTTCAGATGGATCCGCTTCTATAAAGGGATCATTTATGTATTTATTGGCCGAAGTGGTCGTTGTATAGTGGTTGTGTTCGCCTATAAGGCTGAGATGTAAATGACATGAACCTTATGTAATCTTAACTTAAATAATTGCCAGAGGGATCTTCTAGTTGAGCAGACCCAGAGATGTAGCCCTCTAGGGGTGAACTCCGAGATCATATCTGTGTTATGTGATGCTTTTGTCTCTCATTTTTCATACTTAGAGCTAACATGTATGGTTAAATTTTATAAGTGTATAATGAGGATTTAATGGAGTTATTTCTTGAATGCATAAATAAAGTGCTCTTGTTAAATGTAGTAATTAGGGTCATAAAAGATTGTAAATATGATTATGGAAAGTATTTTGTTAATGTTAATGAAAAGAAGTAAGCATGGAAAGAAACTCACTAGGTTACAATTATTGAATTAACTTGTCATAAAGCTTGTAATTTGAACGTAATGAATGGATAACAAATATTGGATTAACTGTCATAATATCTAAATGGAAAATCTAATGGATGAACCTCATTTGGTTATTTACCTTTTTATCTTAAAAAGTGAACATCATCATATTCGCTCTATTTCACTAAATTGGATGAATTCATTTAGTTATTTATATTTCAACCTTAATAAATGAACTTCATCATAATAGCTAAAATTGATCTAAAATGGGAGAACTCATTTAGTTGTTTATATCTTAATCTTAGCAAATGTATTTCTGCATATTAACTTTATTTTAACTAAAATGAGTGAACTCATTAAGTTAGTTATATTTTAACCCTAATGGATGATCGTCACTATGTTACTTACATTTTTAATCATTAACAAATGAATATCATTTTACTAACTATATTTTAATTAAAGGGATGAACTCATGTGGCTATATTACATTTTCACCTTAATGAATGAACTTCATCTCTTAGCATTATTTTAACTTCAATGGATGAACTCTTTTGGCTATTTACATTTTAACCATCTATAAAAATAAACTTTGATATATTAGTTATATTGTATCTAAAATGGATGGTCTCGCCAAGTTAACCATATTTAAACCTTAATGGGAGAATTCTTAAGATGCCTACGTTTAAAATACATTGAGTAAATATCCTCATGTTAGCCTCATCTCCAATCATAATAGATGAACGCTTCCTAAATTATAAAATATCAATTCTTCGAACATATTTTATCCATGTCTAAAGCATTAACTTGTAATTAAGATATCCAGCTTAATTGGATCAAATGTCACGAGTTGAGTTAGGTGTAAGGTTACGTAATCACGTTGGGAAACTCCTTAGGTTCGTTTAGTCTTCCGCTGTGTTATCTAAGCTTTAGATAACTCCAATGTTTTTTAATGTGTCTTATTATTAAAACTTCTTATTATTATTATAAGAAAAAAAAAAATATTTACACTCTAATTGAGTGTTTTAACCTAAACCCTTTGGGGTTTCCTAGCGGGGCATTACATAATGGCAAGTCTTGCTTTGTTTGATTGTACCCTATCATATGGATTGATTTGGAGTACCTGTTTCTATCCTCGGTCTCGAGTTTGACTATTATTTTGTGGTGGTGTTGTATTTGGTCAAATCCTTTATGCTAGTGTCGAATGATGATTTGTGGTTGACCATAGTTGGTCAGGTCTCTAGTTAGAGTACCGCCAGTCAATGCATCTCTTTTGAAATCGTGTTTGGCCAAATGGTCGTTTACTCCATTTTGAACTTTGTATGCTTGACCTTGTGTATGCTTGGGTTTTTAAGTTCGTTTGAGTATAGACTAGTGTCATATGGGAAAGTGGCTTTCGATTGGGGACCGCACCCAAAGTGATTGTTGGGTAACCCATCGAAAGTGTGTCTATTAAGTGATAACCTAATAGTATATTAGAGAGTTAGTTAATGAATCACTAAGTAAGATAATTGTGCCTCACACATGGGATGAGTGCTAACACAGACTCGACATGTTGTGAGAAGGCCTGAAATGGAAAACCATCCTCCTTGTCTTCACGAAAGGATGTGTGGGTCCACATGAGGCTTGGATGGGCCGGAGGTTCGGAATAGGTTGCCAGAGTAACCCAGTATGTGGAGTCAAAACCTATGAAGACCTCCCATGGTAACCATACCAAGTTATGTGATGACACTTATCCCTTATGTTTGCTAGTGTGTTGTAGTGTTGTCTTGATAGGACAATTGGTGTGGAGTTGTCCTGATGTTTATGCCCTCACGAGAACTCGATATCATGTCAGACCTTGGGTTGCGAATAGTTAGTTCTACGGATGCTCCAGTTGATCTTTTGTAATTGTTTCATATTATGTTTAGTTGGATCCTTTCCTATTCGAGGAAAGTTCAGTATTTATTGGACCGAGGTGGTCACACATACCATTGATTATGTTCGCCTTGATGGTAGGATTGTAAATGATGTAAAATTATGTATTCTTCACTATTATTTAATTATCAGAGTGGTCTTGCAGTTGAGTAGACCAAGAGATGTAGCCCTCTAGGGGTGAACTCCAAGATCATTTCGGTGTTATGTGGTGTTTTACATTCTTATGTTTCTTTTTAATTTAGCATGTATGGATGGCATTATGTTAGAATGTATGATGGGGATTAGATGAAGTTAATCTTAAAAGCATGTATGTAGTCATCTTATTAAAACGCAGTAATTTGAATCATGAAAGAATGTAGATTAGAATAATGGAATATATTCTGTTATTGATAATGCAATTAAAGTATGCATGGAAAGTATTTGTTGGTTTATCTTGAAATTAAAGTATGTAATGAAATTAGATGCATGACTTATGTTTTTAATATAAGCTGGAGCGTAATGTATGGTTAAACTTATATTGGATGAACCTTAATCATGTTATCTAATCTTTTAACCTCAATGGATGAACCTCGTCATGTTATCTATAATATTAATATATCAGAAGAAATTATCATTTATTTAATTATTATCTTGTCATTAAGTTAATCAACTTAATTGGATTAATTAAGCATGAGTTGAATTAAGTAATCACGTTGGGAAACCCTTTAGGTGTTTTTTAGTCTTCCGATGTGTTGTCTGCACTTATGATATCTCATTGTATCATGGTGTTGTGTTTAACTTTTAAAAAAAAAAATTATTTGTACTTCATTCGTGTGTTTTTAGCTTTATCCCTTCAGGGTTTCCTGGTGGGGCATTACACTCACCCTGCATGGTAAAAAGAAAGGGAACCATTTCTCTTAATGGAAAGAGCAACGTAGATGATGTCTATTGGGTTGAAGGCTTAAAGCACAATATTTTGAGTGTAGCTCAGCTCAATAACAGAGGTTATCCATTGGAATTTAAGAATGAAATGTGCAAAATATATGGGAGAAAAGGTGAACTGATTGCAACCAGCAAGCAGAAAAAAGGTAACCTATTTCACCTAAACCCTAAAGTCAACAACTATTTAATTTCTAAAGTTGATGATAGTTGGCTTTAGCATCGAAGATTTTGTCATTTAATTTTGATAAAATTGTCAAAGTCAGTAAGTCCAAGTTAGTGAGAGGTTTGCCTCGATTGGACAAACCGATGAATGCTCTATTTAAGAAATGTCAATTAGGGAAGATAACATCCTCAAATTTAAAGGGAAAATCCTTCTCAGCAGAACATTTGTTAGATTTGGTTCATACAAACCTTTGTGGAACAATAAGGACTAAAATTATTCAAGGTGATAGATATTTTATGATCTTCATTGATGATTTCTCAAGAATCATGTGGGTCACATACTTGAAGGATAAAACATAAGCCTTTAGTAAGTTTAAGGAATTCAGGGCCTTAGCTGAAAAGGAAAGTGGTAAGAAGATAAAGTGTATGAGGACAGATCAAGGAGGTGAATTTACTTCTATAGAATCCACTAGATATTGTGAACACAATGGAATTAAGAGGTAGCTTTCTGCACCAAGGACACCACAAAAAAATAGTATTACAGAGAGGAACAATCGGTCAATTGTTGAAGCTTCTAGAACAATGATAATACAAGGAGGTGTAGTAAAAACTTTCTAGAGAGAAGTTGTCAGCACAACTATATACACTGTGAACTGAATATTGGTAAAGAGAGATAAGGATAAAACTCCTTATGAATACTGGTATGGTAGATCACTTAATGTTAGTTATTTTAAGATTTTTGGTAGTAAATGTTTTATCAAGAGAGGTGACTATGTTGGTAAGTTTGATGCTAAGAGTGATGAAGGCATATTTCTTGGTTACTCCACCAAGAGTAAAGCCTACAAATGTTACAACAAGCGGACAAACAAAATCATTGAAAGTGTTGATGTCTGAGTGGATGAGTGTCCTGAAGTTTTAGGAGAAACCAGTGAGGAGAAGAAGGAAGATGAACCTTACATTCCGATTTTGGAACTAGAACCAGTGAAGCCAGAAGTTGGTGAAGTGAATGTTGTAGTACCAGTTCAACTAGAACATGTAGATTCTGCAGAAGATGATGATAGTGAGGAAGAAGAACCTGGAGATAATGATCATGTCATTCCAAGGTATGTGAGACTCAAATCATAATCCTGATCAGATTATTGGAGATAAAGATGCTGGAGTATTAACCAGGAGAATAATTAGAGAGAATTATCGCATGATCTCCACTATTGAGCCTAGAACTGCTAAGGAAGCCTTTAGAGATGATCACTGGATCAAAGCTATGGAAGAGGAGCTCGACCAGATTGAGAAGAACAATACATGGACCCTAGTACCTAGACCAATGAATAAAAATGTGATAGGTACTAAATGGGTATTTAGGAATAA
Source organism: Cryptomeria japonica (assembly GCF_030272615.1). Lineage (NCBI taxonomy): Eukaryota > Viridiplantae > Streptophyta > Pinopsida > Cupressales > Cupressaceae > Cryptomeria > Cryptomeria japonica. The sequence goes on from NC_081415.1 coordinate 234,144,114, forward strand.
ACTTAATGAAGATGGATTAGTAGTTAGAAACAAAGCTAGATTGGTATGCAAAGGTTATGCACAGGAAGAAGGAGAAGACTGGCGAGACATTTGCACCAGTTGCTAGATTGGAAGGTGTTAGGACTCTACTTGCATTTGCAGCATATAAGGGATTCAAAGTATATTAGATGGATATGAAGTCATCATTTCTAAATGGAATACTGGAAGAGGAATTATATATTGAACATCCAGATGGTTATGCTTTGACAGATGAAAAGGATATGGTGTTTAAACTACACAAGGCTCTATACGGTTTGAAGCAAGCACCAAGAGCATGGTATGAAAGACTACATTCACACATAATGAAGATAGGTTTTTAGAGAACTAGTGAAGATATCAATATATATCTCAAGACTGAAGGAGATAAGATACTAGTTAGTGAAGTGTTTGTAGATGATATCATTTTTGGAGGCAATGATGACATGAGTGATGACTTTGCAAATGAGATGAAAAGTTAATTTGAAATGTTTCTGGTAGGAGAGATAAAATTCTTCATAGGTTTACAAATTTAACAGATGAAGAGTGGTATTTTTATCACACAATCCAAATATGTAAAAGAGGTATTGAAGACATTTGGAATGAGTGACTGTAAACCAATTGGGAAACCAATGGTTACATGTTGTAAACTATCTAAGGAGGATGATGCCACATCCATTGATGAAAAGGAGTACTAGTCAATGATAGGGAAACTGCATTACGTTGTTCACATCAGACTGGATATTGCTCATGCATTTTGATTAGTTGCTAGATTTTAGAAGAACCCAAAGGAGACACACATGATTGCAACTAAAAGGATATGCAGTTTGATTATGGATTATGGTATCCATATGCAGGTAACTTTGATTTGAAGGTTTATACAAATGCAGACTAGTGTAGGAGCACCTAAGGGTGAGGAAATACCCTTTGCAATTTTGGCAATTTTGGCATAAGGACTAGTCCTAGTCTATTAGGTTGTATGTTTGGAGCTTGGAGCGCATTTTTTTCTTCATTTTTGAAAATTCATGTTTTCAGCATAACTTGCCCCGATGAAGTTGCCAACGGTTGGAGTGAGACAAAGCGAACCATTAGATATCGGTGGGAGTGTTTTACACCTACCCTGATAGCCCGATGAAATTGCCAACTAACGAGTGAGCAAGTCCCATGTTGATCTACGTCGATCGCTATACTGCTATGGCAAGATGCATGAGGTTTATTGCCCGCGACTTGGTGACCATGGTGGGACCCAACAAGAAGTCAGCGAGCAGAGCGACTAATGGGTGAGCTAGTCCCGGGTTGATCTACGTCGGTCACCATATCGCTATGGGAAGTTGCATGGGGTTTATCTCCCACAACTTGGCAACCATGGTGGGACCTAGCGAGAAGGCGGTGAGACAAAGTGGAGCCATCGGGTATTGGTGTAACTAGTTTTTGTGCCGCCTGGTAACCCGATGGGAAAGGATACAGTTTGGAGCGCACCATCGGTCATTGACAGGAGGTGTTTTAAGCTATACCGACAACCCGATAAGAAAGCTTCTTGTTCAGAGTGCACCATCGGCCATTGGCAAGAATGTTTTGGTGCTTACCCAATGACATGATGAGGAAAGCGATGCTAACCCGATGACCCCATGAGGAAAGCGATGCTAACCCAATGACCCGATGAAAATGTAAAGACAGTTACAACAAGAAACTGATTGTGTCGATTTCAATCTCGTCCATTAGGGATGATTCATGACATGTTGTAGAGGCTATAAAAGACCCAATGGGCATTTTGTATAGAGGTTAGAAGAAGGTTGGATTGGGATTGTGTTGAATAACAATTTGAAGACAGTTTTCTAGTTTCTTTCTCAGAGTTCAATTTTCGTTTGAAAATTGTAGTTAATGGATTAATCTCTAAATGCCAGTGTGATAGAGTAAATGTTACTTTACTGTGTTTTGTGAGTTCCATTTTGAAGTCGCGCCAAGCTTGGCCCTGTAGAGAAAAATTATCTTTCTATTTTTTTTTTCTGTTGGTGACAAGTAGTTAGACATGGCTTTGTCTTGATTCTCCACCATGGGATCCACACAACTATTGGAGGTTGTCAAGAGGATCTAGCCATGTACAACGGCATTCTATTTGTGGCAAACTAGGGAATGGTGTTGGCTGTTTCAACAGACTGGGCCTAGGCGAGCTTGATGATAGCCTGACTAGGTATTAGTGACCAAGAGGAATCACTTGCAGGGTAGATTGGAATCTAAGCTAATAACCTCAAATCAGGGGAAGATAGGATCAATAGGAAGAAAGATCCAAGGATGAGGACGAAAACAACTTAGGAGAAGTTGTAGGTATAATCCATGGTAGACCAAACCCTACAAGGTGTCTGGTTAGATTCAGTGGATTAGTGAGTTAGTGGATTTACAAAAGTGAATTCACAAGGTGCAGAGTATCAACCCTTGGTAGTGAGGACCTAGAGTGGATTAGAGGAATAGAGAGAAGTATTCTCGAGTTAGGCTAGGAAGAAAGGCTTAGAGTGAGTCAGGCTGACTCAAGCAACTAGGATCCTCCCTATCAGATTGGTATCAGAGCTAGTTAAATATTTTGGGTGAAGAGTGTAAGACCAATCTAGTATCAGAAAAAAGGAGTAAAGATGGTGACCAATGCAGATTGGCTAAGTAGGTCATTGACCAAGAAGATAAAAATTGATTGCTCAAGGAAAGGTTCGAGCAATTGGAGAAAAGATTAGGTGTGGTGGAAGTCAAGACATCAGAAGTGAGTGGGAAGATTGATGAGAAGGGTAAAATGTTGGAAATAGAGGATGAAGTTCTTGCCCCAGACCATGTTATTGATCAAGAGCCATTCTTGAAGGCTTTGAAGGAAATGAGTGGAAAGTCTTTGGAAGGAGTACCACTGTTTAGTGGCAAGATGGAAGCAGAGTCGGTAATGGAATGGATAGAGGGTATGGAAAACCATTTTTGAGTGTGAAGGTGTGATGGAGGCCCAAAAGGTTAAGGTGGTTAAGTCAAGAATGAGAGGTGTTGTTGTTACCTGGTGGAAGTTTATACAAAATGAGAGAGAAAGAGAAGTTAAGATCCCCATCTCTACTTGGAAAGGGATAGTAAGAAAAATCAAAGAGACTTATCTTCCTAAAGATTATGAAGTGCAGTTGCATAGGAAAAGACAAAACCTAAGGCAAAAGGAGTTAGAAGTAAGTACCTACACTGAAGAGTTCCAGAAGTTGTGTCTAAGGTCAAAGGTAATGGAGGATGAAAGCATTAGAGTAGCAACGTATCTTAACGGTTTGAGATGGAACATACAAGAGGAATTAATTTTGTTGAGTCCAAATACCATTCAAAAATGTTATCAGTTGGCCCTGAAAGTAGAAGAAAAGAATAAGAAGAAACATGAAGGTACTAGTAGAGGTAGAGGTAGAGGCCAAGATTCAAAAGTGTATAGAGGAAACTATAGTGGCAGAGGAAGTGAAGTAAGATCACAAGGAGAGTAAAAATTGACTTAGCCAACTAATGAATCTAGTGGAAGAGGAAATGATGGTAGAGGAAGAGGTCATAACAAGAATAACATAGGTAGATCTGGAAGTTCTAGCGGAGGTTCATACTTTGCAAACATGAAGTGTTACCATTGCAGTAATTTTGGTCATCCTGCCTATAGGTGTCCAGAGAAGGCAACCTCATCACATAAAGAGAAAAGAATTAATTATGTCCAAGAGGATTCTAGTAGTGTAAAGTCTCCGGAAGTAAACCTTGACTTAGAGAATGGTCAGAATCTAATGGTTAGAAGGGTACTAATAAGGGAACCAGTTAAGGAAGAGCATAAATAGAGGAGGTCTCTTTTCATACTAAAGTGCAAGATACTTGGTAAGGTGTGTAAAGTGATCATTGACTCGGGATCAACGGACAATATCATATTTAAAGAAGCAGTAAGTAAACTTGGGTTGAGTAGAATGCCACATAGTCATCCTTACAAGGTCACATGGTTGAATAAAGGACAACATGTATTAGTAAATAAAGTATGGGTTGAATTTGCAATTGGGAGGTATTCTGATAGAATTTTATGTGATGTTCTACCCATGGATGCTTGTCATTTGTTGCTAGGCAAACCGTGGCAATTTGATAGAAAATCTATCCATGATGGAGAAAAGAACTCCTATGCATTCACAAAGGAAGGGGTTACATACAGGATTCAATCTTTGGTAGAAGATGAAGGAACCAAGACTAGTGGTCCTAATGTGTTGTTGGCTAGAGGAAAAGAATTTTTGAGAGATCTCAAGAAAGGAGATGGAGAACATTATTCTCTCTTAGTGAAACCTAGTCAAGAAAAGAAGACTGAACAAGAAAATTTACCTAAATAGGTTCAGGAGTTGTTAGAACAATTTAAGGACATTGTGAGTGATGGAACACCTGCAATGCTACCTCATCCTAGAACAGTAAGTCACCAGATAGAGTTTCTATCTGGAGCATCACTGCCTAACAAGGCTGCATATAAGATGACTCCTAAACAAAACAAGGAAGTGGCAAGACAAGTACAAGAGTTTCTTGATCAAGGTCTAATCAGAAAAAGCATAAGCCCATGTGTTGTGCCAGTGGTCTTAGCAACCAAGAAAGGAGGTAAATGAAGATTATGTACTAATTCTCAGGCAATAAATAGAATCACCATAAGATACAAATTTCCTATCCCTAGAATTGAGGATTTAATGGATTGTCTTGGAGAAGAAAAGTATTTTACTAAACTGGATTTAAAGAGTGGTTATCAGTAGATCCAGATTAAAGAAGGGGATGAATGGAAAATAGCTATTAAGACTACAGAGGGGTTATATAAGTGGTTGAAGGACTACATAGGTAGATTTGTAGCGGTATACCTTGATGATCTCCTCATATTCAGCAAAATAGAGGAAGAGCATCTTGAACACTTGTTGATTGTATTAAGGAAACTAGATGAGGAATAGTTGGCAACCAATCTTGAAAAATGAGAATTCATGAAATAAGAACTCCTTTATTTGGGTTTTGTTATATCTCAAGGTACTTTGGAAATGGATTCTAGCAAGGTGGAAGCAATGCAAAGTTGGCCTACACCAAAAACTGCTACTGAGGTAAGAAGTTTCCATGGACTTGCCTAATTTTATAGGAAGTTCATTCGAGGATTTAGTGAAATTTGTGCTCCTGTTCTTGATACAATTAAGGGTGGGTTGAAAAATAAGTTTAGGTAGACTAAAGAAGCCGACTAGGGGTTTGAGTTGCTCAAAAAGAGGATTCTACCCAACCCATCCTAGTTTTACCAAGTTTTGATAAGTTGTTTACCCTAGAATGTGATGCTAGTCATATAGCAGTAGGAGCTATTTTGAACCAAGAGGGAAGACTAATAGCATTCTATAGTGATAAATTGAATGAAGCTAAGCAGAGATGCTCATCCTATGACTTAGAATTTTATGCCTTAGTGCAAGCTCTTAGGAAGTGGAGGCATTATATTTTGCCCAAGAATTTGTAGTGTTTACAGATAACCAAGCCTTGAGTTTTATCAATTCTCAAGAAAAGTTGAGCAATAGACACATCAAATGGATAGAATAGTTGCAGGCATACACTTTCACTATCAAGCACAAAAAGGGACAGTTGAACAAGGTAGCAGATGTCTTAAGTAGAAAACTTCTCACTATCCAGGAAGTGACTTTGCAAAGTATAGGTGTGGAGAGTTTCAAGGAGCTTTACAGTGAAGATGAAGATTTTTCTGAGGTATACAAGGTATGCAGTGAGTTTAATAATCATTTCAATAGCTAGTATGTAGATTACACGTTGCAGAGTGGTCTTTTGTTTAAGGGATGTCAGTTATGTATGCTAGAGGATTTATGAGGGAAAATCTCATACAGGAAAAACATAATGGAAGTCTTAGTGGACATTTTGGTCTGAATAAAATACTTGAGTTGGTGCAAAGATTTTATTATTGGCCGAAAATGCATAAAGATATCAAGAAGTATGTTGAATAGTGTATTGTGTGTCAGAAAGCCAAGGGTACTAGTTCAAATGGTGGACTATACCAGCCTTTACCAATTCCCAAAATACCGTAGGAGTGCATCAGCATGAATTTTGTTGTAGGTTTGCCAAAAACCAAGATTGGCCTGGATAGTATTTTTGTCATTGTTGACCGGTTTAGTAAAATGAGTCATTTTGTTCCATGCAAGACTACGCATGATGCTAGTTACATTGCACATTTATTTTTCAGAGAGGTGGTAAGAATTCATGGGCTGCCTCTTAGTATAGTTTCAGACAGGGATGTGAAGTTTATGGGACACTTTTGGAAAACTCTGTGGACAAGACTAGGAACTAACCTTTCTTTTGGTTCTCTATATCATCTACAGACAGATGGTTAAACTGAGGTCATTAATCGAGTATTAGGTAATCTTCTGAGGTGTCTGACAAAGGAATATGGATAGAAGTGGGATCAAGTGCTACCACTAGCAAAATTTGCATATAATGACAGTGTCTATAGAACTATAGGTAGGAGTCCTTTTGAAAGTGTTTATGGACTCCACCCACATTGTGTTTGTGAACTTCGAGATTTAGGAAGCCTGGAAGGAAAAAGTGGACATGCCGAGAATTTCACTCAGTCTATGAAAGAGGTGCATGAACAAGTGCAAAAAACATTGATCGATGCTACACAGAGGATAAAGGCTAAAGAAGATGAGAGGAGAAAAGACATTCAATTTGTCGTTGGAGACATGGTTATGGTACATCTCAACAAGGCAAGATTGCAGAAGGGAGTCCCTAGTAAGCTTCAGATAAGGAGAATAGGTCCTTGCAAAATTTTGGTTAACTATGGCTCCAATGCTTATAAGGTAGATTTACTCACAGATTTGGCATTGTCTCTTGTGTTTAATGTCCAAGACTTGGTTCAGTTTAAAGGTCCTATATCAGTGCCAGATGAATCAAATTCAGAAGGAGAGACTACTCTCAGTGATATTCCAGTACCACCCATTTCTAAACCACAGGCGGAACAAATTTTAGATTTCAGGGTGAAGAAGCAAACAAGGCATGGCGTGTATATGGAACACTTAATCAAGTGGCACAACTTACCTGAAGTCGAAGCCACTTGGGTTGCAAAATCTGATTTCAAAAGACTAGGCATTGATGTCACCTTGCCGCCCCTAGGGGGGACTTGATTTTTTGTGTGGGGAGTACGGTGCAGGAGCACCTAAGGGTGAGGAAATACCCTTTGCAATTTTGGCATAAGGACTTGTCCTATTCCATTAGGTTGTATGTTTGGAGCTTGGAGCGCATTTTTGTCTTCATTTTTTATAATTCATGTTTTCAGTGTAACTTGCCTCGATGAAGTCGCCAGCAGTTGGTGCAAGTCAAAGCGAATCATCAGATATCGGCAAGAGTGTTTTCCACCTACCCCAATAGCCCGATGAAATCACCAGCTAATGGGTGAGCAAGTCCCAGGTGGATCTACGTCGGTCGCTATGGCAAGTTGCACGAGGTTTATTGTCCGCGACTTGGCGACCATGGTGGGACCTAGTAAGAAGTCAGCGAGTGAAGTGACTAACGGGTGATAAAGTCCCAGGTTGATCTATGTCAGTCACAATACCACTATGGGAAGTTGCACGGAGTTTATCTCCCACGACTTGGTGACCATGGTGGGACCTTGCGAGAAGGAAGCAAGTGGAGCGATAAGAAGTGGAGCCATAGGGTATCGGTGTAACTAATTTTTGTGCCGCCCGATAACCCAATGGGAAAGCACACAGAGCACACCATCCGCCATCGGCAAGAGGTGTTTTAGGCTATACCGACAACCTGATAAGGAAGATTTTTGTTGAGAGCGCACCATCGGCCATCGGCAAGAATGTTTCGATGCTAACCCGATGAGGAAAGTGATCTAACCTGATGACCTGATGAAAATTTAAAGATAGTTATAGCAGGAAACTGATTGTGTCGATTTCAATCTCATCCATTAGGGATGATTCATGACATGTCATAAAGGCTATAAAAGACCCAATGGGCATTTTGTATAGAGGTTAGAAGGAGGTTGGATTGGGATTGTGTTGAATAACAATTTGAAGACCGTTTTCGGGTTTCTTTCTCAGAGTTCAATTTTTGTTTGAAAACTATATCTAATGGATTAATCTCTAAATGCCAGTGTGATAGAGTAGATGTTACTTTCCTGTGTTTTGTGAGTTCCATTTCGAAGTCATGCCAAGCTCGGCCCTATAGAGAAAAATTGTCTTTCTGTTTTTGTTTTTTGTTGGTGACAAGTAGTTAGACATGGCTCTGTCTTGATTCTCCACCTTGGGATCCACACAACTATTGGAGGTTGTCAAGAAGAGATAGTCATGTACAATAGCATTCTATTTGTGGCAGACCAGGGAATGGCGTTGGCCATTTCAGCAGACTGGGCGATCTTGATGATAGCCCGGCTAGGTATTAGTGACCAAGAGGAATCACTTGCAGGGTAGAATGGAATCTAAGCTAATAGCCCTAGATCAAGGGAAGATGGGATCAATAGGAAGAAAGATCCAAGGATGAGGAGGAAAAAAACTTAGGAGAAGTTGTAGGTATAATCCATGGTAGAGAAAACCCTGCAAGGTGTCTGGTTAGATTCAATGGATTAGTGAGTTGGTGGATTTACGAAAGTGAATTCACAAGGTGCAGAGTATCAACCCTCAGTGGTGAGGACCTAAAGTGGATTAGAGGAATAGAGATAAGTATTCTTGGGTTAGGCTAGGAAGAAAGCCTTGGAGTGAGTCAGGCTGACTCAAGCAACTAGGATCCTCCCTATCACAGACTGGGCAGGAAATGTTGACGACAAGAAGAACACTACCGGTGGTCCATTATTTCTTGGTGGGAGACTTGTACCTTGGAGTAGCAAAATGCAAAGTTGTATATCATAGTCTACTACTGAAGCTAAATATGTTGTAGCATATATGAATTGTACCCAGGCAATCTGGATGAAACACATTCTGCAAGGATTCAAGTTGAAGATCACAAGAACCAGCTAAGATTTTATGTGATAACACCAGTGCAATAAATATTTCAAATAACCTAGTGTTGCATGCTAGAACCAAGCATATTGAGCTGAATATCATTTCTTGAGGGAGAAAGTGTAGAGTAAAGATGTATTATTGGAGCATGTATCTACTAAGGAGCTGCTAGCAGATATCTTTACTAAACCTCTGCCTAAGACTACTTTTGAGTATCTTAGAGGTTTGCTAGGGGTTGTACCCCTACATGAGGTTAATTGAGCAGATGTGGAAGACATCAATCCTGGAGCAAGTTGAAGAATCTTGAAGCTAGATTGGTGTAGAGTGGAGATACTCCATAGGGGGAGCATCAAGCTGCATATTGATGCAAAATAGTGAAGTATGACTCTACATGTTTTACTTTCACTTTGGCATTGCTGTCAAAGGGGGAGAATAACTATATGATTATGATGGAGAAGAACTGTAGCTAGTTACCAGCTGAAGGAGAGTACATGGTAAAATGTAAATCAGGATTCCTATTCTCAATCATCACAATCAAGGGTATTGATATTTATATTGCCATCAATGCCAAAGGGGGAGATTGTTGGTATTTGATTGAAGATTGCATTGATGAACTATTGTGTTTTCATTGATGTCAATTGTAACCAGTAATGATATTGTTATGCAATCGGTAGTTGTGCAAGTGATGGAAAGTGATATTACTTTAGAAGAAGTGAGATCAACTGGTAACCCTACCTATTGATGTGCCAAACCCTAACCTGTGGAGCTTGGTGAATCCGTTGTTTTGACTTATGATCAAATGGTGATCGGTAATGATTATGCCACATATGCATGGTTTATGTGATACGTTTAAAATGATTTTTGGTTTTTAGAGATAATTGTTTTATCTTGGGAATGAGTGAGAGCATAGTATGAAGAGGAAACCACGTGATGAGTTACAGGAATCAATGAAGCAGTGATCAAGGAGCGGTCAAGGTTATCTTGTATAATGTGTAATGATTGCTATGTAATCCAATGGTCATACTTGAACCGATTTGTTAATAATCTCTATGAGATCTTAGTTTTGTGATGTGTTACCAACCTATTGTTTTGTTGTAGTGTTGGCAATTTTGGTTAAGTGTCAGTGAGATTGATTGCCAAACTAGAAGGAGTATTTCCAGTATGTGTGAAGGCAGATACGATCATGAAAAGGATCGGATCAAGTAGAGTGTGCTATTTACCATATTAGCAAACCCCTCTTGTTCTCTAACAATTACAATAGTCAAATCCCTTAATCAGGTAAGATTTTACAAGATTAGTGTTATCTCAATCCTTTAACGAGGTGATCCATTAGCTTGGATTTTAAATCCTCTATCGAGGTTACTCCTAATAGGATATTGCTTCTAAAAAGGCATTATAGTCAATCCCTTAACTAGGTTGTCCCTAATAGGATATTTTCCTAGCAGGACATTTTTGTAAAGCTTTAACAGGCTTGGCTCCTAATAGGGCAAACTTAAGAAGAGTTTACAACACTTGTGGGTATTCATCCCCACCATGGTTTTTCCCATTTGGGTTTCCACATCAAAAATCATTGTGTCAAGTGGTGAATGGTTTTTGTGGTTATGTTTTGATATGGTTAATTTCCTTAACTGATAAATCTACTTAGCTATGTTAATATGACTGGCAGAAATCTAAAATGTGCTTTTACTGTTATTAGTAAAGTATTTTGATGTTTTGGTTAAATGGTTTGGGAGTTTCATATTTGTTATACTATTTTTTTGAAGTTCCAGACAACCGGTAAACTGTCAATGCTATTGCATTTTATTACTCTGTGTTTGAACCAGTTTGTTCAGTGGTTGTCTTGTGAGATTGTTTTGAAGTTTGGTGAAAGTTAAGTCAGTTTTCTATTCACTGATTCACCCCGCCCGTGCCCCCCCCCCCTCTTAGTAGTTGTCTGGATCCTTATTGATTCATCATATCATCATTTTTCAGCTTACATACCATGTCTCCATCATCTAATAATGAAAATCCATCAGGTTACTTAATGTAGAATTCTTCCTCAAGATCACTTTTTGAAAAGCCATATTTGACATCCATGTTCTAGTCTAGCCACTGGAGAAAAAGTCTCCTCGTAATCAATTCCTTCATTATGAGAGTATCCTTTGCAAACCAGTCTAGCTTTAGTTCTGACAACTTCATTGGCTTCATTCAATTTGTTTCTAAATACCCATTTATTACCAATAACATTTTTATCCTTAGGTCTAGGCACAAGTTCCCATGTATTGGTCTCCTCAATCTAATCTAATTCTTCTTCCATAGCTTTCATCCAAATTTCATCTTTACAAGCTTCAGTAACATCTTTAGGTTCAACACTATAAATCAAACATACTTCTTCAACAGCTAACCTTCTTCTAGTCATTACACCTTTATTCTCATCACCAATAATCTTAATTTTTGAATGATTTAATCTTACATACCTCAGAGTCTTCTGATTATTTTGATTATTAGATTCCTGCACCTCTTCACTATTAGCAGCAACACCCGGGTTAATTATCTCTACTAGATCATTCTACTTAGGCTTTGCTAAAATAACATGATGACCATCATCATCACAACCACATGCTCTGATCTCTTTCCCAAGGTTCTCATCCACCTTCACATTTTCACTTTCCATAATCTTTCTCAATCTCTAATTGTAGGACAGGTAGGCTTTTCTCTTTGTAGAATATCCCAAGAAAATTCCTTCATCGCTTCTAGCATCAAATTTTCCTATTTCCTCATCTCTCTTGGTATAACATTTGCTACCAAATACTCTTAAATATCTCATAGTAGGAACATGACCAAACCAATGTTAGTCCCAACCAGTGTTGAGAGGGGAGGGGTGAATCAACACATTATTAGTTTTTCACAATTAAAACTTTTAACTCTAATATGTATTTATTTAATATTCATCAATATACTTAATCACTAACGTAGAATAAGCATGCATGAAAAGTTGACAGTGGCAGCAAGATTTATCCCATGGAAACCCAAATGGGAGAAAACCATGGTGTGAGTAGAAACTCACAAAATTTGTACTCTTCTGGAGTATGTCCAGTGAGGAGCCATCCCTGTTAGGAGATTACAAAGACACTTGTTAGGTGCCACCCGATTAAGGGAATTTTTTTAAGGTTAGTTAGTGCATTTACCCTTTTAATGGTAGCCTGATTAAAGGACTTAAGAACATCAATTAAGATGTCACCTGGTTAAGGGATTTTATAAAAGGGACCTGTTAAAGTCCACTTAGTTAAGGGATTTAAGTTGCGATGGTTAGAAAGAACAAATAGATGATCTGTTGACTTAGCTACTGATAGCTTGATCAGATCATGATGAGAATCACAGTCTATCCACACCGGTTGTGGCTGCTCTGCACAACACCGGTTTTATTCTTCGGCTCTGCACTCTGTCGATCCTCTGACCTTTGGCTTTATACTCTGCTGGTCCTCTGACCTTCAGCTCTGCACTTTGTCGATCCTTTGTCTCTCGGCTCTGCACTTAGCCAGTCTACCTCAAACACCCTCTTCTCTACTAAATCCTTTTAGAATTTTCTCTCACTCTGCTCTTCACTTTGGATCACCTTCTACAAGATTTTCTTTTTGCAAATTTTACGATCAAGTCTTTCTGAATGAACTCAAAAATACATTATACATTTTCTGCCAACACCTTCAGGTGTTGCCTCAGTCAAAGAAATCACATATTTTAGAAGATTTAAAATTCAAAAATCTCTCACTCTTTCTTTGCATGGCCTACAACAATTCTACCAACTGTCCAACTAATTCTGCTACCGCATCCCCTAAAAATTGTAACTTTTGGGTCAAGTTCAGTCATTAAGGTGAGAACCAGAAAATTCACAGGTAATCATGGCTTGACTAAATGATAACTGAAATTGACCTTACCAACTTGTTATTTGGCGTTGACACAAGCTCACAAACTCATCTTTTGCCACTGCAACTGAATAAGCGATCATCGCTTTGATATTTATGGTGATCACCTATCTTCCTTTTGTCATATCGGTGTACTGGTATACCACTGCACTTCTATATTACTAGTTCATCTTTTGTGACTTCATCATTATCAGAATGACTGATCTTCTTGAATGACAGACCGGTTGGCTTAGTCTATCTTCCCTTGAGCTGATTGAACTTTTTGTCATTTGTTTCCAATATTGTTTCCATGTGTTTGTAAGTCATCACCTTAGCTTACTGAAATACACCACTCTATCGATACCACTTCACCGGTCAGTGTTAGACATCAATGATAAATCTTAGCTCATATATCGATTCTTTGGATTGATCGGTTTTGTTAATTGCAACAACCAAAGCTCATAAGGTGTCTTACCGATATCACCTTTGATATGAACTCTATTGAATGTGTAAACAACAGTGCTAATAGCTTCTCTCCAGTAGATTTTTTAAACATTTCCTTCAATCAACATAGTCCTTGCAGCATCCAAAATAGTTTTGTTTTTCCTTTCAACAACTTCATTCTGCTGAGAGGTTCTAGGAGTAGATAATTGTCTTCTAGTCCTATGCTTCTCACATAATGAATTGAACTCACCGGAACAAAATTCTCCACCTCTGTCAAATCTCAGACACTTTACCTTTAAACCGAACTCAGTCTCAACCTTGTTGGCATTGTGTTGTCATTGATGTCAACCGGTATAGGATAACTATCAGTATGAGAGATGTATGTGCAACACTATCATGGAGGAGTACAGGATGAGATATCTTTGATATCACCTTGTGTTGCAGAACACCAGTAAGGTAAGGAAGAGAATGTCATTCAAAGAAATGACCACTAGAGTCACCAGTACACAAGTTAGTGCCTAACTTGTGTGGATGAAATGGATAGGTTACTACTACAGTGTATCACCAGTAAGGAGAATATGTCAATTGATAAGTGAAGTGTTGACAATGAGAAGGATGCTTGGATGTTGTTTGTGATAAAGAGGCTGAGTGTTACCTAAATCACATCAACATCGGAGGAGAAGGATGTATAGGTCACCGGTATACTGTGTGGTTGCAGAACAGTAGGGCTCTCACCGGACAAAGATGCAGTCATCATGTGAAGAGATGACTGACAATGAATGTGCCCACACTGGATCACATGTGCTTGTTTGAAGATATGTTGCACAAATAGGGAAGCCACAAGAGTGCATTGCAGGATGCTTATGACAAGAAATCACTACCAATGGTAAGTGGAGCTTATCTCCTATTATGCATTGTGTGCATCATAGTTTTGTGAGATAAGGAAGAAGAGGTAAAGGTAGGTGTTTGAAGGATCACACCAAATCTGCTGGTGAATCAAAGGAATGCCTCAAGTGCATGAAATTGGGGCTATGCATTGACCGACAAAGAAGGCATGTTGGGATGTCGGTACAAATGAAGAGTGATGGGTTTGTCACTTTGACAAACCAGTTGAGATATGGACTGGGCTAATGAAGAAGGAGGCAAAGTGGAGCAGCTAAAAATAGAGAATGAAATCGGCATGCAGATGCCTTAGATGGAAACCACTGAAGGTTGATGACATGATGTCATTAGGATGGATACCAGTAAGTATGAGAAACAGTAAGGAAGTGAAGAGGCTAAGAGATGTGACTCTACCTGATGAGAATGAGCATGTTGTGGATAGACATGTCTGGTGACTAGTCAAGGTGTTCCATCAGTAGTCTAGCAAAGTGAAGACATGAAGGTTAATCGGTAAAGTGTATGATACCAAAAGGGTTAGTAAACCGACAGAAAAGAAGAATCGGTTGAGTGTTTGGTCGGTAATCTTGTTCATACCGACACAGATGATTTAGCAGAGGTGGAGGTCAATGTGGATACCATGTAGAGATGAAGTGGCAAGCTCACAGAGGTCGGTGAAGTATCGTGTAGGGATAGGTGTTTCTAAAGGTGTGCATTTATTATGGATCCTATGATTTATGGATCGGATCGGAGGAGTGCGGGCCGAGGAAGAATGAATGACAGAGAAAAATTAGGGAGTTGTTGGTGTAGACACCCAAAATTGTCATGTCTAATTAAATAAATATTTTATTTATTTAATTATCTAAGCCTAATTCTTCTATTAATTAAATAAATCTTTATTTATTTAATTAATTCATTTATCCTCTTCTAGCCTTATTTCTCATTTAAATAAATACATTTATTTATTTAAATTACCCTTTCCTAAATTAAATAAATATTTTATTTATTTAATTGTCCTATTTCTTCTATTAATTAAATAAATCTTTATTTATTTAATTAATTCATTATCTTTTTCTACATATGACACATGTCATTCATCTCTTAATTCATACACTACCTACCCCTTTCATTATTTTACTATTTCTTCTACCTACCCTCTAATCCTAGCCGACCTCCTTTTTTACACCTCTCAATCTTATCCCTCCATTTCATATTGTGTCTTCTATTTAAGAAGATGCTTTCTTCATTGTCAAACCCTAATGAGCGAATGAGCTAACTACTTGATCAATTGACTACACTACAATCCTACTTGTAACCACATTCCGTTCTTTGTTGAGCTCTTGTGCATACAAAAATCTGAGAGCAAATATATCAAGCAAGATCAATGGAGATAGGAAGAATGGAGATCAAAACCCTATTGGACATGTGATGGTATAATCTTTGTGATTTTGTTTTATTTTGCATTGTCTTAGGTTATCTTCATATGTTATGGTGGATCTTTGTTGATTGTTAGGCTAGGGTTTTGTGGTTGAATTCATTTAGCCTTTCAATATTGTTATCATTGTTATCCATTTTCACCATAAACATTTTGGCACGCCCGGTGGGACTCTTGTCCCTTTGCATTTAACATTTTTGTTGTAGATTTTGCATTTTTGAAGTCGCAGATCGAACATTTTCCGACGGCATTTTAGGTATTTCCGCGTCTGCGAGCATTCGGATCGCGTCTTTGAGTTTCAGAAGCATCTGCGAGATCAGGAATCGCGTCTGTGTTTTTGTCAAAATTTATTTTGCAGGTTTCCGGAAGCTGCGTCTGTGTTTTATAACCGCGTCTGAGAAGTCTCTACCCGCGTCTGCGTTTGGAAAAAGCGTCTGTGTTCTCTGAGTGCGTCTGTGCATCACAGAACCGCGTCTGTGTCATACAGACGCGTCTGTGTCTGGTATAGCAGCATCTGTGTTTACTGTTTTGAAAATTTTCAATTTTTCTTTGATTCGGGTTTTCGGATTTCGTGCTTAGGGTTTCAGATCTAGTTTATTTTTGCACTAATCCTTGCAGATCTAGCTAATCAAGTTGTGCAGCTTGCTTTGGGGAGCAAAAACGTTTTTGTTGAAGGCCCCTTTTCACAAAGTCTTTTGGGTTTTTCTAAAATTTACCTAACTTGTGTGCTTGCAGGAAGGGGTTATCATTTGAAACAACCCAAACTACTAACAAATTTTGTTGCAGGTCCTTGGCTAGGGTTTTGAAATTTTGTTGTGTGCCTTGTTTTCATAGACTAGCAAACACTTCCATTGGTGCACTAAAATTGAATCATTGTCTTTTGTGTCTTGAGCAATAGGCTCTTTTTGTTTAATCTTTAGAGGGCCTGTCTTCCCGTGTGGTCATTAGGACTACTAGTGAGAAGAGAACGACCCAAGTGGTAGCAAGGAAAACCCACCTCATCCGAACCACTATAATCAAATGTATTCATGGTGAAAACTATGGATAACGTGTGCTGATTAGTTCATACCGACACTATGTCTCCCCATAAACCCGTTTGATCAAATTTATTTGATCATTTGTAGGGCGTAACCCCTACCGGCCGGGAGCCTTCTGTATTTACAGAGCTGAAAGTGCCGCATGTATGGCCACACGAGCGGATGCCCTTACTAGCACCATTTTGTTTTAGAGGCCCAAATCCTTCTAGTTGTTGGGGCAGGAGGTCGGACCTCTGGTAGCAGCCCACACACATACGGTTCTTAGTAGAGATACAAAGTTCGCCATGGGGAGTTTTCATGGGGACTGATGCTTGGCTGACCCGAGAAGTGAGTGCCGAGGGTGGAGCCAGTGAGGTCAAACATCTAAGTATCCGCTCTGAATAGCGTCACCTCGAGGGTAAAACCCCATGTGGGATCAACAACTATTGTCTTGGCCAGCCATAAGAATTGTGCTTGACTTATGTTAAACATTCAAAACATTCAAGACCAAACAACAAAACATTGTGTCTTTTGTGTCTTCAAGTGTATGCAAAACATTTTTACATCAAACAACACACTTTTCTTGGATTCATTTTTGGAGTCTAAACACTAGCAAACATTGAGTCCTCATCAACATTGTGTCCTCTTGTCATTAAAAACAGTCAGACAGTCGGATTTGGTCACAACAAAAAAATTTCACAGATTGGAAAAAATTGCACGAAGTTTACAGAAACGCGTCTGTGTCTGTTTTAACCACGTCTGGGTCATCTAAGCGCGTCTGTGAAGGGCAGAATAGCGTCTGTGTTTTTAGAAGCGTCTGTGTCGAACAGAGACACGTCTGTGTCTGGGAATCGCGTCTGTGCAATATACAGTCGCGTCTGTGTCTAGAATTGCAAAAATCTTTACAGTCCAGCAAACATAAACAAGAAAATCTCATAATCACGTCTGTGTTTAACAGAGTAGCGTCTATGTCAGGAAACCGCGTCTGTGAAGGATACAGTCGCGTCTGTGTTCAAAATTGCAAGAAAAGAAAATTTCAGAGTCCAACAAACAAAAGAAATCAGTTTCGGAATACTTGAGCTTCCTAGGTTGTTTCTTCAGGTTTCATCTAGCATTCAACCTGTCTCTGGGTCTCATACAGTCCATCATTGCTTCACATTTCATTTTACATTCATACTTGTCTAAACTTGAGTCAAAAGGTCACTTGCTTGTCCTCATCATACTTTGTCAACATACTACATACTACAACTACACTTTGCTAAGTGGTCCCTCATCAAGGTTTCTTACCTTTGGGTCTCATTTGGTCTTACTTAGGGTCAAGGTCAGCTTACCTCATCAAGAGAAACTATCCTCTCTTTGGAAGTCACACCTACTCTACTACTTACATACTTGGTCTTACACTTTGGACATTGCAAGTAAACTTCAGATTCATTTACACTCCATACAACTCTTGGTCTTCCATACTCTTTCCATTTTTCAACTAGTCTTACACATCTTGGTCAAACACCTAGTTCATGGTTGAAACCCGCCTTCAAAAATCTAGGAGAAAAGCTAAAGAAGCTCAAGAGTCCACAAACATGAGTTCTTATGAGTATGACAATGATTTATTTTTCAATCCTGAGCACACTACATTGCCTGACATGGATGTTTATAGAAACATTCCAAATGTGGAAAACACAGACACTACAAACAACAATGCTACACACAATGACAATGTGGACAACTTTTCAATACAATCAGCAGATATAGAAGAATCCATAATGAATCCTCATTTCAATAGATTGGTTGAAGAGATAATGAAGAGGGATAGACAATACTTCTTACACATGATGGCACAAAGTGGAGCTAAAATACCTCATGACTTTGACATGTCTCAACTTATGGAAAATTGACCCTCGCAACAAACTCACTCCAACATGGATCAAAGGAGACCCAATAGTGGGGGAAATAGAGGACCGAATATGATGTCGGAGTCACCATCAGTTTTGCTTCAAAAACCAGAAATCCCACATACACAAGCTCAAACATATGATACTTACCTTCGAAGACCATTATGGAAGCCTTATGCAGATAGATATGCTCAATCACATGCTCCAGCTATGGATCAATCAAAACAAGTGGACACTCAAAGGCATGCTCAAAATTTGGACACAAGGAAACCTCATGTCAAATTTGGGGGCAACACAATAGAACATGATGTGCCTATAGAATATGGTATATATGCACAAAATAGATATGGGGTTCCTCAACATGAAGCTATGCCAAGTCCTCCCTATATGCCGCATCAATATAGACCTCCTTATGGACATGTCTACGATCAGTATCATCCATACATGCAACAAGCTCCTCCTCAAATTGGTGTCCCAAACATGGGGTATGCTACAAGAGATAGATCTCCTGCCAAGAGCAATTTGGAGCAACAAATAAGAGATTTACAAAAGAAAATGGAGGACATGAGTGCACCAAAACCAACATACACTATGAGAGACATATGTCCTTATCCATTTGATAAGAGCATCCCAATGCCTCCATTTCCTGCACACTTTGTGACGCCAAAATTTGACAAGTATAGAGGAAAGGGAGACCCCAAGGCACACATACGACAATTTTTCACAGCCTGCATTGAGGTAGCGGCAGAAGAAACATATTTGATGAGGTTGTTCCTGCAGAGCTTAGGCGATCAAGCTATGGAATGGTTTTCTCAATTACCTCCCGGTATTAAGTCATGGGGTGACTTAGCAGAGGCATTTATTCAGCATTTCTCCTACAACATAGAAACAAATATCTCAGTCACTACTCTATGCAATACTAAGCAAAAGGAAGGAGAATCTTTTGCGTCATTTTTACAAAGATGGAGAAATCTAGCTAACAGATGCTCTTGTGAAATTCCCCAAAAACAAATTGTAGAAATGTTCACTCAAAACGTTAACAAGGATATTGGCTATGATCTAAGGAAAGCTTGTTTGTCCACCTTAAAGGATGTTATTGAAAAGGGCTTAGCAACAGAAAAGGTCCTAATTGAACAAGGAGTCATTAAGCTATTCAAGGAAAACAAAGATGACTTTAAAGGAAAAGACAAGCCAAGATTTTGGAATAAAAACAAGAACACAGTTAATGATGGTGTTGTTGATGCCAATACAGTGAGACCCAAGTTCATCTTTTCAGGATCAAGTTCTACAAAAAATCAAGTGAATACTCAAACAACTTCCAGATCATGAAGGAAGTACACTCCATTGGGAGAACCACTTGAATCAGTCTTCAAAAAGCTAGTGGCAAACAAAGTGATCACAGTTCCAGATTTTCCTCCATATGAACCAAAGGTCAAACCAAATTGGTGGAATGATGATGAGTATTGTGAGTTTCATAAGAGCAAGGGACATAAGACAGGAAATTGCCATCGACTGAAGAATATTGTGCAAGATCTCATTGATAGAGGTGACATTGAGATTGAGGGACATTCGTCTAATCAAGAACATGAGATGTTCAAGGAACCATTCCCAAAGCATGACAAAGGAAAAGCCCAAGTCACAGATGATCAGGCCAACTATACTAGAGCACCTTACAACTATGACTCAACTATCAATCACATCTCAATGGACAATCATATCTCTACTATTACCATCAAGAACAAAAATCCTGAGAATCCTCCTCAGAGACCCAAGATTGTCCTAAAAGGTGTTGGATCTTTTTCCGAGCCTACCTCTGAATGTCATGTTACAACTCGTCGAGGTAAAATTACTTTGCCAGGTGCCTCCACTAAAAACACCTCTTCTTCATCTACTAAACCTGAGTATGACCTTGTAGAACAGTTAGGGAAGACACCCGCGCTCATTTCAATCCTTGAACTATTACGCATATCCCCTGCTCATAAGGCTATTCTTGACAAAATCTTGAGAGACACCGTCGTTCCTACTGATCTGAACGTGGACCAATTTCAAGCCATGGTGGGATACCTATCCATTCCACATTCCCTTACATTCACAGAAGCTGATGACGCCTCCATAAGTCAGCCACATAATGCACCATTACATATTGAAGCCTTCATACACAAGCATCGAATAAAGCGAGTCCTGATAGATGGAGGAGCTAGTCTAAACATTTGTACATTGAGCACCATTAAGCAATTGGGATATTCTGATAAAGCTGTGAATTCAAAGAACCAAATTACCATCAAGGCATATGATGATGAAGAACGCTCATCCAGGGGCACGGTCACCTTACCTCTAAGAATTGGGTCAGTTACAAAGAATGTGGTTTGTCAGGTCCTGGATTTAGATCTCACTTATAATATATTGCTAGGACGTCCTTGGATTCATGAAATGAGGGCAGTCCCATTGACATATCACCAATGCATTAAGTTTCCTCATAATGGAGTCGAGGTAACAGTTAACGGTGATCCTAATCCATTCATATATTGCAATAACCTGAGATCACACACTGAGACCATCATTCCCAGTAATCGTGAGGCTACTCCTTCTTCAGCATACATTGATCCTGAGTCATTAAAACCTTCGACATCAAAACAAGGCGAACTTAAAGGTAGATTTCAGGACAAAGGCATGGGAGAATACACTTTAAATCAAACCATGTATTTACGACAAGTCATGAGCTCTCCAAAAGAATTTGGAAGGCCACATCCTAACAAGCAAACATTCATCATGACGCTCAAATGGGATCCTACTACCTTTCAAAGATGGGGCGAACTAGAAGAGGAAGATTTATACAAAATGCTCTATAAAGACATTGAAGATGACACACATGATCAGATCAATATACCTTGTGAGAACTATGGCAAAGGCTTCAAGATTCTACAAAGATTCGGGTATGATGGAAAAAGCCCTCTTGGGTTACACAAAGAAGGCGTCATGGAACCCTTACAACCTAAATTGACTGTAAGAAGGGAACGCTCAAAGGGACTTGGTTTTCTGACTTCCAAAATACACACTAAAAGGACAGAAGAGGCATCACGAATCAAAATTGCCAAAATTCAACAAGAGGATTGCTATTCCACAGATTCCAACGAATGGGAATGGGATTCAGACAAATCCTCCAGTGACTACGAGCTCACCGAGACATTCAGAGAGCCAGATGAACCCACAGAAGAAGAGGAGTTTTATAACAAATTCAGAGTTGGTCAAGAAACAACCCATGAGGAGTCTACACAGTCCTTGTCTCGAGGTTCTAGGTCGAAATCACATAGGATGAGAACACCTGTTCCGGAATGCGCTACTAGTAATGATAATTTGGATTCGCTTGCGATCGAAACTGATGAGGAGAGTGCCATCGATGACCTCGACGATTGCCTCGATATACCCGAATATAACCACATCTTCACTCTTAGCCCTGCAAACTCTGAAAACATTAAAGGCCTTCCCCTTGTTCATCCCCAACTCATTGACAGGGATTATGAAGGATCAACACAATTTGACACATTTCAAAATGACGAAGCTATTATTGACTATCTTGGCATACGAGATGATCTTCCCCTTGGGGACCACAAAGCAGGATACACCATAGAACTCAACAACATGGCATATTTTGGTGAGGGTGTCGGACCTTCCAGTCGCAAAAATGTGAAAATAAGAACAAATCAAGGGTCTTATGGCGAAAACCACACTGTGGCGCTATCTGACCCCAAAAAAGTAAAAAGAAAGGACGTATCTGAGGGCAAAAACCTCTTTGAGGCACCCGAAGATGGAAGGCTCGACATTCTCCCATCATCATATGAGGAAAAGTCATCCATGTTGGTAGAGGAGACTATCAAAACAAACATTGGTATAGAAGAAGTTCCACACAACATATTCCTGGCTCAATCATTAACAGAGTCCGAAAGATCAAAATTCATAAGCTTCTTCAAAGAAAGACAAATCAACTTTGCATGGTCATACGCTGATATGCCTGGACTGGATCCGGATTTGGTAATGCATCATTTGACAGTCAAACCGGGGGCAAAGCCAGTGAAACAGAAATTAAGGAAAATGCATCTACAAGTGGCATTACTAGTCAAAGCAGAGCTTGAGAAATTACTCAATGTCGGATTCATACGCCCAATTCATTACCCCGAATGGATCTCCAATTTGGCACCTGTCAGTAAACCAGATCGCAGCATTAGAATTTGCACAGATTTCAGAGACATCAACAAAGCTTGTCCAAAGGATGACTTCCCATTACCAAACATTGACTTGATTGTTGATCTCACAGCAGGTCATGAAATGCTATCATTAATGGATGGATTCTCTGGCTATAATCAGATCAGGATTGCACCTGAGGATCAACATAAAACATCATTCACTTGTCTGTGGGGAACTTTCTGTTGGAATGTCATGCCCTTTGGGCTGAAAAATGCAGGTGCTACATATCAAAGAGCTATGACTACTATCTTTCATGATCTCATGCATGTAACGGTGGAAGATTATGTTGACGACCTCTTGGTCAAATCAATAGACAGAAATACACACTTGGACATACTTTCAGTTGCCTTTGATCGGTTGGAAAAATACAAAGTAAGATTAAACCCCAAGAAATGTGTCTTTGGAGTAACCTCCGGGAAACTCCTAGGATTCATTGTATCCAAAAGAGGAATTGAAGCGGATCCAGCAAAAGTCAAAGCTATCTTGGAAATGCAACCACCAAGAAATATCGATCAACTTCGATCCTTACAGGGCAGACTCCAGTCCATCCGAAGATTCATAGCACAACTGGCGGATAAGTGCAATCCTTTTCAACACTTGCTACATAAAAACATCAAATTCAAATGGGATGATAACTGTCAACAGGCTTTCCAGACGCTCAAAGACTATCTCCTAAATCCACCAGTTCTGATGCCACCAGTTCCAGATCAACCATTGTTATTATACATTTCAGCTACTCCAACAGCACTGGGGGCACTCTTAGCGCAACAAATTGCTGATGGCAAGGAAAAAGCAGTATACTATATCAGTCGCACATTGGTGGGATACGAGCTAAACTACACACCGATCGAGCGTGCATGTCTCGTTGTGGTCTTTGCTTCACAGAAATTACGACATTATATGCTCACTCATAAGACTAAGTTGATTGCAAGAATTGATCCATTAAAGTACCTTCTCAATAAAGCAACACTTACTGGGCGGCTGGCCAAATGGGTAATGATATTGAGTGAATTCGACATCGAGTATGTGGACAGAAAAGCAATAAAAGGACAAGCAATCGTAGATCAATTAGCAGATGCTCCCATGATAGATGATGCTCCTCTAAATTCAGAATTTCCAGATGAATCCATTCTAACAATATCACATGCAAAGCCATGGCAATTATACTTTGACGACTCATACACATAGCATGGGGCAGGAGCTAGTATTCTTTTTATAACTCCTCAAGGTGATTCTATACCAAAATCATACCTCTTATCATTTCCTTGCACCAACAATATAGCGGAATATGAGGCATTAACAACTGGATTACGAATTGCAGTTCAATGGAAGATCCAGGAACTTCATGTTTTTGGAGACTCCCAACTTGTTATCCGTCAAGCAACTGATGATTACCAAACAAAAGATGAAAAATTACTGCCTTATAAACAAATGGTGGATAATCTGAAACAACACTTCATAAAGATAGATTTTGAGCAGATACCAAGAGAACAGAATCGTGCTGCAGATGCCATGGCTACAATTGCTTCACTAATTGATCTACCGCAGAATGAGACTTGCTACGAGTTCCTAGTAGACAACCTGTTGGTTCCGTCATATGAGATCACTCCTACTGAAATGATATGCGTTGTTGGTCCTGAATCCCAGTTATATGGTTCCATCTTCACATACCTTCGCGACAACATCTTACCTCCTGATCTATCAAACAACCAACGCCGCACTTTCATTCGCCAATCCTCTCGATATGTCATTCTAGCTGATATCCTATACTGACGAGGTCTAGATGGCACTCTTCTTAGATGTTTAGAAAGCGACGAAGCTCAGATTGCATTACGTGAAGTGCATGAAGGGATATGTGGTCCGCATACTAGTGGTCCTACCTTGGCCAAGAAACTCATCAGGACTGGATATTATTGGCCCAATATGGAAAAAGACTCATATCAGTTTGTCAAGAAATGTAAGCAATGTCAAATTCATGGAGACCTCATACATGCACCAGCACAAGAACTACAACCACTTGCGTCTCCTTGGCCCTTTTGTCAGTGGGGACTCGATCTCATAGGCAAGATTCACCCTCCTTCTTCCAATGGTCATAAATTCATTATCACAGCTACAGAGTATTTCACAAAATGGATTGAAGCCGTGCCTCTCACACAAGTCACTGGGAAACAAATTGCTACCTTCATCCTGAACTACATCATTTGCCGATATGGTATTCCCACTTCCATTATTACTGATAACGGGCATCCCTTTAAAAATCAAGATGTTCGTGAACTCTGTGAGCGCTTCCATATCTCCCATCGTTTCTCCACACCATATTACCCCCGAGGTAATGGCCAAGCTGAGGCGTCTAATAAAACAATTCTTAAAATCCTCAAGAAGACAGTCGACGACGCTGGCTGTAACTGGCATATCCAACTCAATCCTGCACTTTGGGCCTACCGCACAAGTGTCCGCACACCTACAAGAGCTACACCCTACTCACTTGTCTACGGCGCTGAAGCCATCTTGCCTATTGAGGTCGAGTTACCTTCTTTACGGGTCTCTTTGCGAAACATCATCAACGATGAAGATTACAGGGTCTCTCGCTTACAAGAACTAGAACTGTTGGATGAACGGAGACAAACTGCTTTTAATCATCTTAAGGCTTACCAACAGCGAATGAGCCGCAGCTACAATCACAAAGTCAAACCTCGCACATTTGAGGTAGGTGACTTGGTTCTCAGAGAAAACCCCAAGAATCAGCAAGACAGAGATAAGAAGGGCAAGTTTGAACCAAACTGGCTTGGTCCTTATATCGTTACAGCAGCCTATGGATCTGGGGCATATCAGCTCTCAATTACAGAAGGTGAACCTTTGGAGGATCCTATCAACAGCATGCATCTTCGTAGGTTCTACACATAGCTCATCGGAATATCCTAATTTGAAAATACAAAAAAATCAAAAAAAAAATTCAAAAATATAAAAAAATTATAAAACAAAAAAATCGTTACTTGGTGAAAACCTGGCAAACAGGCGCCTTGTGACACAAAAAAATTTGAAAAATCAAAAAAAAAAGTAAAGAGAAATAATTTCGTCCAACGGTGAAAACCACTTCGGTGGCGCCCTAGGCAAGTACCATGGTGAAAACTGGGTTCCCAGCGCCATGCGTAGAGACATTGCTCCTCCCTCCTTCAGGATTCACTTTCATCCTTTCACTTTGCACACACTCACGACCAATTCGTTCATAATAAACTTACCCATTCCCATCATGGCTTGTTATTGATCTACCTAAGATTGGTTAGCCATTCATAATAAACCATTCCTTTTCATCCCTTTCCATCCATAATAAATCAGACCCTATCTGTGGCTAAGGAAAATCCTACGTTTAGTGATGGGTGTGGAACTGAGAACATCACATGTTTCGAGGAGTACAGTTTCTTCCAGCTTCCTTCAGTCTATTCGCGCACAATCCGCAATAAAGCAACATTTGCATCACAGATCCGCAATAAAGTTTCATCTTCTCCGCAATAAAGTATCAGTTTCATGGATTCAGTCAGTTTCAGATGAGACACAGCAGCAACAATGGGCTTCAACAAAATCAAATCTTTCAATAGACTCAGACAACAATATGGTTCAGTGTTAATCTATCCTTTCTGTGAAAGTGAACATTGTGACCACAATCAAATAAGACTTATACAAGTGACAAGAGACACTAAACTTGAGGACTACAGTGGATGTTGGTGTCGAGTCTTGACTTTCTTTTGATTTTATCTTTTTGGTGACATATCTTTTAGCTTTTCCAGGATGTCTTTGACTAGAGATTCTATCTCCAGGATGTCTTTGACTAGAAAGGCAAGGATGGGGTATCGTCACCTATTTGTGTTTGCTGTCTGTGGATTGTCTCTTAGTAATGCTATGACTTGTCCAAGGATATGAGGACACTGTGAGTCTAGTGTGAATTGGGGTATTCCTTGTTTGTGACTGTCTTATCTCCATGCAAACAGGTACAATGACTTTCTGGGTCGAACATATGCCTCGATTGTCATAACCTATTTTGCCATAATAAAGCTCAATGATGATAACGCACAAGAAGCTCTTTCACGTTCATATCTTTTGTCTTCCATCCCCCTTTCTTGATTGACTTCCATTGTCCTTCTCGAGTCCGCGTAGCCCGCTATCACATGACTGAGTATAATGACACACCAAAAACACTTGCATTTCATATAGTTACACCTGCATCACCACATATAAGCATTTCATACATACATATAGATATCACAACTGCATCACATCCTGCATACAACACATGTTAGCACATCTTACATTTCCATCATGTAAATAATCATTTGCATTATCATATTCATCTGCATTACATACATTCACATTTGCATCATGCATCCCATATAAAACATAAAAGAACAAAAATATTGCATTGCATCATATAAGCATCCATATCATAAAACAAGCATCACATAAGGTACACATGCATATAGCTGCCGCAAAGATGAATCATCTCTCATATATAATCAAATGTGTCATGATACAATGATGTCAAAAGAATCATATGGCTACAAAATCACCCGCAGGTGTCTACAATACAAAAATGGTACATATACTGATACAAAGGGGAGCCCTCTATGGCTATGATGAACTCCCTCCCTAGGAGCCGCCTGGCCTCGACGGACGCTGAGCTGTAGAAGGACCCGCTCCAGGATCACCCTGCCTGTCTGGTGGTGGTGGAGGACCCATGACCCCACCACTAGATGCCTGCCTCCTCCGACTCCCTCCCGTAGCCGTCACTGTCCGCGATGGTCTATGGAAGCTCCTCGCCCGCTGATCCGCTGGCACTGCACCATAGTAGAGGTCCCTCCAGTAACCAATCTCCTCTCTGGCTCACAAGACATTTGCGTAGCCTACCCTTGCGTCCTCTGCCGCCTGCCTCCCTGCCCTCAGAGCTGTCTCAGCCTCAGTATATCGCTGGATAGCCTGGTCCCTTTCCCGCTCAGTGTCCCTGAGCCTGATCCTGAGGCGATCCCTCTCCCTCTCCAACTCTTGGATCTCGTCTACCTGGCCCTGGCAGATCTCCCTCAGCTCTAGCAGCTCATCCTCCTCGGGATCCCCACCCTCGACCTCTGCCTGTGGCTCTCCCTCTACGGGTGCCTGCCCCTGTATCTGCCCCTGTACTTGTCTCGGTACATGCCTAGGTCCCTGTACCTGTCTCTATCCTGGTGCTTGTACTGGCACCTGTCCCTGCACCTGTCTCTGTCTCGGTCCCTGTGCTCTAGGACCCTATGCTGCTGGTACCTGCAGGGGCACTCCACCATGACCCCTCACCACCACCTGGGCTGGTCCCTCCTGTCCTCCCTCCCTCCGAGGTGCTACCCTCCTCTCCCCCACTACTCCTCTCCGCTTCCATCGGCCCCTACCTCCATCTCCTCCACCATCATCATCATCATCCCCTTCAACCTCTCCCTCCAGCAGCTCTCCCGGATCTGTCAACCGTGGAAACGGATGCTCGGCCCAATACACGAAGTACTCTGCATCCATGCCTGCATCCTCAACCTCCGGCCACATATCCCAAGGTAGTGGCATCATCTCTGTCAGCTGTGTGACGGCCTGATCATATGATAACAATGGCCCGAACTGTGCCTGATCCCTGACCGTACGGGCATACATACCCGAGCCTCGTGGCATCCTCTGGATCCTGCCAAACTGCCTGCCAACCCTGTCTACCAGTTGTCTCTCCAAAATGTAGGGCGTCCGCTCAATCAGATATCTTCTCCTGAATGTATATGGCAGCTCCACTGCGTCATCCTTCCACTCCTTGCACCCCAGGTACAGCCTCCAGATGACCACATCGATGTCGTCTATCACACGCCTCCAGTGCTCTAACCTGCCAATCCGAGGCTGTGAGGTGATCATATCATA
Organism: Cryptomeria japonica; assembly: GCF_030272615.1. Taxonomy (NCBI): domain Eukaryota; kingdom Viridiplantae; phylum Streptophyta; class Pinopsida; order Cupressales; family Cupressaceae; genus Cryptomeria; species Cryptomeria japonica. Next base: position 234,172,788 of record NC_081415.1, read on the forward strand.
TAGGTGTACAAAGCTCCGTCCATGCCCTCTGCCCCTGAAGTGTATAGGTAATGTGATCGACAGATGCTCATATGCCCACACCTGTAGCAGTGTCACTCCGCAACCCAGTCCCACTGATCCATGATAGACGAACTGGTGAAGCTCATAATACAGATGTGCCAAGACACATGGACCCCATGCATACCTGGTGTGCTCAGTCACCAATATCTCCAGTGCTCCTCCCCAGCCCATTGCCAACCCCCGTGTCACCCTGTCCGAACACAGGAACCCACTGATGGCTCCTCCGATCACAGCTGGCAAAGCTAACCCTGTCGCGGTCATGGTATCCCATGCCACGTGCCCTGCTCTCATCTCTAGCCTAGGATCCTGGAACACCCGTCTCAGTGCCTCTCTGTCTCCATCTCGATCGTATGGGATCAGCTCTCCATCGATCAGTATGTGCAAAATCCTATATACATCCTCGAGGGTCACTGTCATCTCCCCCATCGGCAAGTGAAAAGTGCAAGTCTCGGAGTGCCATCTCTCCGCCAGTGCAGTCAGCAAACCCATGTTTGCCCGAAACTCAGGCACATACAGTACATGTCTGAGGCCCATCTCCTCAATCGCAGCTCTGTCTTCAAACGACAACTCTGGTCGTAGTCTCTGTGTGGATGGGAATCTCTCCCGTGACTCTAACATAGGCAGATACTCCTGCAGTCAAACAATCAATCATGTCAGTCATGGTGGCATTCACTGTTCATCACAAAATGCTACTTGCTATCTAAATGCATATGGTTATCTATCCTAGTGACACTCACTGTTCATCACAAAGTGTTGCTATCTATCCTAGTAGTGCTCCATGTTCATCACAAAGTACTACGTGTGTGACATTCCCTGTTCATCACAAAGTGTTACTCACATTTAGCACTCCGTGTTCATCACAAAGTGCTGCTCACACTTTTGGTACTCCCTGTTCATCACAAAGTACTCTATCTTGGTACTCCCTGTTCATCACAAAGTGCCTTGATCTATCCTAGTCTTCCTGGAGGACCTTCTTGAGTGTATCCTCTCAGCAGCTTATCCAATCGACAGCGTATGTTCATCATAGAACTGCCGATTTGACCTAGAAGACTAAAACCATGCATTTTTTGACATATACGCGCTTTAAACTCATAAACGCGCTTCTTGACTGCACAAACGCGCTTCTGCAACACAGACGTGCTTTTTGGACATAAACGTGCTTACATCATGCACAAACGCGACTTCGGAACATAAACGCCCCTACAGGACACAAACGCGTCTGAAATGCACAGACGCTCCCGCATCAAGCACAAATGCAGTCCCAGACGTAAACGCGCCTGGAACCGACACAGACGCGCCTGTTGGACACAGACGCGCCTAGCACCGACATAGACATGGTTCTACGTTTTTGCATTTTTTTAAAGTCCTATTCCTAGCGCATTTATTGCTACCTACTGAGCATTAATGACAAAAATTGAAATGCATGAAAGTACGAGGAGGTTTGGTGGTACTTACCGGCTCTCCTGCCTCTGCTGGCCTCTGGAATCGGCGAACGTGGTCGAATCTGTGAACCAAAGCCATCGCTGCTGACTCCTGCTGCTCTTTTCTCACTCTGCACTGTGATCTCGTAAGGGTGTGGATGACAATGAGGATGTCTTTTGCCTGTGGTCTATCTTATAGCCTACCCTAGCCCTCGCCTTCATTTCCCGAGTTAGTATTCTTCATCCCGTGACTCTGTCACTTTATCCAGTCAATCCATTCTAGCCTTTCTTTCTTATCGAGAGATTGTCTGCAATCTTTTCAGACATTTTCATCCAATCTCTCGAGGGGGCATATCATTCCCATCCTGAGGCAACTCTGTATCAGTTCATCTTATCTTCTTTGAAACAACGCGATAAGCCGCATTGTCTCAAAGAGGGGCAAAATGTAGACACCCAAAATTGTCATGTCCAACTAAATAAATATTTTATTTATTTAATTATCTAAGCCTAATTCTTCTATTAATTAAATAAATCTTTATTTATTTAATTAATTCATTTATCCTCTTCTAGCCTTATTTCTCATTTAAATAAATACATTTATTTATTTAAATTACCCTTTCCTAAATTAAATAAATATTTTATTTATTTAATTGTCCTATTTCTTCTATTAATTAAATAAATCTTTATTTATTTAATTAATTCATTATCTTTTTCTACATATGACACATGTCATTCATCTCTTAATTCATACACTACCTACCCCTTTCATTATTTTACTATTTCTTCTACCTACCCTCTAATCCTAGCCGACCTCCTTTTTTACACCTCTCAATCTTATCCCTCCATTTCATATTGTGTCTTCTATTTAAGAAGATGCTTTCTTCATTGTCAAACCCTAATGAGCGAATGAGCTAACTACTTGATCAATTGACTACACTACGATCCTACTTGCAACCACATTCCATTCTTTGTTGAGCTCTTGTGCATACAAAAATCTGAGAGCAAATATATCAAGCAAGATCAATGGAGATAGGAAGAATGGAGATCAAAACCCTATTGGACATGTGATGGTATAATCTTTGTGATTTTGTTTTATTTTGCATTGTCTTAGGTTATCTTCATATGTTATGGTGGATCTTTGTTGATTGTTAGGCTAGGGTTTTGTGGTTGAATTCATTTAGCCTTTCAATATTGTTATCATTGTTATCCATTTTCACCATAAACAGTTGGCACCTGAATCAAAGAAAGAATTATGAGAAGACCTCGAGAAGAAAACAACATAAATATTAATGGTATTTTGACAGATGTAGGTCGAGATATAGGGTTGTGGTTGTTAAGTTTATAAAATGTGTAAAGGTGCGTTAGTGGCAGTGATATGCAAACAACTATCTGGGGGATCAGATTGGATAAGATCTTATTGGATTTGGTTTTGCTCAAGGTTGATGAGGAAACCCTAACCACCTATGATTTGAATTGGCTTTTGGCGAGATAACCAGGTTATAAATAAGGAAGCCAAAATCATTGAAGGTTGTTGTTGAATAGAAGAAAATAGGGCTGTTGCAAAGTGATTGAGTGTTGCATGAGAGATTTAGATCAATTAGAGTGAAAATAGAAAAAGAGATTAGTGACTGACTGAGTGAAGGTTAAACTGGTGATAGGGTTTAATAGAGGGTTAACCGATATGGTTTGAGAAACTGGTGTAGTAGTTATACTGCATCTAAGGAGATAACCGGTAGGTGCTTGTACCGGCAGGAAGATAGTTGAGAGGACTGAAGAGCGGAGTAGAAGAAGAGTAGAAGTGAATCGATAGAGTTTACCGGCAACGCAGTAGCAGATGAGAGTAGCAAAAAAGTGAACCAATGTAGCAGAGAAGGTGTCTCACCGACAGAGTGAGGTATATGAAATGATTACAAGATTTACTTGTAACAGTATGATTAATTTTGTATTTGAAGTTATCATTGAGATCACTAAGTTGTAGCTCGGTGCAGGGGTTGTAGCTCCTTTGGGTTGTACCCCATAAAATAGTTAGGGGTTGGTGCTCCTTTGGTTGGTGCCCTAAATTAGGGGTTGTAGCTCCTTTGGGTTGTAGCTCATGAACAAGTCAAGGGTTGTAGATCCTTTGGGTTGTAGCTCCTTGGGTTGGTGCCTAAACATTGCAACAAAGATTTCATTGTGAGGCTGGATTGGAGAAGTAGACTCCAGCAACATTGCTCACCGAGGTTTTTCCCATCTAGGGTTTTCCTCGTACATACTGGTGTTATGTGGTGTCCCTTTGTGTGAATGTATTTGTGTTTAGTCTCCTCACTAACTAATAAGTCTGTATTCAGCTACAACTGTTAATCAATATACATTTATAGGGATATTTAAAGGTAAAAGTTTGAGAACCAATGATTCACCCCCCTCTCAGTGGTGCATTGTGTCTAACAAACCTTTATTTTGAGTATCTTGAACTTCACCAATTCTTCTTATTTCTCCTTCAAAAAGATAACCCACATCATCCTAGAATAATCATCAATTAGCAGCATAAAATATTTGTCACCCTGCACACTCCTAACATTTGTAGGTTTGCATAGGTCAGTATGCACAAGATCTAGCAGTCCATCTGATGTATACTATTTACTTTTGAAAGAAATCCTTATTTTCTTACCCAACTGACATTCCTTACACACCAGACTAGCATGCTTAACAATCTTAGGCAGATCTCTAACAACATGTGTAGAACTGATTTTAATCATTGAATCAAAATTAACATGAGACATTCTCCTATGCCACAACCAATTCTCATCAATCTGAGCAATCAAACAAATTTTCTCACCCGCATTCAAGTGAAAAATGTTACCTTCAGTCTTAGTTCTAGATGCAATCTCTATATCAAAGGCATTTAAGATCTTGCATTTTCCATCCTTGAAGTGTAGATCATAGCCTTTATCAACCATCTGTCCAACACTCAAAAGATTATGCTTCAAACCTTCAACATACAAGACATCATCAGTGTTATGCTTACCATCAAAATAAATAGAACCTTTCCCATGGATCACACAGACTTTGTCATCTCCAAATATAACTATTCCACCATCATACCTTTCCATACTCACAAATTTACTTTTATCACCAGTCATATGATGTAAGTAGCCACTATCAATCACCCATTCATCTTTCTCTTCAACTTTAGCAGCTAAAGCTTTCTCCTCAATAATGCAGCTTGTGGAATCAATAGGTGCAAGTCTATCTTCCTTAATGGCAATAAACACAATTTCATCTCCTTCTGATTATTCATCTGTAACACCTTCATCCATAGCATAATAACAGTTCTTCTGATTCTTAATATTCAATTTATTCTTGTAGGGCTTATCATACTTCTCATGCTTTTCTTATCTATCATTCCTATCATGCTTATCAAACTTATCATGCATGTCATACAGGGATAACTTTAAGAAACCACCCCCCAGGCAACTATGTAAAATCTTGGTAAATCAGACATTATTTTCAGGGGAAAATTTTCATATGGATTGTAAAAAAAATTTTCAAATTAGGGCAAAAAATTATTTTGTATTGCCGATTTTTTTCTAGGGTACGAAAATTCCATAAATTTCTCGCGAATTATACCTTGTTCTATGGGGAAAATATATATTGTAGGAGGCGAATAATTTTTGTTAAAAGAAACAAATATATAATTGTATGGGCAAAATTTTCTACTTTGAACGAAAAATTATTTAAATGTATTGGCGATTTTTATCCACCGCTTGAAAATTATTAAATTTGTTTTCGCGAATATTTTATTATTTATGGAAAAATATATAATTTATTGGCGATTTCATGAATTCATTGTCATTAATAGACAAGGCACATCACATCACATTAGTACATCACATTGAGTTCGGCCTCTGCACGATGTATCAATAAGCATGGCCTCTTTGATACGTCAAGGGTGACACATACCTAAAATCCATCAATGATTTTAAACCGTTCAATGATCGTAGATAAATGGCTGAAGTTTTATTTCGGCCCAATTTTCTGAAGAGAACATAGCTCATCAGAAAGTGCCCGGAATGGAATTGGATTCAATAGACACGTATCAAATGTCACGAATCACGATTGATAATTTCGGTCATTTAATATATATCTATTCACTTATTGCAGTCCACTTTGTCCCCACGACTTCCAATGTGGTACTTGCCAACTTGGTACTGGTTTATAGTTGTTTCCAATTTCACACACTTGTGCATTTATGGGAAAGATTTGCAGAGATATGAAAGGTTTAAAAAAATTTAAAGCAATTAATACAGTTAGAGAAGTAATTATTACAATCAAGAGCTTTATTTATATACGATCTCTAATTTTTTCATCTTCAATTAGCCTTTGCCATTTGGTAGATAAATTGTCAGAGCACGCGGTATTTAAATAGTTCCTCTAGTTTAGGTTTATAGGCTTAGGTTGTTTAATTTGTTAATTTATTTTCTCAAGATGGACACTCCCATCCGCTTGAGAAGCATTTCTACAGAGGACCAGAGGTCCTTTCTGGGCTCTGTTAAGGACCAAACCCTCCAATCAGTCTGCAAGGAGGTCGGGTCATTCACCAATGAGGTTGTGCGGATGGTGTTGGGCAGAGAGTTTCTACGAAACGAAAATAGAAACCGTGTTAACACGGATATTACATCTCGTTTCTTAGCGTCTCTTCTGGACCTCGGAGGAGACAAGGTGGATATGTTGATGCTATTGAGGAAGGTTTTTAAGGAAGACTTCCTTGGAGACGACATTACTGTTGTCGTCCTTGCAGAAGTAGGGGTGGCGATCCCTTGGGTGAGTGAATTATCCAAGCTTCTCCTCCTTGACCAAACAGTGCCAGTGGCCAGCCAACCATTTCTCCTGAACCTGAATGCGAAGCACTTGACGTGTCACAGGAAATGGGCGCAAATTGGCAAGGACTTCCTCCAGAAATGGTTGCTCTTGGACGACTTTCCAAACTACATGTGGCTTGAATAATTCTCTCAACTTATGTTGTCTGAAGAATTCTACATGGAAGGAGGGTTAGATTCCTAGGGCAAAGTTGTAAACCATCCACTACCTATGCCCTAGCCCCGTCCCCTGGGCCCCTAGTAGTTTTTTTCTTCCTATGTCCTCGAAACCTAACATGCTCAGTGGCTCATTCATTTTGGCTTTTAAGTTTTTGAGGGACTCAAGTCTCAGACTTTAGATGTAAAAATTGTAAATTTCCAAAGCATAAATATTAATGATAATTTTTCAAATTACAGTTTGTTTCAGTTTGCCTCTTAGAGTCTTATGGATATAAAAATGCTTTCAATAATTCTATTTCATTTTTATTAATTAGTTTTTTTCAAATGTTTTTTGTATATGAGTTGCGTTATTTCAATTATTTGTTAAACAATGGAAATAAATTTAATACTGTGATCTTTTTTATGTAATGCTTCTTCCTCTATATTTAATATATATATTAAAAAAATTCAGTCCGTTCCATTAATTATTTGTACATTGATTATGGTTGACTATAATTTTATAAATATATAGTTAAGATTTGAACTAAAACTCCAACTTACTTATATTAAACTAAATTTAATTATATTGAATTTACTTCTTTTAATTATATTAAATTTACTTATTTTAATTATATTAAACTTGCTTATTTTATTTATATTAAACTAAATTTATGTTGAACTTTTATATATATATTTAAACTATTTTTTAAAATTATATATCGTAAACATATTTTTAAAGAATTTTTTTAAACTTTAAATTAATACACTAAATTTATGTTGAACTTTTATATATATTTTTAAACTATTTTTTAAAATTATATATCATAAACATATTTTTAAAGAATTTTGTTAAACTTTAAATTAATATTTTAGATTTAATATTGAATGTTTTTTTTTATATTAAACTTTTACCTTTCAAATTGTATATCAAAATTTTTATTTTTATTTAGTTATTTGTTTTATTCTAGAAACTAAGTTTCATGTTTTATACTATTTTTGAATTTCATTTTTTTACAAATAATATTAACATTATATTTAATAGTTATCTCAAGCTATTGTACATCTTTAAAATTTAAATGTCTCTTATTATGGGACCGACGACATCTGACAACAATCAACAGGTATCATCGTCTATTGGATGAGCAAAGATCAACGGCTTAGGGTGTATTTCGGCCCAAATGTGGGAAGTGAACACATTTGTGAGAACTTCGCCTGGAATTGAACATTTTAAATTTAATTAAATATAATTAAGTCTATAAAGCTCTTTTTCGGGCGGAAGTTTAAAATGATTAAATAGACTTAAAAAACAGACCCAAAAAGTGACACAAGTATGGTGATGGCTAGAAAAATGGCAAGACTCATGGGACCCATGACATCTGAAAAATAGGTACCATCATCCGTTGGATGAACAAAGATCAATGGCTTAGGGTGGATTTTGGTCCGAATGTGGGAAGTGAACACATTTGTGAGAACTTCATCTGGAATTGAACATTTTTAATTTATTTAAATATAATTAAGTCTATAAAGCTCTTTTTCGGGCAGAAGTTTAAAATGATTAAATAGACTTAAAAAACAGATCTGAAAAGTGACATGAGTATGGTGACGTGCTAGAAAAATGGCAGAAGTCACGAGATCCACGACATCTGAAAACAAGTACCATTGTCCATTGGATGAGAAAAGATCAATGGCTTAAGGTGGATTTCGGCCCGAATGTGGGAAGTGAAAACATTTGTGAGAACTTCGTCCAGAATTGAACATTTTAAATTTAATTAAATATAATTAAGTCTATAAAGCTCTTTTTCGGGCGAAAGTTTAAAATGATTAAACATACTTAAAAAACAAACCCGAAAAGTGACACGAGTATGGTGACATGCCCAAAAATTGGTAGAAGTCATGGGACCCATGACAACTGACAACAGGTACCATTGTCCATTGGATGAGAAAAGATCAATGGCTTAGGGTGGATTTCAGCCTGAATGTGGGAAGTGAACACATTTGTGAGAACTTCACTCGGAATTGAAACGTTTTAAATTTAATTAAATATAATTAAATCTATAAATCTCTTTTTCAGGCAGAAGTTTAAAATTATTAAACAGACTTAAAAAAATAGACCCGTAAAGTCACACGAGCATGGTGACGTGCCCGAAAAATGGCAGAAGTCATGGGACCCATGACATCTAACAATAGGTACCCTCGTCCATTGGATGAACAAAGATCAATGGCTTAGGGTGGATTTCGGCCCGAATGTGGGAAGTGAACACATTTGTGAGAACTTCACCCAGAATTGAACGTTTTACATTTAATGTCCTCAAAATTTATATTGAAGTAATGAATGTTTTGTCCTTCGGCAACGAATAGTTATTAATAATAATTAATAAATTTACAACATGATTCTTAATGTCCTCAGAATTTATACTGAAGTAATGAATGTTTTGTCCTTTGGCATCGAATAGTTATTAATAGTAATTAATAAAATTACAACATGATTCTAGATATTTTGCCCTTTAGGTATTACTTTTGTACTTTTCAGAGTTTTCAAAATAAGAGACTCATAAATCATAATTGTATTTCATTTCATGGACAAACCTATAAATCAAGGGAGATTCATAAACATCTACTAGATTGAGGAATGCAAGTTGCAACAGAGACTGTTTGCGCCAATTTAGTGAAATAGAAATTTCAGGTAAAATCTAGAACACCTACATCCCGCCTTTTTTGCTTTTTTTAATCTCATGGTCCAATTTGAGGGTTAGCATTTTTAGGTTTTTATCTAGCATTATTTTGAATTATTAACAATAACAACGATGGGGAAAACGGGAAGCCAAGTGAAAAACAAAATGTACCTAACCGAACTGGTTAAAACACCAGGTTTCACTAATGAATACCATGATATTTATGACCCTACTATCCATGGTGAAAAGTGTATAATAGATATTAGATATGCATTGTCTAGTAAGGTGGCAAATGCAAGCAGGGCAAAATTTATTGTTTATAACCCAATGTTAAAACAAAGAACATATAAAATCGCATTGTGGGATGCTGGATTGGGAAGCATGATGTTACTTGAAGTATTCCCTTGCCTTGATTTTGTCATGGTCTGCGCCAAAAATTATGATGAAGATAAAAAAGCAATTGTCAATAAAAATACAAAAGAGGAAATTCTATCCATAAATGAGGGAGAATTTGCTCGTTTGTTGAACCTAGTATTTGAAGCCCAAAACTCAAATGTCCAAATTGACCTTGAAAAGATGGAAAGGAATTATGAGAGACTCGATCCAAGTCACAGAGATTCATTTATCAAATCTCTACTAAAGAGTTGTACTGGTATTGTGTTGGATCAGAATCATAAGCCTCCTTATGATTCTAACATTTTTGTTCCATGGGTTGGGGATACTATTTCCTTGCTGTCATTTTGCCTGGGATTGGAAAATGATAGGGAAGTGGGTGCAAGCCTTCTTGAAATGATTTATAATATCCATTGTGTAGGTCAGCCAGTGAGATATAATTTTATTGAGCACATTGTTCAATCCATGCAAAAACAATTACTAATGATCAAAAAAGGTTCCTGTAAGACATTTAGGTTCTCATCCTACTTGTGCGATCTCCTCCTATCCAAGTATCATGCAATATTCAAGACCAACAAGCTTCAAATTGTGAACTATAAGATTGATGAGAAGACTAGGAAGAGAACAGAGTGCCCAATATATGAATGGACACCAAAGATAAGGATGCGTGATAACATAAAGAACTACAACCATTTTGTAGACTTCTTTTTGGCACCAATGTATAATGAAATTACAAGCACTCCAATGCCTAGGTTGCTTGTGTCTTGTAGAGATTGCATTCAACTCGGAAGTCAAATAGAATTGGCTGACTGGTTCTTCATGGAAGAATTCAATGTGTTAAGGTTTTACAGATCGGTAGTAAAACCATACAAACTTCCACTACATGTGACAGAGAGGGTATTTGCATTGGAGTATGTATGGAAATTGGAGAGCACAGATAGGCACTTCCATGGTCAACAAAAGAAGACCATATTTCCTTTCTTGCCTTTCTCATGTGGAGGGTTCACATTTGAGAGAAAAGCATTCAATATGGCACATGATTTTTTGACAGTTTTTAACTTTGGTGGTGAGGGTCTCTAACAGTATGATCCAATCAGTGTAGTTAAAGCAAGGCTTAATAAAAATGGGAACTCTTCAGCATTATGTCAACATGAAAGTAAACCATTGCTAGAAAAGATTAGAAACATGGACTCCTGGGATGAGGTTAAAAAAGAGATGGAGAAAATTGTAGCTAACAATAACATTTCAACAGAAGAAATTTCATCATAAATTATGGAATTGCACACACAGAGGACAACAGAGGAGGGCTAGGGCATCCAAAATAGGAGGTCCTACAATTTCTACCTAAAATCTGCTAATCCATCTAAGAAATATATTCCCAAATCAATTCTGCAAGAATGTAAAGAGAGTTTTTGGACTCAAACCAAAATAAATGATTTTTGGACTATGAGGAAGAATCTCGATGAACCAAAGACCAGTGCAGAATTTGAGACCATCGACGAGGGTGGAGAGTTTAGCAAATTTGTGGAATATGGAGCATCCCACAACATCATATGACAAGAGTGAAGATGATGATGAGTATGAGGTTGATCCTACTCCAACAACTACTACAGTCCCTAAAATATTAGGTGCAGTCAATGAGTCCATGAAAGAAAACTATAGCAAAGGGGCAAGCATTATGGAAAAAATGGGTTTTGAAGGTGGTGGCCTAGGTGCTAGAGGAGAGGGCATTTGGTATCCACTTTAGGTACAACTTCCATCAGAGTCAAATTAAAAATCTCTTGTTAAACTAGTCATTGGACTTGATTCTTTAGATTCATCACAGATAGGTACTACTCATTACCCTCAGGGTCCACCTACATTTATTTCAGGTTCAAATCCACAACCACCACCACATCATGGTATTCCCATTGGTGGTGAATCAAGTGCCACTACCACAGGTGGGGAATTTGGGGATAGTAATCCCATTATTGTTTAGTCAAGTGACGTTGTGATTGGTGGGCTTGGCATGGGTACTACTATTACTACTGATACTAGTTGTCTTTGTTGTTGGACAAGGGCTACAACAAAATATCTCTCGCAAGAGGCCACTAGTGGTAGATACTAATACTATTCAAAATCCTATATCAAGTGCCACTGACACTACAAAATAATCATTTGCAGCTTCAGATCACACACCTAAAAAAATTATGAAAACTACACATGAAAGTGTCAGTGGGAGTGGAACAAGATCAGGAATTGTTGTTGGTAATCCTAGTCAAGTATTAATTAAAACCACAGGAATAAGTGGAACTAGAGCCTCTAGTATTCCTATGTCATCTTTCAAACATTCAATTGCTTCAGCAAGCCCAAATTTTTAATTTTGTGATTACTATGAAAAATATGAACACACAACAAAAGCAAATAAAGAAAAAAAGAAAGCATTTCATAGGGTTTCCCTGACTGAAATTTTAAATGAAGAGCCTACAAGGAATAGGGTATTTCCAACATATGACCCACAAAAAGATATGATGGAGTTCATCGTTGTTATGCCCCCGACCCAAACTAAAGATAAAAATCCACCACATAGTCAGATAGATCCCTCTGAATTTCATGTTAGCACCCTCCAAATGGATTTTTCCAAAGTACATAATGTGGACAAAATTAGTGTCAAAAAGGACTAATGAAGTGGTCTACACTTCACTACTAAAGGTGGAGAGAGAGAGAGAAATAAATTGGAGAAACAAATAGAAAAGTTACAGGCAGACCTAGCAAACAAAAAATCAAGGAGGAAAGCAGCAGATAATAAGTGCAATGATTTACAAAAAAGGATAAAAAATTCGGAAGATGGATGTAGAATTGAAGGACCTGACATAAAAACTGGCTAAAAGTAGTAAAAAAATTGATGAGGAAAGAGCCAGTTTTCAAAAATTATATAAAAGTTATGAGTCTGTTGCTACCGAAATGAGAAAATTACAGGACCTATTGGATCGTGGGAAGGAAAAAGAAAAAAAATTGCAAGAGGAAGAAAGAAAAAGATGTGCACAAATGAAAGAATACCTGCACAATGCAAATGATAAAATAAAAACTTTGGAGGATAGATTGAAAGATAATATGAAAAATAGAATGAAGTGTATACAAGAAAACATTTGGTAGAAAATAATGCAGAGGAGTGACAAGTTGTGTGAATGGTTTGAATTGAATGAAAGTCTGAGAGTAATTTATATGAAAATCAAAGGGCACTTTGAGAAGAGCATACATGTTTACTCAAAAGAGGATATGACAAAAAATATTCTGCAAGTAGTCTACAGTTCTAGTGACAGCTACTTGGCATCCAAGGGAATTAAGAGCCACATTGATGCCACAGTTAAGACATCATCTATCATTCAAAAATGCCAGAAACTAAGGGAAACATCAGAAGTTGTGGAAAATTGTGGAAAAAAGATATCGAAGCTACAAGAAAAGAAAAATAATTTGATTAAACTTGGTTTGCCTAAGACCGTTGACCCATCAAATAAATTCATTGGAAAAGAAGCTTACAAAAAAAGCATGGAGATAAAAATGAAGTCCGATTTAGACTTGCTTCCTAAGGACACAACTCCCTAAAGATTTCTAGAATTCATCCAACCATTTACAACTCTATATTCGGTAATGGATGAAACAGTGATGTCAAGTCAATCTTCTAAATATGGAATGTTGACGAAGTTGCTGTTGACTTTCCATAGTTTACAGAATATTGACCTTCCATTAGCCAAAGAGTGGAGCACCCTACAAAAACTGGCACAAAAATCTTAAGAATCATAGTATGTATTGCACAATTTTCTTCTTTTACTCTTAATTTCAAGGTTTTATGTTTTTTCTTTTTAGAATTTGGCATCGCTTGAAATAACTTTGTTTTGTGAATAGGAAAAAACCAGCACTCGCTATTGCTATTTTGCTAATCCAACATATGAATCTATGATGCACAGTGCAAAACTTCAGCCAGTAAATTTGTATTCTCAAATTCTCCCTTGCTTTAACATTTATGCATTTCTCTATTTCTGATTACTAGGTTTTAGGCATTGCTATTATCTATATTTAATTTGTCATGGCGTGAATTAATATTTAACTTTGAACTCTATTTTTTTAACAAGAGACATCAGACATGTAGCAGATGTTAAATTGCTAATACAGCTTGTGATGGCCATATAAATCTGTGCTGAGTTTGTGATTTTGATGTTGAGTCTTCACATGTTGCAAACTTGCAATTTGACCTGAAGCTGTTGTTGCTCCCTTGTTTCTATAAAAGGGAATTCAAGGTCATTTGCAAAGGGTTTTGAAACTTTGTATTCACTTTTGCATGGACATTGGAGAATCACACAGGAGCTGTTGTTGCTCTCTTGTTTCTATAAAAGGGAATTCAAGGTCATTTGCAAAGGGTTCTGAAACTTTGTATTCACTTTTACAATTTGCATGGAGAATCACACAGATTGGTGTATTACTATTGAATGAATTGTATCATATGGCTATATTTTGAAATAATTAATGAAAATCTAAGTTCTCGACATGTGTATTACTATTGAATGAATTGTATCATATGGTTCTGAAATGTATCACCCAGATTTGAGACTCAAACATATCTAAATAAACAATAAACATCTATGTATCAATAAACATATTATGGTCTTCTTTTTATTATGCTATTTTAAATCTGGATATAGAAAGTTGAAAAATACAATCACAAATCAATATTAAATTCTAATTGCAAAAATTAAAATGTTTTTGTAATATGAATGATGAGATACAGTAATAAGATTAATAAATACCAATCTCTTACAGTTGTCATTCATCCTCATCAAATTCAGGGCTTTCTTGATTCTTGTATGTGGTTTCTTCCCTCTAAGTTTGGATACCTTCACTGAATTGCATCTCAATGCTACCAGTAGGTCCAGTACATGAGTTAATAGTCCCACTGGCATTTTGGCTTGAAGTGTTTCCCAAACCTCTTCTTTCACATTTGGACCTCCAGATTTGCAGTGCCCTATCGTAAGGAAAAGTGTGGACATCATACCTAGATGTATAGAACCTCAAGCAATTTTTCAAATTTTTGTCTAGTTTGTTTCTTAGCTTTAATTTTAGGAACCCCAAAGCACTGAAAACTCTCTCATCTTCCACCGAACCCAATATCATGGTAAGACATAAATCAGCGAGCTTCAAATATTTTGGCATTGAATCACGCAATGCTGAGTTCTCAGCTATAGTTTTCCAAAGCCTTGTTACTAATCCCTCTTCATGGGGGTTCTCCATTTTTCCATATTGTTCTCTCATAGTGTATGCAAAATGAGATGATTTCTCTCGAAGATGAGTTTCATCTAATATTCCATTTATAGTTACTCCATTCAATTCTCTAGATATGCAAAATTGTTTTATCAAAATCAATAGCTTACTTCGAAAATCAAATGCAATGTTGAGGCTCCAATAATGAGGAAACACAATAGACATGGCTTCGAGAAGGTTGTCAGGAGGGAATTTGTTTCTAATTTGTGAGGAAAGATCATATGCAATTTTCTTCACAGAAGTAGTTATAGTTTCAACAATCTTGTCGAAATCTTCCCTTGTAACTCTTGCTAGTTGCTTCCTGGGGCGCTTTCCTGGTTCCTCGAGGTCGACCGTGGCATAGAAGTATATTAGTATCTCAACTCCCCATACATTGGCACATACCTCCCCATCTGCAATGATTTGTAACAAGCTATCAGGATTGTTCAAATCTGTGAGTGTCGGCCACTTAACAAATTTTTCATCAGATAGTGTTGGTTGATTTCGATAGAGATTGTCGAGGGTCATGCATGTCATCTTATGTAGCATAGCATATTCTGCAATATATAGAGCTCTTTTTTGGTCGGCCTTCATAATATTCCTCATTTCCTCTAGCATGGGTAGAAGAGTTGCTAAAGTTAAGAGTGTCTCTAAATTACTTAACCTCCGAAGAAGGTCAGAAAATTTTGGTTGATTTGATTTGTCGTGAGTTGTGTGAAATAATTCCATCAAGGATGGATATTCTGAAAATGCTCGATGCGTTGGACCATCCAAAGAGATCCATCTGGTATCATTATCCTTGAGAAGCTTGTTCCCATCAGTTATTCCATCAACAAAGTGTTGAAATTCCATAAATCGCTTGGGACTTTGACAAAAGTGTGAGTAGAGCTCTCTGATTAAAATTTCAATTTTTTTAACCGAAGCAAACTTGCTCACAATTCCAAAAGCTAGATTCATTATGTGAGCCATGCAGTGACTTATATGAACAAAAAATACCCTAATCGGTACTAAGAGGGGGGGTGAATCAGTACAGACAAAAACTTTCTTAACAACTTATCAAGTTAAAACAATACCAACATGTTGTCTTCATTACTGAACTTAACCATGGCAAAACCGGTTAAACACAGTAAGACTTTAGACAACATAAACTGATAAGTCTGATCACTTCAAATACATTCAATACTTGATAACAACTTCACCCATAAACATATGCATGTGGTATACCAGTAATACTATAACCTATCAGCTCTGCATGCATAATCACTCAAACACACAATACTTAATCATCACATGAAAAATGCACAACTCATGACACATAGATTTTTCACGTGGAAACCCAAATGGGAAAAACTAGAGTGGGGATGAATACCCACAAGCTTGTTTTGAACTCTTTTGAAGCTCACTCTATTAGGAGCCTAGTCCGGTTAAAGACTTTACAATAAGGTTCTGTTAGGAACCGATCCTGTTAAAGATCACCCAGTTAAGGGATGGCTATATACCCTGTTAAAGGTTGAAACCCTGTTAAAGTTTACCTCGCTAGAGGATTTGAAGAACTCAATGATCTTGAGTCGCCCGGTTAAAGGATTTACAATAAGCCTGTTAAAGCTACCTGGTAAAGGGATTTTCCAACTGTTGAAATGATTAGAAGACAATAGGTAAAACTCTGATCTGATAATAGCACTACATGCCAAGGCAGATCCTTTTCATTTCCACTCTTCTGCAATCGCACTCTGTAGTTTTCCTCTTACTGGTCTGGCAAGTATCTCATCACTTGGATACACACACACACAACATTTTCCAATCCAAACAATAACAAACATCATCGACCTTATAGACAACAATTAGGTTAGTAGCATAAACCCTAAACTCTACGCATTTAGGTTTACAATACAAGCGGTCCAATCCTAACCATCCAAACACATTGCTCAGAGCAATACAATCTCAAACAGATCACAAGACAATCTGCATCATTCATTCTTCACCACATATGGGAATCAGTAACCCATCACGCTCTCTTCTCATATCGCCAAGAAGAATGATCATTCTCAAGGCAGACATTTAATGCAATCGATCTTCTCATGCAAGATTCTCAAGGAAATCCTTCACATGCACAATACTAATGCGGCACCTCGATCTCATTCTCATATCTTGGCTAACTCATCATAGGATGTCTTCGGTTGCATCGCACAAGATGGATTTCCAAATTGGAAACCCTAAAGCTGAGGCTACCAACCGGTTGTCACACTTAGTGAAACCCCGACACCAGTTCACTACATATCTTCATACTAGTTCACCATCTTCTTCCAATTTGCATACCGGTTCACTTACACTTATTGACATCAATGACAACATACAATATCATCATGTCATCATGTCGGTTCATCATATGCCAACAATATCCAACATAATGCATGGTACATATGAAGTTTCAATCTTTGTACAAAGATCGTTCCTGTGACCTTGCATTACTGAAGCTCCATCTGCTCCAACACAAACCAATTTTTTGGCTACCGACATGTCATCCATACCTCCATATTCAATTAAACTTCTCTTTACTAGTTGAAATAAATTTTGTTGTCGCACTCTCCTTCATTATAGCAACAAATAGTAGATGAGGTTGGCGGGTATGATTCTCTACAGTATAAACATGCATGCATACCCATGAAGTATTGTCTACTGTCGTAACTTCATCTAAAGAAAATGCAATAAAGTTTGTCTCTCTTATTTTTTTCTTTACATCTTCTTTTTCAACCTCAACAAGACAACTTGCCCATTCCCATCCACTGTTTACTAACTAGTGTTTATTAAGATAGTTAGGAACTTTCAAAAAGTGTAATAAACCACTAATTGATGGGAAATCTATCATAGCACACCCTCTGCTCAAAATATAAAAAACAACGCTAAACTAAACAACTTTTCCCAGTTGTTCTATTTGCATTGCTTTTCCAAAACTAGCTTCAATAGAACTTTTAACTTTAGTAGGCTTCGTCTGTATTTTCTCATGAAAATTATACTCTTTGGCATTCCTCACATGCTTACATTCCTCCTTTGTTTTCCATCTTATCACTAATTTTTCAACCTCGTCTATCATTTTTTTTTCATAAACTTTACCCATATGCTTTTCTATGGTGTCAAATTTTAGTTGCAACCTAATTTCCTTGTTATGTTTCCAAGTGTAAATCTTACACCTGCATTCTATTGGAGTCTCGCCTTCAATTGGATTCTCCACTGGTTCAATGAATGGATACTTTGATGCCCAATTAATTTGAAAATTCCTCACTGAAATATCCCACTCCTGATCCTTTTTTTATTGTGGTTCACCCTTTTTTGATATGGATTTTCTTTTCCCCTTCCATGCATTATCATCAATGGCATTACCACCCTAGTCGATTATATCATTCCGGCTAACTTGGGCATCTACCAGATAATCTTCTTCAAGATCATCTTGATCTGAGATATCAGGTTCGTCATCGTCTTCAACATGCAGTGTAGGTGGCGAATTTTGTACTTGTACTTGTGATGATGTACCTTCCTGATTTTCACCACAATCTTTTCCAATGCCAAAGTACGAAGACAACGTTCTTCTTTTTGTTGGCCTCTCATGGCCTTCCCCACATTCAGGTTTCCTACCCCTCTTCTGTTCAACATCTCCAATGAAATAAAGGCTGCCAAAAAATATCAATTTGTTGAAGAAGCAATAATAGACTATAATGTATAATATATGTTTCATTGGCCCTACGACCTACAATCTAGATTTATGGGGTCTGAATGTCCCCCATGAGTCCTGACTACTTGGTAGTGACAGGTCGCCACTGAATAAAAATGAACTCAACAATGCAAACAAATATAGATAAATTTAGAATAATATTATAACACTTCAAAAATATGATCTCTCACCTTTAGGTCACTAGCAGATGCTAATGCAAACAACAACAATGATTTTCCTTGGTCTAAAACCTCGCTATTGATCAGAATTTAGAGCCTAGAACCCACCAAATTGTGTTGAGATAGATATGACCTTTGCATGTATTTATATCAATCCTTATATGGCGAATTTTGCAAGAATTTTATATGGTATACAAATATTTGGCGAATCTCGCATAACTATAACACGACATGTAATTTTCAAGGCGATTATAGGTCGTCCAAATATGACATGTAATTTTTGAGGCGATTATAGGTTGTCCAAATAATTGGAAAATAATATATAGTTGGCGAAATTTGGGGTGAATGGAGATACGCGTCAACAAGATGTCGGGTGAATTGGGTCCTCCTGGCTAATAAATCTTCACATGCCTATAGGCGAATTGAGGTCATCTATTAAGGCAACCTCGGATAGTGTAAGCAAAAAAATTAAATTTACCGTGTGTCCACCGTATATTGTATTGGCGAAATCATCACATAGAAACATTTTATTGCATAAAACATATGGTGATCGGGTCGTGACTTTGACGGAAATTGATAATGTTCTGGCGACATGGCCACCCCCAGTCGGTACAAAATATTCGCCATTTCCCAGGTCGTTGACGTGAAAAATTCTCCATTGGCGAATATTCGCCACTAGTAATCTTTGATGTCATACTTAACCATTCTCTTCGAGCATCTAAAAGCAAAATGTCCTATCTTATTGCAAGAGAAACATTTCAAAGGCAACTTTCCATCATACTTACCAGCTCCTTTAGGCAATCTCTAGGCAATTAGTTCTTCAAGCTTATCTAGCTCTCTTTCTTGCTCTTCCATCTCTCTTCTCTCTCTCTCTCATATCTAGATATTGTGCACTCATCAAGATCATACTTTTGTTTACCAGATACAGATGCAGATGCTTTAATGTAGTCTCAGACTTTCCATGTGATTCTCCAAACTCACTCAACTCAAATGCAACAATCTTTCCAACCAACATATCTCTTGTTAGAGTAGTCACACTTCAGATCTCATCAATGGCAGCAACCTTATGTTTATAAGCGAGAGGCAAAGATCTCAATACCTTAGCAACAATTTCATCTTCCTCAATGGTTCCACTGACACATATGATACCTAGGACAAGGTCATTCACCTTAGCCATGAAAGAGTGTATGTTCTCATCATCTCCCATCTTCAATGTTTCATATTTTCTTTTTAAGCTCTACAACTTACCAACTTTCACTTGTTTATCACCTTCATACAGGATCTCAAGCTTCTCCCAGATCTCATGTGTGGTCTGAAGTCCCATTACATTTGTCATATCAAAATCATCTA
The DNA here is from genome assembly GCF_030272615.1 of Cryptomeria japonica. Lineage (NCBI taxonomy): Eukaryota > Viridiplantae > Streptophyta > Pinopsida > Cupressales > Cupressaceae > Cryptomeria > Cryptomeria japonica. Next base: position 234,192,837 of record NC_081415.1, read on the forward strand.
GGGCACTAAGCAATGCTTCCTTTACTCTAATATTATGTTCAACTTCCTTGATCTCATTCGGAGTAGAAGGTCCATTCGAAGGAACAGAATATACATTCTTTGTAATCTTCCAATAATCTTTTCCAAGATATTTCAAGTGCACTTCCATTCAGTTCTTCCATATAGCATAATTGCTTCCATCAAACCTTAGACTGTCCTTCTTAAAGATAACACCTTGAGCTACCATCCCAGATCTCCTCAAGCGGTTAAGCTTCTACCGAAAGATCTGGCTCTGATACCAATTGTTAGCAACAACAAAGAAGGAAGATTGAGAGAGGGGGTGAATCAGTTTTCACTAGATCTACAAATTTAACTTCAAAAATAGATCTGATAAACTGTAGTAATAAGACAGATAAACAAATTGAAAGCATAACACACAACACCAATATTTTGATGTGGAAAACTCAGTTAAGGGAAAAACCACAGTGGGAACCTACCCACAGTAAGATGATACTCTGTAGTAGTATGTGAAAATATTGCAATGGGGAATGCACATGCATTCAAGCACACTGCCTAGAGATCACTACTGAAATATAATGGCCCAGAAGGATACAACCCTCAGGGAAGTCTCACTAACTTACAATAAGATTCAGACTACAATCCAAAAGAAATGAACTGAAAGAATAGCATCTCCAAATTCCTGATCACAGTTTCAGTTAAGCACAGATGTGCTCTGCAACACGAATCTCCACACAACACTTCACCGAAGGATAAATCTCTTGTTCGCACATACATCACTCTCTGATAATGTAGACACAACATTGACACCTAAATTACATGAATATATCTCATATATATACAATTCATCAACCTTGATAAAAAAAGTCGGCTAAACCCTCAACCCTCAATTAAATAATTATAGATCACACGATACAAGGATCAACTACCAAACCAATATAATGATTTACATGACATAACATGGACCTAAACCAAATGCTCAAACACGCAACTCTACCGGAAATCATGCCAAGATCAACCGCAACATGCTACACCACCAAGAAAACCGTATAACATGAAAAATAATCACTAGTTGAAGGAAACCATCAAAAACTCGCACAACGATCAATGTGGATTACCAAAACAAATAGGACATGACTAGGAAATACCAACAAGCACGTTAGAATCATCAAGAACAACTACACAAACACCACTTATCAAATATTCATTGATCAACATCTGAAACTCAAGAATAGAATCAATCAACAACTGTCACGAAGAAAGATAACTTGCGGAGCACCAAATCATGATTCATATGAAATGAAGATACACAAGACAACCCCAAGCAATATCCTAAAAACTCAACACAAGATCTGATCACACCAGAATATACCAGAGGATATACCGAACTCTACAAAGCAATGATCAGCAAAACAACACTGCAAACCGGATCATAAGATCTTTCCAATTTGTAATCACCAGAGCAATACACAAGAATATGTTGACGTCAATGACAACAACATATCCTAGCAGCAGCAATGACCAACAATATCCAACAAATTCTTGGGAGGTTGCTCTTCTAGAACTAAAGGAGAAATACAAGCTTATCTTTCTGAAGAAGAGCACCTAAAGATTTTATCTGGTTTGGTACTCAGTTTTGACATTTTTGCAATTATGTATATACTTTTTTTTTCTTTCTTTTCTTTTTCATCAAAGACATCCTTTGTCCTTGATTTCAAAAGGGGGAGAAATGATTGAGGTTTTTGGACATGTATGAGTTAGGCGGAGTTGAGTTATATGTGTAGACACCCAAAATTGTCCAGTCTAATTAAATAAATATTTTATTTATTTAAGCTTAATTCTTCTATTAATTAAATAAATCTTTATTTATTTAATTAATTCATTTATCCTCTTCTAGCCTTATTTCTCATTTAAATAAATACATTTATTTATTTAAATTATCCTTTTTCCTAAAATTAAATAAATATCTTATTTATTTAATTATCCCACTTCTTCTATTAATTAAATAAATCTTTATTTATTTAATTAATTCATTAACCTTTTCTACCCATGACACATGTCATTCATCTCTTAATTCATACACTACCTACCCCTTTCATTATTTTATTATTTCTTTTACCTACCCTCTAATCATAGCTGACCTCCTTTTACACCTCTCAATCTTATCCCTCCATTTCTTATTGTGTCTTCTATATAAGGAGATGCTTCCTTCATTATCAAACCCTAATCACTCGAATCATTGATTCTAATCAATCATCTTATGCAATTGACTACACTACGATCCTACTTGCAACCACATTTCGTTCTTTGTTGAGCTCTTGTGCATATAAAATCTGAGAGCAAATATATCAAGCAAGATCAATGGAGATAGGAAGAATGGAGATCAAAACCCTATTGGACATGTGATGGTATAATCTTTGTGATTTCATTTGATTTGCATTGTCTTAGGTAATCTTCATATGTTATGGTGGATCTTTATTGTTGTTAGGCTAGGGTTTTGTGGTTGAATTCAATTAGCCTTTCAATATCATTATTATTGTTATCCATTTTCACCATATACATTTTGGCACGCCCAGTGGGACTCTTGTCCCTTTTGTATTTAACATCCTTGTTGCAGATTTTGTATTTTGAAGTTGCAGATCTGACGTTTTCAGCAGCATTTTGATGTTTTAGCGTCTGCGCACTTTCGGATCGCGTTTTTGATTTTCTGGCGCGTCTGCGACCTCTGGAATTGTGTCTGTGTTATTGGCAATTTTTTTATTTTGCAGGTTCCAGGAAAGCGCGTTTGTGTTATAAAGTCGCGTCTGAGATGTTTTTAGTTGCATCTATGTCCAGAAGTCGCGTTTGAGTTCTGTAGTCGTGTCTGTGTTGAGGGCAACTGCGTCTGTGTTTACCAGTTTCGAATTTTGGGTTTTTATTGATTCAGTTTTTTGGATTTTGCATTTAGGGTTTCAGATCTGGTTTATTTTGAGCTAACATTTTCAGATCTAGCTAACAAAATTGGTGCAGCTTGTCTTGAAGGCTAAATCGTTTGGTTGAAGGCCCCTATTTTCACAAAGTCTTTTGGGTTTAAAATTTACCTAACTTGTGTGCTTGCAGCAAGGGGTGATTATTTGAAACAATTCAAACTACTAATAAATCTTTGTTGCAGGACCTTGGCAAGGGTTTTTGGATTTTTGTTGTGTGCCTTGTTTTCATAGACTAGCAAACACTTCAATTGGTGCACTAAAATTGAATCATTGTCTTTTGTGTCTTGAGCAATAGGCTCTTTTTGTTTAATCTTTAGAGGGCCTATCTTCCCGTGTGGTCATTAGGACTACTAGTGAGAAGAGAACGACCCAAGTGGTAGCGAGGAAAACCCACCTCTTCCGAACCACTATAAACAACTGTATTCATGGTGAAAACTATGGATAACGTGTGCTGATTAGTTCATACCGACACTATGTCTCCCCATAAACCCGTTTGATCAAATTTATTTGATCAGTTGTAGGGCGTAACCCCTACCGGCTGGGAGTCTTCTGTATTTACAGAGTTGAAAGTGCTGCATGTATGGCCACACGAGTGGATGCCCTTACTAGCACCTTTTTGTTTTAGAAGCCCAAATCCTTCTAGTTGTTGGGGCAGGAGGTCGGACCTCTGGTAGTGGCCCACACACATACGGTTCTTAGTAGAGATACAAAGTTTGCCACGGGGAGTTTTCGTGGGGACTGATGCTTGGCTGACTCGAGAAGTGAGTGTCGAGGGTGGAGCCAGTGAGGTCAAGCATCTAAGTATCCGCTCTGAATAGCGTAGCCTCGGGGTTAAAACCCCATGTGGGATCAACAACTATTGTCTTGGTCAGCCATAAGAATTGTGCTTGACTTATGTTAAACATTCAAAACATTCAAGACCAAATAGCAAAACATTGTGTCTTTTGTGTCTTCAAGTGTATGCAAAACATTTTTTTTACATCAAATAACACACTTTTCTTGGAGTCATTTTGAGTCTAGACACTTGCAAACATTGGGTCTTCATCAACATTGTGTCCTCTTGTCACGAAAAAATAGTCAAACAGTCAGATTTGGTCACAACAAAATGACTTCACAGATTGGAAAAAATTGCACAAATTTTGTAGAAACGCGTCTGTGTCTGACATAATAGCGTCTGTGTTGTATAACCGCGTCTGTGAAGGGCAGAATTGCATCTGTGTCCCCAGAATAAACATTACACTTTGCAAAAAAATCTCAGAAACGCATCTGTGTCGGGAAACCGCGTCTGTGAAGTATACAGGCGCGTCTGTGTCTAGAATTGAAAAACTGTTACAGTCCAGCAAACAAACACAGTCAGTTTCAAAATTCTTGAGCTTCCTAGGTCATTTCTCCAGGGTTTCATCTAGCATTCAACCTGTCTTTGGGCCTCACAAAGTTCATCATTGCTTCACATCTCACTTTACATTCACAATTGTCTAAACTTGAGTCAAAAGGTCACTTGCTTGTCCTCATCATACTTTGTCAACACACTACATACAACAACACTTTGCTAAGTGGTCCCTCATCAAGGTTTCTTACCTTTGGGTCTCATTTGGTCTTACTTAGAGTCAAGGTTAACTTACCTCATCAAGAGAAACTATCATCTCTTTGGAAGTCACACCTACTCTACTACATACATACTTGGTCTTACACTTTGGACATTGCAAGTACACTTCAGATTCATTTACATTTCATCCAACTCTTAGTCTTCCATACTCTTTCCATTTTCATCTAGCCTCTCACATCTTGATCAATACCTAGTTCATGGTTGAAACCCGTCTTCAAAAATCTAGGAGAGAAACTAAAGAGGCTCAAGAGTCCGCAAACATGAGTTCTTATGAGTATGACAATGATATCTTTTTCAATTCTGATCATACTAAATTACCTGACATGGATGCCTATAGAAACATTCCAAATGTTGAGAACATGGACACTACAAACAACAATGCTACACACAATGACAATATGGACAACTTTTCAGTACATTCAGCAGATGTGGAAGAATCCATTATGAATCCCCATTTCAATCGATTGGTTGAGGAAATAATGAGGAGGGATAGACAATACTTCTTACAAATGATGGCACAAAGTGGAGCCAAGATACCTCATGATTTTGACATGTCTCAAATAATGGAAAATCAACCTTTGCAGCAACCTCACTCCAACATGGATCAAAGAAGACCTAATAGTGGAGGAAATAGAGGACCACATATGGTACCTAAATCACCTTCAGCTTTACTTCAAAAACCAGAGGTCCCACATACACATGGTCAAGCATATGATACTCACCTTCGTAGACCATTATGGAAGTTTTATGCAGACAGATATGCTCAATCACATACTAATGCTAAGGATCAACCACTAAAGCAATTGGATATTCAAAGGCATGCTCAAAATTTGGATACAAGGAAACCCCATGTCAAATTTGGGGGCAACACATTAGAACATGACATGCCTGTAGAATATGGTATACATGCACAAAATAGATATGGTGTTCCTCAACATGAATCTATACCAAGTGGTCCATATACACAACATTACTATAGACCTCCTCCATATGAACATGTGTATGATCAATATCATCCATATATGCAACATGCTCCTCCTCCAATTGGTGCCTCAAGCATAGGGTATGGTCCAAGAAGTCGATCTCCACCTAAGAGCAATTTGGAGCAACAAATCAGGGACTTACAAAAGAAAATGGAGGACATAAATACACCAAAGCCAACATACACAATGAGAGACATATCTCCCTATCCATTTGACAAAAGCATTCCAATGCCTCCATTTCCTACACACTTTGTGACGCCTAAGTTTGATAAGTATAGAGGAAAAGGGGATCCTAAGGCACACATAAGACAATTTTTCACAGCTTGCATTGAGGTAGCTATGGAATGGTTCTCCCAACTTCCACCTGGAATTAAGTCATGGGGTGATCTAGCAGAGGCATTTGTCTAACATTTCTCCTACAATATAGAGACAGATATATCAGTCACTACTTTGTGCAACACCAAGCAAAAAGAGGGAGAATCTTTTGCATCATTTTTACAAAGATGGATAAATCTAGCCAGCAGATGCTCTTGTGAAATTCCACAAAAACAAATGGTAGAGATGTTCACACAAAATGTTAACAAAGACATTGGCTATGATCTAAGAAAAGCTTGTTTGTCCACCTTCAAGGACGTTATTGAAAAAGGCTTAGCGACAGAAAAGGTCCTCATTGAACAAGGAGTCATTAAGATATTCAAGGAAAACAAAGATGACTTTAAAGGAAAAGACAAGCCAAGATTTTGGAATAAAAACAAGAACACAGTCAATGATGGTGTTGTTAATGCCAACACAGTGCGACCCAAATTCATCTTTTCGGGATCAAGTTCTAAAAACAATCAAGTGAATACTCAAACAACTTCCAGATCACGAAGGAAGTACACTCCATTGGGAGAACAACTTGAGTCAGTTTTCAAGAAGCTAGTGGCAAACAAGGTAATCACAATTCCATATTTTCCTCCATATGAACCAAAGGTTAAACCAAATTGGTGGAATGATGATGAGTATTGTGAATTTCATAAGAGCAAGGGTCATAAGACAGGAAATTGTCATCGACTGAAGAACATCATACAAGATCTCATTGATAGAGGTGACATTGAGATTGAGGGACATTCGTCTAATCAAGAACATGAGATGTTTAAGGAACCATTCCCAAAACATGACAAGGGAAAAGCTAAAGCCACAGAGGATCAAACCAGCTATACCAGAGCATCTTACAACTATGATTCAACCATCAATCACATCTCGATGGACAATTATGTCTCTACCATTATCATCAAGGACAAAGTGTCTAAGAATTCTACTCGGAGACCCAGGATTGTCCTAAAAGGTGTTGGATCTTCTTCTGAACCTACCTCTGAATGTCATGTTACAACCCACCGAGGTAAAATCACTTTGCAGGGTGCTCCAACCAAGAACACCACTTCTTCATCAACTAAGCCTGAGTATGACCTTGTAGAACAGTTAGGGAAGACACCCGCACTCATTTCAATCCTTGAGTTATTACGCATATCTCTCACACATAAAGCCATTCTTGACAAAATCTTGAGAGATACTGTTGTTCCTACTGATCTGAACGTGGACCAGTTTCAAGCCATGGTGGGATACCTTTCCGTTCCACACTCCCTTACTTTCACAGAAGCCGATGACGCCTCCGTAAGTCAGCCACATAATGCACCATTACACATTGAGGCATTCATACACAAACATCGAATAAAAAGAGTCCTGATAGATGGAGGAGCAGGTCTAAACATTTGCACAATAAGCACTATTACACAATTGGGATATTCTAATAAAGCTGTGAATTCTACAAATCAAGTCACCATTAAGGCATATGATGACAAAGAGCGTTCATCCAAGGGCACAGTCACCTTACCTCTCAGAGTTGGGCCAGTTACAAAGGATGTGGTTTGTCAAGTCCTGGATTTAAATCTCACTTATAACATATTGCTAGGACGCCCTTGGATTCATGAAATGAGGGCAGTCCCATCCACATATCACCAATGCATTAAGTTTCCTCACAATGGCATGGAAGTGACAGTTAATGGTGATCCTAATCCATTCATATACTGCAATAACCTGAAATCAAAGATTGAGACCATCATTCCCAGTAATCGTGAGGTTGTTTCTTCGTCGGCATACATTGATCCTGAGTCATTAAAACCTTCGACCTCAAAACAAGGTGAGCTTAAAGGCAAGTTTTAGGACAAAGGCATGGGGGAATATACTTTCAATCAAACCATGCACTTACGACAAGTCATGAGTTCCCCAAAAGAATATGGAAGACCACATCCTAACAAGCAAATCTCCATCATGATGCTCAAATGGGACCCTACTACCTTTCAAAGATGGGGTGAACTAGAAGAGGAAGATCTATACAAAATGCTTTTCAAAGACAATGAAGAGGAAACACAAGATCACATCAATCTACCATGTGAGAAATATGGCAAAGGCTTCAAAATTCTACAAAAATTCGGGTATGATGGAAAAAGCCCTCTAGGGTTACGAAAGGAAGGCATCATTGAACCTTTACAACCTGAATTGACCTTCAAAAAGGAACGCTCGAAAGGAATTGGTTTCTTAACTTCCATGGTCCACACCCAAAGGACAGAAGAAGCTTTACAAATCAAAGCTGCCAAAATTCAACAAGAGGATCGCTATTCCACAGATTCTAACGAATGGGAATGGGGTTCAGACAAGTCTTCCAGTGACTACGAGCTCAACGAGATATTCAAAGAGCTAGATGAACCCACAGAAGAAGACAAATTTTATAACAAGTTCAGAGTTGGTCAAGAAACAACTCATGAGGATTCCACATAGTCCTTGTCTCAAGGTTCTAGGTTGAAATCACATAGGATGAGAACACCTGTCCCAGAATGCGCTACTAGTGATGATAATTTGGATTCGTTCATGATTGAGACTGATGAGGAGAGTGTCATCGATGACCTCGATAATTACCTTGACATACCCGAATATAACTGCATCTTCACTCTTAGCTCCCCTAACTTCGCAGACATTAACGACCTTCCCCTTGTTCACCACCAAATCATTGACTGGGATCATGAAGGACCTGCACAGTTTGACACATTCCAAAACGATGAAGCTTTTATTGACTATCTGGGCATACGAGATGATCTTCCTCCTGGGGACCATAAAGCGGGTTACACTATAGAACTGAATAGCGTGGCATATTTCAGAGAGGGTGTCGGACCTTCCAGTCGCAAAAATGTGAAAATAAGAACAAATCAAGGGTCTTATGGCGAAAACCACACTGTGGCGCTATCTGACCCCAAAAAAGTAAAAAGAAAGGACGTATCTGAGGGCGAAAACCTCTCCGAGGCACCCAAAGATGGAAGGCTCAACATTCTCCCAGCATCATATGAGGAAAAGTCATCCATGTTGGTAGAGGAGACTATTAAAACAAACATTGGTACAGAAGAGGTTCCACGCAACATATTCCTAGCTCAATCATTGACAAAGTCCGAAAGGTCAAAATTCATAAGTTTCTTCAAAGAACGACAAATCAACTTTGCCTAGTCATACGCTGATATGCCTGGATTAGATCTGGATTTGGTAATGCATCATTTGATAGTTAAACCGGGGGCAAAACCAATAAAACAGAAATTAAGAAAAATGCATCCACAAGTGGCATTACTAGTCAAAGTAGAACTTGAGAAGTTATTGGATGTCGGATTCATACGCCCAATCAATTATCCCGAATGGATCTCCAACTTGGTACCTGTTAGCAAACCAGATCGCAGCATCAGAATATGTACAGATTTCAGAGACATCAACAAAGCGTGTCCAAAGGATGACTTCCCATTACCAAATATTGACTTGATTGTTGATCTCACAGCAGGTCATGAAATGTTATCATTGATGGATGGATTCTCTGGTTATAATCAAATAAGGATCACACCCGAGGATCAACACAAAACATCATTTACTTGTCCGTGGGGAACTTTCTGCTGGAATGTCATGCCTTTCGGGCTAAAGAATGCAGGTGCTACATATCAAAGAGCCATGACTACTATCTTTCATGATCTCATGCACGTAACCATGGAAGATTATGTCGACGACCTCTTGAGAAAATCAATAGACAGAAATACACATTTGGACATACTTTCAGTCGTCTTTGATCGGTTGGAAAAATATAAAGTAAGATTAAACCCCAAGAAATGTGTCTTTGGAGTAACCTCCGGGAAACTCCTAGGATTCATTGTATCCAAAAGAGGAATTGAAGTTGATCCAACAAAAGTCAAGGCCATCTTGGAGATGCAACCACCAAGAAATATCAGTCAACTTCGATCCTTACAAGGCAGACTCAAGTCCATCTGAAGATTCATAGCACAACTTGCAGATAAGTGTAATCCTTTTCAACACCTGCTACATAAAAACATCAAATTCAAATGGGATGATAACTGTCAACAGGCTTTCCAGACGCTCAAAGATTATCTTCTAAATCCGCCAGTTCTGATGCCACCAGTTCCAGATCAACCACTGTTACTATACATATCAGCTACTCCAACAGCACTGGGGGCGCTCTTAGCACAACAAATTGCTGAGGGCAAGGAAAAAGTAGTATACTATATCAGTCGCACATTGGTGGGATATGAGCTAAACTACACACCAATTGAGCGTGCATGTCTCGCCGTGGTTTTTGCTTCACAGAAATTACGACATTACATGCTCACTCATAAGACTAAGTTAGTTGCAAGGATAGACCCATTGAAATACCTTCTCAATAAAGCAACACTTACTGGGCGACTGGCCAAGTGGGTAATGATCCTGAGTGAATTCGACATCGAGTATGTGGACAGAAAAGCAATAAAAGGACAAGCCATCGCAGATCAATTAGCAGATGCTCCCATGATAGATGATGTTCCTCTAAGTTCAGAATTTTCAGATGAATCCATTTTGACAATGTCACATGCAAAGCCATGACAACTGTACTTCGACGGCTCATAAACATAGCATGGGGCAGGAGCTGGCATCCTCTTTATAACTCCTCAAGGGGATTCTATACCAAAATCATACTGCTTATCATTTCTTTGCATTAACAATATAGTGGAGTATGAGGCATTAACAACAGGATTACGAATTGCAGTTCAATGGAAGATCCAGGAACTTCATGTTTTTGGGGACTCCCAACTTGTCATCCGTCAAGCAACTAATGATTACCAAACAAAAGATGAAAAATTAATGCCTTATAAACAAATGGTGGATGACCTGAAACAACACTTTACCAAGATAGACTTTGAGCAGATACCAAGAGAGCAAAATCGCGCCGTAAATGCCATGGCTACAATTGCTTCCTTGATTGATTTACCTCCAAACGAGACCCGCTATGAGTTCTTGGTGGATAGCCTTTTGGTTCCTTCATATGAGATCATGCCTACTGAGATGATATGTGTTGTCGGTCCCGAGTCCCAGTTATATGGTTCCATTTTCATATACCTACGTGACAATACCTTACCTCTTGATCTATCAAATAACCAACGTCGCACTTTCATTCGCCAATCCTCTCGATATGTCATTTTAGCTGATATCCTTTACCGGCAAGGTCTAGATGGCACTCTTCTTAGATGTTTAGAAAGTGACGAAGCTCAGATTGCGTTACGTGAAGTGCATGAAGGGATATGTGGTCCACATGCTAGTGGTCCTACCTTGGCCAAGAAACTCATCAGGATTGGATATTACTGGCCCAATATGGAAAAGGACTCATATTAGTTTGTCAAGAAATGTAAGAAATGCCAAATTCATGGAGACCTCATACATGCGCCAGCACAAGAACTTCAACCACTTGCGTCTCCTTGACCCTTTTGTCAGTGGGGACTCGATCTCATAGGCAAGATTCACCCTCCTTCCAATGGTCATAAATTCATTATCACTGCCACAGAGTATTTTAAAAAATGGATTGAAGTCGTGCCTCTCACACAAGTTACTGGAAAACAGATTGCTACATTCATCCTCAACTATATCATCTGTCGATACGGTATTCCTGTTTCCATTATCACTGATAACGGGCGTCCCTTCAAAAATCAGGATGTTTGTGAACTCTGTGACCACTTCCATATTTCCCATCGTTTCTCCACACCATATTAGCCCCAAGGTAATGGCCAAGCTGAGGCGTCTAATAAAACAATCCTTAAAATCCTAAAGAAAACAGTCGACGATGCTGGCCGTAATTGGCATATCCAACTTAATCCTGCACTTTGGACCTACCGCACAAGTGTCCGCACACCTACAGGAGCTACACCCTATTTACTTGTCTATGGCGCTGAAGCTATCTTGCCTATTGAGGTCGAGCTACCCTCTTTACGGGTTTCTTTGCAAAACATCATCAGTGATGAAGACTATAGGGTCTCTCGCTTACAAGAGCTAGAACTACTGGATGAACGAAGACAAACTGCTTTTAATCATCTCAAGGCTTACCAACAACAAATGAGTCGTAGCTACAATCACAAAGTCAAGCCTCGCACATTTGAGGTAGGGGACTTAGTTTTCAGAGAAAATCCTAAAAATCAACAAGACAGAGAGCAGAAGGGCAAGTTCGAACCAAACTGGCTTGGTCCCTACATTATTACAGCAGCATATGGATCTGATGCATATCAGCTCTCAACTACAGAAGGTGAACCTTTGGAGGATCCTATCAATAGCATGCACCTTTGCAGGTTCTACACATAGCTCTTCGGAATATCCTAATTCAAAAATACAACCAAAAAATCAAAAAATTTCAAAAAAAAATAAAAAATTATAAAACAAAAAAAATCGTTACTTGGTGAAAACCTGGCAAACAGGCACCTTGTGACACAAAAAACATTGAAAAATTGAAAAAAGTAAAGAGAAATAATTTCGTCCAATGGTGAAAACCACTTCGGTGGCGCCTTGGGCAAGTACCATGGTGAAAACTGGGTCACTAGTGCCATGCATAGAGACATTGCTCCTCCCTCCTTCAGGATTCACTTTCATCCTTTCACTTTGCACACACTCACAACCTATTCATTCATAATAAACTTACCCATTCTCATCATGGCTTGTTAGTGATCTACCCAAGATTGGTTCACCATTCATAATAACCTTCATTTTCACCTCCCTTTCCATCCATAATAAATCAAATCCTATCTGTGGCCTAAGGCAAATCATACGTCTAGTGATGGGTGTGGAACTGAGAACATCACATGTTTCGAGGAGTATAGTTTCTTCCAGTTTTCTTCAGTCTATCCGTGCACAATCCGCAATAAAGCAACATTTGCATCACAGATCCGCAATAAAGTTTCATCTTCTCCGCAATAAAGTATCAGTTTCATAGATTCAGTCAGTTTCAGATGAGAGACAACAACAACAATGGGCTTCAACAAATCAAATCTTTCAACAGACTCAGACAACATTATGGTTCAGTGCTATCTATCCATTTTGTGAAAGTAAACATTGTGACCACAATCAAATAAGACTTATACAAGTGACAAGAGACACTAAACTTGAGGACTACAGTGGATGTTGGTGTCGAGTCTTGGTTTTCTTGATTTTATCTTTTGGTGACATGTCTTTTAGCTTTTCCGGGATGTCTATAACTAGAGATTCTATCTCCAGAATGTCCTTGACTAGAAAGGCGAGGATGGGGTATCATCACCTATTTGTAATTGTTGTCTGTGGATTGTCTTTTAGTAATGCTATGACTTGTCCAAGGATATGAGGACATTGAGAGTCTAGTGTGAACTGGGGCATTCCTTGTTTATGACTGTCTTAACTCCATTCAAACAGGTACAATGACTTTCTGGGTCGAACATATGCCTCGATTGTCATAACCTATTTTGCCATAATAAAGCTCAATGATGATAACGCACAAGAAGCTCTTTCACTTTCATATCTTCTGTCTTCCATCCCCTTTCTTGATTGACTTCCATCGTTCTTCTTGAGTCCGCATAGCCTGCTATCACATGACTGAATATAATGACACACCAAAAACATTTGCATTTCATGTAGCTGCACCTGCATTACCACATATAAGCATTTCATACATACATTTAGATATCACAACTGCATCACATCTTGCACACAACACCTGTTAGCACAATAATCATTTGCATTATCATTCACATTCACATTTACATTTGCATACACATTAAAAACATAAAAGAACAAAAATATGGCATTTCATCATGTAAATATTTACATCCATAGCATAAAACATACATCACATAAGAACATCTCATCACATAGGTACACATGCATATAGCTGCCGCAAAGATGAATCATCTCATATATATATAATCATAAAAGTGTCATGATACAATGATGTCAAAATCATATGGCTACAAAAGCACCCACAGGTGTCTACATCATCATACAAAAATGGTACAATACTGATACATAGGGAGCCCTCTACGGCTATGATGAACTCCCTCCCTCAGAGTTACCTGGCCTCGATGGAATCTGAGCCCCTGAAGGACCCGCCCCAGGATCATCCCTCCTGTCCCCCCTATCTGGTGGTGGTGGAGGACCCATAACCCCACCACTCGATGCCTGTCTCCTCCGGCTCCCTCCCGTAGCTGTCGCTGTACGCGATGGTCTATGGAATCTCCTCACCCGCTAATCTGCTGGCATTGCACCATAGTAGAGATCTCGCCAGTAGGCAATCTCCTCCCCTGCTCGCAGGACATAAGCATATCCTGCCCCTGTGTCCTCCGCTGCCTATCTCCTGGCCCTCAATGCTGTCTCAGCCTCTGTATAACGCTGAATAGCCTGATCCCACTCTCGCTCAGTATCTCTAAGCCTCATCCTGAGCTGATCCCTCTCCCTCTCCAGCTCCTGGATCTCATCTGCCTGGCCCTGGCAGATCTCCCTCAACTCTATCAGCTCATCCTCCTCTGGGTCAACCCCCTCCGCCTCTGCCTGTGGCTCCCCCTGTATGGGTGTCTGCCCCTGTACTTGTACCTGTACTGGTACCTGTCCCTGTCCCTGTCCCTATTTTTGTCCCTGTACCTGTACCTGTCTGGGACCCTGTGCTGCTGGCACCTGTAGCAACAATCCACCACGACCCCTCACCACCTGAGCCTGCCTCTCCTCACCACCCTCCCTTCGAGGTGCAACCCTCCTCTCTCCAACTGCTCCCCTCCTCCTTTGTCGGCCTCTGCCCCCATCACCTCCACCATCATCATCATCGCCACCCCCATCTCCATCCAATGGCTCTCCCAGATCTGTCAGGCATGGAAAGGGATGCTCTGCTCAGTATGCTGTGTACTCGGCATCCATGCTGACATCCTCAATCTCTGGCCACATGTCCCAGGGTACTAGCATCATCTCTACCAACTATGTAACTGCCTGATCATATGACAGCAAGGGCCCAAACTGTGCCTGATCTTTGACCGTCTGTGCATACATGCCTGAGCCCCGGGGCATCCTCTGGATCCTACCAAACTATCGGCCAACCCTGTCCACTAGCTGCCTCTCCAGCACATAGGGCATCTGCCCAATCAGATACCTGCTCCGGAAGGTGTAAGGCAGCTCAACTGCATCGTCCTCCCACTGCTCACATCCCAGATATGGCCTCCATATGACCACATCAATATCATCTATCACTCGCCGCCAATGCTCCAACCTGCCAATCCGTGGCTGCGACGTGATCATATCATACAGGTACACAAAACTGCGTCCATGTCCCCTTCCTCTGAAGTGTATCGGCCTCGTCACTGGCAGATGCTCATAGGCCCATACCTGCAGCAATGTCACCCCGCAGCCCAATCCCACTGATCCGTGGTACACGAACTGATGCAGCTCATAGTAGAGGTGTGCCAGCACACACAGTCCCTAAGCATATCTGGTGTGTTGCGTCACCAGTGTCTCCAGTGCTCCTCCCCAACCCACAACCAACCCCTGTGTCGCCCTCTCTGGACACAGGAACCCACTGATTGCTCCTCCTACCACTGCCGGCACCGCTAGCCCTGTGGCTGTCACGGTGTCCCAAGCCACATGTCCTACCCTCATCTCCAGTCCTGGGTCCTGGAATACTCGTCTAAGGGCCTCCCTGTCTCCATCTCGATCGTATGGGATCAACTCCCCATCGATCGGTATCCTCAGTATCCTATATACATCCTCCAGGGTGACTGTCATCTCACCCATCGGCAAATAGAACGTACAGGTCTCGGAGTGTCATCTCTCCGCCAGCGCAGTCAACAGTCCCATGTTCGCCCGAAACTCAGGCACATACAGAACATGTCTCAATCCCATCTCCTCAATAGTTGCTCGGTCCTCGAAGGTCAGCTCAGGTCGCAACCTCTGAATTGACAAGAATCTCTCCCGTGACTCCAGTATCAGCAAATACTCCTGCAGTCAAGCAAATCACTCATGTCAGTCATAGTGGCATTCCTTGTTTATCACAAAATGCTACTTTTTATCTAAATGCATATGGCTATCTACCCTAGTGACACTCACTGTTCATCACAAAGTGTTGCTATTTATTCTAGTAGTACTCCCTATTCATCACAAAGTACTACGTGCGTGACACTCATTGTTCATCACAAAATGTTGCTCACATTTGCACTCACTGTTCATCACAAAGTGCTACTCATATTTCAGTACTCCCTGTTCATCACAAAGTACTCTATCTTGGTACTCACTGTTCATCACAAAGTGCCTTGATCTATCCTAGTCTTCCTAGAGGACCTGCTTGAGTGTATCCTCTTAGCAGCTTATCCAATCGACAGCGTATGTTCATCACAGAACTGCCGATTTGACCTAGAAGATGCAACTTCACACTTTTAAAACGCAAACGCGCTTTCCTGACAAAAATGCGCTTAAAGACTGCACAGACGCGCCTGAAAAACACAGACGCGCCTGACAAACACAGACATGCCTATGCTTTGCACAGACGCGCTTGGGCGACACAGACGTGCCTTCTTGGCACAGATGCGACTGACCATCACAAACGCGGCCGCATTTGACATAGACGCGGGTTTAAATGCAGACTCGCCTGGCACAAACACAGACGCGCCTGGACGTTTTTGGACACTTTTTGGACCCTAGTCTAAGCGCATTTATTGCCTTATCTAGCATGCATTGATGACAATGATAAATGCATCAAAGTACGAGGAGGTTTGGTGGTACTTACCGGCTCTCTTGCCTCTGCTGGCCTCTAAAATCGGCGAACGCGGTCGAATCTATGAATGAAGGCCATCGCTGCTGACTGCTGCTGCTCTATTTTCACTCTACAATATGCTCTCGTGGATGTGTAGATGACAATGAGGATGTATTTCCCCCGTGGTCTATCTTATAGCCTACCCTACCCCTAGCCCTCGTTTCCCGAGTCAATCTTCATTATCCCGTGACTGTCACTTTATCCAATCAGTCCATTCTAGCCTCTCTTTCTTATCGAGAGATTGTCTGCGATCTTTTCAGACATTTTCATCCAATCTCTCGAGGGGGCATAGCATTCCCATCTTGGGGCAACTCTGTATCAGTTCATCTTATCTTCTTTGAAACAACGCGACAAGCCGCATTGTCTCAAAGAGGGGCAAAATGTAGACACCCAAAATTGTCCAGTCTAATTAAATAAATATTTTATTTATTTAAGCTTAATTCTTCTATTAATTAAATAAATCTTTATTTATTTAATTAATTCATTTATCCTCTTCTAACCTTATTTCTCATTTAAATAAATACATTTATTTATTTAAATTGTCTTTTTTCCTAAAATTAAATAAATATCTTATTTATTTAATTATCCCACTTCTTCTATTAATTAAATAAATCTTTATTTATTTAATTAATTCATTAACCTTTTCTACCCATGACACATGTCATTCATCTCTTAATTCATACACTACCTACCCCTTTCATTATTTTATTATTTCTTTTACCTACCCTCTAATCATAGCTGACCTCCTTTTACACCTCTCAATCTTATCCCTCCATTTCTTATTGTGTCTTCTATATAAGGAGATGCTTCCTTCATTATCAAACCCTAATCACTCGAATCATTGATTCTAATCAATCATCTTATGCAATTGACTACACTACGATCCTACTTGCAACCACAATCTGTTCTTTGTTGAGCTCTTGTGCATATAAAATCTGAGAGCAAATATATCAAGCAAGATCAATGGAGATAGGAAGAATGGAGATCAAAACCCTATTGGACATGTGATGGTATAATCTTTGTGATTTCGTTTGATTTGCATTGTCTTAGGTAATCTTCATATGTTATGGTGGATCTTTGTTGTTGTTAGAATAGGGTTTTGTGCTTGAATTCATTTAGCCTTTCAATATCGTTATTATTGTTATCCATTTTCACCATATACAATATGCATACATGTTTTGCCATCAATGACAAAGGGGGAGATTGTTAGACTTGTGTGAATATCATTGCCATTAATGTCAAACCAGTTATTCAGTTTGGTCCCAATGGTATATGCAATATATTGAAGTCAAACCTATTATCCGGTTTGGTTTGGATGTTGTATGTATTTGGTATGTGCAGTTTTTTCTATGAGCAGCTGATGCACGTTATGGTATTGTTATGGAAAGTGTTGCAATAAGGTATAGTTGATCTGATGGAGTAATTTCTAGAAGATCCTTGTACCCGAAATTATGAGTTGTGCTTACATTGGTCCAGGTATCAATTATGTGGTTGTGGTAGATGTATCTTTTCTTGTCTCCTGGTATGGTATCTATGGTATGCGTAGGATGTGTGTTCTTGGAGTTTGGAGTTGGTATGCTTAAGTTTTGTGATAATCGGTTAGTATCTTTGGGTCTGGATGACCATGTCTCATTCTAGTAGTTAAGGTATATGCATCGGTAAATGAATCAAGAAAACGGAAGCGAGTAGAAATCTTACGAAGGCCGACTTGGTTATCATGATTATCATTTAAAGCTTTATTGGATAACATGTTGAGCTAGGTCGACACATTATCTCGATATGTGTGTCCTCCTGTATATATAGGTGTATGTGATGTATAGAGGTATATGAGAAATATGTATGTGTGTGTGAGTGGGTAGCAACAAAGATAACAGAGAAGCAGAGTGTGAAGTGTGATTTACGGACAACAAAGACAGTTGGTGTAGAATTAGTGTGCAGATAGTGTTGCAGTAATCCTTCACTGGATCTGTTACAAAGGATAGTTGTACAAATATCTTTCACCGAATCTATTACAAAGGATAGTTGTACAAATATCTTTCACTGGATCTGTTGTAAGGCTTGAGAATTGTGATCTAAGCTTAATCTTGGAATTGATCTCATGCATTTGGAGATGCAATCATTTTCACTTCAATCTTTCTTGTTATAGTGAGCATTCTGGCAGTAAGTTGTCTTTGTACCTTTGTAGTGAGCATCATGGCAGTGAGCCATTTTTGTATTCTGGTAGTGAGCCACCCTTCTATAAAACACCATATAGCTAGTTATATTCTCTTGAGAGTTAACACTCTCCGTGGTTTTTCCCATTTGGTTTTTCCACGTATAAATTCTAGTGTTCCTTTTGTGGTTGTGTTTCATGTTTATTTTGCATTTTCTATTTCATGCATGACATTCTTAATTAATGAGTTTGATATATCAGTAAAAGATTTAAGTTTGGTAAAAAAATTAGAATCTGTGGGAATACTGATTCATCCCCCTCTCAATATTCTGGTCTCTTCAACTAATCCAACATAGTCACCACATACCAAGAATCTCCCATGCTTCACACCAAACAAGAGGTATATTGAGCATAAAACATTATCTAATTAATGATCTGCTAATTGGACTTAACGACCTAGCAATGCCATTATTCATATAAATATAACAGTTTAACATGCAAATTCAAAGGTAAGGCGATAATTCCCTCCTCTTAAACATATAAGCTCAATGAGAATTCAAAATTACGACAAGTAAATAAAAGGCTAGGTACAAAACAATAATAGTGACACAAAATTGAATAGAAGAAAAACACAACTACTAATAAGTCATAATGAAAAACCAACAATTTTTCAAAATTTGATTAATTGGTGTTGTAATTGATACTACTAATATATATAAACAATAAAACTCATTTAAATGTAACTCTTAATGAACCCTACTAATCTGCTTTACACTAAAAGTAAAGTGCACTTAATAAAACAAATCATTTAAAAAAGTGAGATTATTTGGGAACTAAGTCTTTCTTGGCTCCATCTTTCTAAGTGATTATACAGAATTTGCTATGAAAAATGCAAAAGTCTAGTTCTACATAAACCCCTTTATTTAAGTTTTGATCCATCAAATGTCTTCTATCTTGAGAAAGATAAGGGGATAAGGGCACTAAAGGACAATGCATTTGTAACTCCAAGATTCAAGACAATGGCATATATGAAGATTACAAATAATTCAATATTCCATTAAAACTATTGTCATTGGTTCAAGATTTATCAAAGGTATAGTCTCCATACGAGGTGTCAACCTATGTCAATATCCTTGTTGATGTATCAACTATTAATTGGTCCATGCATCTTTAGATGGATGTACTCGTATGCTTGCAAGCTTTGAATGTCATACACTATGAGCTCTGTTTGTCAAGGTTTAGATAAGAAGATATACAAAGGCAAAGCTTGCACTACTTAAATTGCAATCAAATATACATTATGAACACACATCTAATTGATGACACTTGACACATCAACTCAATCTCTTTATATAAAAGAGAGACAAGAGAGAGAGAGAGAGAGAGAGAGAGAGAGAGAGAGAGAGAGAGAGAGAGAGAGAGAGATCATTTACCTAGTGCCCTACCAATTGATCTCATTTATTGCATATTCAAAATTAAATTAAAAATAATTGATTATTTCAAACCTCTTCTCCATACCGTTGTCCTATAAACTTTCTTTTGGACTTTGTAGACATTCAAAGTTATTCTATTCTACTCTATTCTATTTTGGCAAACAACTAATACAATTATAAGAATATACTAAAAGTTAGATCTTTAGTGACCCTGTTTGAAGAGGAGAAGATAGCAAAAACAACAAGTTGCTTGATCGAAATCCATAATAGACTGTAAAAAATTTGAAAACATAAAGAAAATAACTGATAAGAGTTGTACAGTGTTTCATTTGATTACGACGATTCCAATTCCAATTCCAATTCTTGAATCCCATAGACCAACTATATATATATATATATATATATATATAGTTGGTCATTGATTCCATTTCATTTTCTATATCCATCTGACTGATATAGGGGAAAGGACCTAGTAGTTGTGCACCCTAACTTTGCGCTTTTCAAAATCCTACTTGAAAATTTCAAATCACTCCGATTTTTTTATAGCAGCTTACTTGACAAGTCCCCTGCTTATAACTAAGGTTTCAGGGCCACATCATCAAATATGATGCCACATCAGCATGTTTTTTGCCAAGGTGTCCAAAACAGCCCCCCAAAAAAGTGAGACCAACAGGCGTGCAAAAGAGACCCCAATAGTTGTGCAGCTGATATGGCATCCCCTGATTGGTTACTTTTTACAATATTAGTACATTTCTTAACAACTATTGGTACATTTCCTAACAACTGTTGGTACATTTCCTAACAAAAATTGATATTTTTTGTTTCAAACAATAAGTTTTATTTATTCAATTTTTGGAACAAAAGATATCAGCAACCCTCACAACAATTGATACATGCTCAACTATTGAGTCCTTTCCCCTAGTGAAAGTAAAAAAAATTTAGTTCCATTTCATTTTCTATATCCAATGTATGTGACAATCCAGGCCATCTTGAAAGTCAAAAAAATTTGGTTCCATTTCATTTTCTATATCCAATGTATGTGACAGTCCAGGCCATCTAGAACCAAATGTAAACAGGGTTTGGTACCCCTATCACTATGGCCTACTCCCGGAACTCGAACTCAAAAGCAGCTTTCCGGAAATGAAGGGGACTTCCTTCTTGCAATTATTGTCTGTAGGTGGGCCCGGGTAGTTGGGGGAAGGGGAGCTGTATATATTAATAATTCTTTCCTTCTTTTTTAATCAATCCTCCAGATATTTCTGGAAGCGCCGATATTTCCCGAGGAAAAGACAAATGACGTGTAAAAAGCATATCCGATTTCTTCCCGGGAAGTTCGGACAGAAGAATCATGCGCGCCATCCAGTGCTGTCACTTTCAACCAATAATAAGTCGCCGTCTGTAATAGTTGAGCCACGCAGGCTACCTGGCTACCTTATCGCTTGGGACACGCGTCGAGCTCGCCACAGAAGTGGCGTAAAGCAGCATGTACGGCCTCCCGCCAGGACGCAATAATTAGTTGCCCCCGTTAAAGCCCGGCGGGTTCTAAAGCGGCTTACGGAACGGGGTACATGAGCTACGGGCTCTATGGAAGGCACTGGAAGCCCTCTGGAATGAATCTGCAGCTTACACGTTGTGAAATTTGAGCCACATAAGTCAGCACTGTTACTTCAAATATTGTCACTATAAAAACCTTCGTAGTAAAATCTTTCATCCAACTCGTGGCTTGAGAGGGCCTGCACTGTGATCAGCTCAGATCAGCTAAAAAATGGCGGAGCTTAAGCTTTTGGGGGCAAATATATTTGCCATATTACTTTCAGTCTCTTTAATGTCTGCTTCTCGCGCTTATCTGGTGGAAGAAAGCCCCCTGGTTTTATCTTACCACAACGGTCCACTGCTCTCAAGCAGCTCTGCGCTTGAGGTCAATCTGATTTGGTATGGCAAATTTACCCCCGTTCAGCGCTCCATTTTGGCGGATTTTGTCCAATCTTTGGGAGCCCCAGGCAACGGTGGGCTTCGGCCGTCGGTGTCTGCCTGGTGGAAGATCACGCAGGGCTATAAAGATGCCTCAAATGCAGCCGCCCTAACGCCACGGCTAGGTTTTCAGAAGCTCGACGAAGCGTATTCAAAGGGTAAAACCCTAACGAGATCCGACGTGGCGGCCCTAGCGGAAAGCGTTGCGCAGTCCGGAGCGCCGCCGGAGAACAGTAGCAACGCGATTTATCTGGTTCTTACGGCGGCGGATGTCAGCGTTGAGAGGTTCTGCTTGAGCTCCTGCGGATTTCATGGCGGGCTGGAATATGGGAAGAGTTTTGTGCCCTACGCTTGGGTTGGAAATTCGGAGACTCAGTGCCCGGGGCAGTGTGCGTGGCCTTTTCATCAGCCGCTCTATGGGCCTCAGACCCCTCCTTTGGTGTCCCCTAATGCTGACGTGGGCATTGATGGTATGATCATTAATATTGCCAGTGTTTTGGCGGGAGCAGTGACGAACCCCTTTAATACTGGTTATTTTCAGGGGGACGCTGCTGCCCCGCTGGAGGCTGTGTCGGCTTGTGCTGGAATTTACGGGAAGGGGGCTTACCCCGGTTTCCCCGGTCAACTGCCGATCGATGACATTACAGGGGCGAGTTATAATGTGGTTGGAGTGAATGGAAGGAAGTTTCTGTTACCGGCCATGTGGGATCCCGTTTCGCGGTCCTGTAGGACTTGAGAATAGAGAAATTTTTGGCTTTTGGCTGTATGACGTATGTAGCAGCTTGGCAGTTTGTACCTAAAGAATGTATGTATAGGAGCTTGTTGGGTTTTGATAGAAACACTTCTTATGTAAATGTATTTTACTTTTAAGGGAGAATTGTCTTTTTTAGAAGTGAGTATGCCTGTGATACGTTTTTCTCTGTAAATACCAATGACCAATGGATTTCAATATGAAATGACCGCGACCATTCATAAAAACACGGGGAATTCAATAGTTGAGCGTATTTTAACAGTCCGCGGTTAATCTCCACAAAATAACTATTCGTACACCAGAGTACGGTCAGTACATTCACGCAATTTATATTTATTTCAATCCTCAGAATCTGATCCAAAATATCTTTATATTTATTTCAATTCTCATAATCTGATCCAAAATATCTGGCGAAAATAATTGTTTTTTTTTAAATGTGAAAAATGTGAAAACAAAAATTTACAACGCTCATCATTCAACGCTCATCATTCAATCCTTATAATCTGCTTTAAAAACCATTGTATTATGTCTGTTTCATTTTGCTGTGGAGAATAGAAGAACTGTTTTTATAAGTGTGAATGTATTTGTTATATAATGATGATTTAGTAATAGAATGTCATTATTAGTACTTGCAGTTAGGCAATATTCTTGTAATCAATTTTTTTTGGTTATGCTTAAATAGTTATTAAAAAAAACTATTTAGATCAATCATAAATAAATATTTTTCTTTTAACTTTTTAAATTTATTTTAATGTATACATGCATATTTGTTAACTTTATAATTAAAAAAAAATATTTTCCTTGTAAACGATTGGCTAATACTTTTTTCCCTGTTATACACGGGTTTCTTGGATGCAGCATAATGGGTTTCTTCAATGCAGCATAATATATCTTTTTTTGTGGGGTAGTTTTGTATAGTTCTGCATAATGGGTTTCTCAGTAGCAGCATAATACCTCTTCTTTTGCAGGGCAGTTATGGTTTTTCAGGGTGCCATTCCTCGTCAGGGTTTGTTGTTTTGCATGCACAATCTCTTCCCTTCACAACCAGAGTTTTCTTTTCCTATTTAAGTTGTTTATTGGAATGGTATTTCATTCAGGGAGCTTCGTACATCTTACCTCTATCGGGAATAGAAAATGTAAGCAGATTATAGCCGCATTTTGAATGTTTTTTTAACTTTCTGGTAATACTTTGGCTCTTTATGTCAACATTGTTTAGGGCTTGTCAATTCTCAGCATTTGTTATGAGGACAAAAAAGGAAGCACATGTTAAGATGCGCTAATCAATTTCATATTTGTACAGGTAGATTTTCTATGCATTAAGTTAGTATCTATTGCAAACAATTACCTTTTATTATTTGGAATGCATTTTCAATACCCTGCTCAGTGTTCACATTTTGTGTCTCCTAAAAATAACACCCCCTTCCACAATAACTATCTTTGTCGTAAAAACCCTATATAAACAAATAAAAACTGTTTCTTTCCTATCAAATTGAACAGTGTACCAAAAGCCCTTTGATAATGTAAACTCCGATAAGAAGAGTCCTCTAAACAAAGAAACTTAACTTGCTACAAACATGTCACCATTTCAAAAAAATTGAAAAATTATTTTGAACGGCAGACATCTCTTCACTCGAGCGTTTCAACCCAACGACAATAGAAGACAGGGTAGCAGATTAGTGACTGCACTTTTCCATCTGAAATTGGCTATTAATACAATTGTCTTAATGACTATTATTTAGTGGCAAATAAAAAAGATGCAGTTTAAGATATACTCGGAAATGACAACTTTTTTGTAGAATGAGTTATATGTTGTTGAATCTTGTCTTTCTAACCTTTCTGCAAATGCCCATAATATGAAATTTGCTCAAACAACGAACCCTAGTATTGAAATTAGTTTATGCAAAGCAACACATTAAATTTACCTGCGAAATATTTAAGTTCAAATTTGATTTTTTACTTTTTAGTCTATTTTTTAATTTATTTTTAACATCTTCAAGATGCACAGAGTTTGGTTGTTATGCCCATTTTTTCGTATAAGGTCAATTACATGTCTTACTATCATTAGAATATTTGTATTTGGTGATTCTGTATATACGCTTTGTCTTCTATCTGTATAAAAGATGTTATTTGGCAAGAAAGGAAGATCAGGTGGTCAGTTGCTATGAGCCCAACTTTTCTGGAAATATTACTAATATTTAAATGTCTCTTCTTTTACAAAACTATAGAAAACAATTTAAGAAATAAAAGAATTTGCTTCTTGAGTAGGGTAAAATTGTCACCAGTGGAGATAATTTTTCTGTTAACTAGCAATTCTTCAATGCATTGCCATTGCTATATTTCAAGAGTGGCTGACCTTGGGCATGTTATTGATGGGTAGCCATTGGAGCGTGTTTGGTTATGTAATTTATAGATATATCTAATGTGGTAAAAATTGGATAACAGAATCTGGAGTTGCCAGTGTTTTGTGGAGAGCGAGAATTTTTCGGGGTTTCATGTGATGATGCACCAATGCAAATACCGGAAATCCCAAATCCCATGGAAATATCAGAATTACCAGTCGAGCCTTCTGCAATGGCTACAAAACCTTTATCATATGTTCCCAATGATGAAAAGGCACTCGTGCTCTTGCCTTCAAACTCCATGCCTAAAGAATTTTGTCATGCTCTTCTCACAGCTGTACATGTTTCAATTATTATACATATACAAATATTTTTTGTGTTTAAATAATTGTGAATTTTATTTGTTCATTATTTAATTCATTATTTTTTCTTGGTTTTAAATTTTAATTCTTGAATCTTTCTTAACAATCATCCTTCTATGGTTGTTTATCTAGTTTTAGTTTGCAAACAATTAGTTTTCTTCTATAATTTCTTTTTACAATTAATTTAGATAAATTTATTGGTGCCATAAATACACCTATTTGTAAACCTTTAGTCATATGGAAAGCATATGATGATTATTTATTTGTCTGCTGTGATGATTTATTCTTCTCAATGGTGACATTCATGATGTGGATAAAAAAAATGGTTCAATACTATAAACAACATAAGTGTGGTACAAAGACAATGCAACATCTAGTTACCAAAATACTAAGTTGTGGGATGAATGTAAAGCAAAAAGAAACATTGTAAACTCCTATGCATTCAAAATATATATAGAGATATATCGAGGTAAGAATCATCTATGAGTATAAATCTTAGGAGTGCAAGGACCCAAAAGGTTAATAATGAGAATCTCCATGGTCAAAAATAACTAGAAGGATGCACAGATTATAAGAGTTTAGCAAACGTCTGGATACTTTAAAACCCCACACACTAAGCAACAAATTAAGCTTAACACTTTTAAGCTTATAAATCAAAGATTTATGTATGTGACTTAAGTTGTTCAATACTTTAATAATTGATGGTTTGTCTTCCCATTCATATTCTTGTACATATACTCAACATGTGTTATATGTGACAACCAATTGTGGTGAAAGCATTTTCTATACTAATTGCATTCCTAGGTTTTTCAATTAAATTCATGACAAAGTTGTCATTACGAATTTTGTGAAAACTCAAATTTAAACTTTTGCCTCTCAAATAATTGACTAAATTTCAAATTCTAGTTATAATTAATAAATATTGTTAATAAATGCATCTAATTGAAATTTAATTGACTAAACTAAATTTCAAATTCTAGTTATAATTAATAAATATTGTTAATAAATACATCTAATTGAAATTTAATTGACATGTTTACACTTACATATTTTAATTACATAATTCTTATGTCCACTATTTTGTATACAAATTAATAATGCATCACCTCAAATGAGTATTAGTTACATTAAACAAATACAAATTTTGTTAAAACTTAAATTTAAACTTTTGCCTTACCAATATTTCACTAAATTTCAAACAATAAAATAAAACGAAACAAATTTAAGAAAATAACATACTAGTTACAATAAATAAACATTTCTAATAATTATAACAAATATTATTATTAAACTAAAAATTATTAAGGCAAGTACTCACCACTATGTGGCACTTGTTGTTAATTAAATATAAAATATATGATCAAATCATCTAATTAATTATTATAGTTTAACTTGTTGCTAATTGTTAATAATTAGTATAAATATTTTAAAATATTGAAATCAACTAATCATTAGTATAGATATCTTATCTAAATAATTATTATAGTTTACCTTATTGCTAATTGTTAATAATTAGTATAAATATTTTGGATATATTTAATTATATAAATATGATAAATGTTACTAGTTGTTAATAATTAATATAAATATTTTTTAAAATATTTTAGATTTTGATTGGGGAGCCATTTTGGGAGGGGTCAGAAGTCCAAAAAGTTAGAAGACAAGGAAAGATATCAAATCACTTAAATCTAAGAGATTATTTATGTGAAAAGGTATAAAATATTTATGTTAAAAAAATCATTTTTTTTTTGTTTTTTTTCTTTTCAGTTAATTTGTTTTTTACTTAAATATTATGTTTTTATATATTCAAATTTAATATAAGAGGTTTTTATGTGCTCAATTATATGACATGAAAATCTTTGTATTCATTGTAGAATAATACTCTTTGGATTCATTATAGAATGCATTTTGATGACACGAGACTCTTTGTAATCCTTATATAATGTTTTTCAATGTAAACCGAAGCATAAGTATTCTTCATATTGTTGAATAAATGAATAATATTGGTTAAAATCTAGATGTGGCTTTGAGAAGAGACTCTTTTTTATCATTATAGAATGGAAAAAAAATAAGAGTAATAGATGTCAAAATCCTATCTTACTTTCATTAGACATATAAATCAATTAAATTTATTGTACATAAAGATTCCATATAAAATTTTTGTCCTTATCTTCATATTAAAAAATTCTAGTCTACACATTTTATACAACTCTTTTATTGAAACACATAAAACATGATTGTTAATATCACATAGAAAATGACAAAAATGTACAATTTTTAACTATACACTAAATCCATATAATTTTTAATTATATACACTTATCATATGAAAAAAATTTAAGTTTAGCAAATGATTTTTTAAAATTTTAAATTATGTGCAATTAATGTTTTTCTAGATGTCAACTAGAAAGTGTTGAAGTAAAACAAAATGTAAAATTCATCAAAAAAAAGTGCATAACTTGCATTTGGTACAATTTTTTAATATAAAATATATATTAACATCCAAATTTCAAGTTGACCCTCTTTTCAATTCATGCCACCCCCACTTAACTCATAGAATTTATCTCCATGGGAAAAAAAAATTAGAAATTTAGTAGAGAAAAAAGTGTATAAGTTGAAACAAATTGTTTTAATTTGATGTGACAAATATATCTTTTTTTTTAATTTATTAGGTTGTTGTACAATTCATTTGATCAAATCTTCTTTCTAAAAGAATATATATAAAAGTATAAATATCATTATTATTATTTTTTGTAGTTTATTGGTTTTGTTTTTATTTCAATATAATATATTTGTGCTAATTTTTAAATTAATGATTAATTGTTTGATGTATAAATGATTGTCAAATTTAAGATAAGGAATAATCTTTATATTCGTTATAAAATGCTTTTCAATGACACGAGTCTCCCTGTATTCATTATAGAGTATTTTTCGATGACATGAGACTCCTTGTTATCATTATAGAATGCTTTTTGATGCAAAAAAGGTAGAATTATTCTTCATATCATTACAAATGTAAAAGTAATGGTGGTTAAATTCTAGTTCTAACTTAACAAAATGAGACTCTTTGTTGTCATTATAGAATGTACTTTGATCGGAAAAAAAGTTAATATTCATTCTTTCATTGAAAAAATAATAGTAATATTAATATAAAGTATTATATAATGTTATTAGATTAATTATTTTAGTTTTTATTGATATATCATTAATGATTAATATAGATATTTTAAATATATTTGTATATATTTAAATAAATATTTATTATTAAATATTAATTTTTGACATGTAAATGATTGTCAAATTGAAGATGAGGAGTTTTTATATGGACTATTATGACATGGGAATCTTTGTATTCATTATATAATTATTTTTGATGATATGAGACTCCTTGCACCCATGAGAATTCTTTTGAATGACATGAGACTACTTGTACTTATTATAGCATGTTTTTCAATGTAAATGCAAAATTATTTTTTCATATCATTAAAAAAATGAGTAATGGTTGTTTAAATCTAGATCTAGCTTTACAACATGAGAATTTTTATTTTCATTATTGAGTTTTATTTATTTATAAAAAGTACGTTAAATTCATTGTTTCACATGGGAAAAATATGAGCAATAGTGGTCAAAAATATAGATCTATCTTTACCTAACATGTAAGGAATTGAATTAATTATACTTAATGATTGCATATGAAAATATTATGTCTTTATCATCACACTAAAAATTTCAGTCTATACATTTTATCTCTTTTATTGAAGCACACAAAGTTACGATTTTCAATATCGCATAGAATATGACAAAAGTATACAATTTTAAAAAATAAATTAAATCTAAATTAATTTTTTAATGAATAGTATATGCACTCGTCATATTTAAAAATCATAATTTCTAGAAAGTGATTCTTTCCATTTTAGTTTAAAAATTGAAGTGAAATGAGATGTAAACTTTATCAATAGACCCTCTTTCAATCTAATGGATTTTATGTATATGGATGAAACAAATTAAAATCTAGTAGAGAAAAAGTTTCCAAATTGAAACAAAAGACGCATAGCATCATGTTCCCATCGAGTGTTAGAATTGTGAATGGAGAGTGGAAAAAAGGAAAAGTAGAGGATTGTATAAATGAAAGCGTAAAAGAACACAAAGAGAAAGGGAAAAAAAGAAGATTAAACTAATACAATTAAAAATTTAATCCACTAAAAATTGTTTATGAACCAAATAACTTCACAATTAAAAAGACGATGCAAACAATATTTTTATTTTAGTATTTCTTTTCCTTTTGCTTAATGATAATTTTATTGTTGAGACCTTGTAATGAAGGCTCAGATCCGATTGGATGCACTTTTAATATAACTTGTATTATATTTAATGTTTCAGAAATTAGATTTAACATTAATAACAACCAGTGCGCAAATGTAAGAAAAATAAATTGTATAACAATAGAGTTTATAATATACTTTTATATCATTTTGATTAGTGATCACATGTAAACTTGTTCTTTTCAATAACATGAAATCAAATAAATAAAACTTCAAAAATTTCAATTTTTTGTCAACATAAGTGTATCTTCTTAATTCCAAAATTAAAGAATACTATAAAAAAAAATACTTCAACAAGCATTAACCATGAAATTTTAACTATATTAACTGGAAGGTTAATTAAATAATTTTTAATTTGGTTTATCATCTCAATTTCTTGAAAATTGCAATCGAGATTAAATCAATAGTATATTTACCTTGTATATGCATCCCTAAGTTATAACTATTGAGTACTAGTGTTATGCTTATACCATTTGGTGGAATGATTAAAGTTTAATTTCATATGGGTTTATAAAAAGGTTGTAATTGCATTTGCGTGAAAGTTTTTTAACCCTTCTCACAAAATCCAGTTTGCACATACCGTGCGATCATGGCATTCCACGAGACCAGATTTTTGCGAGGCATTATGTCAAATAGTTCACATGCCTTGTCTATCCTTCTACATTTTGTATACATGTCTACCAAGGTAGTTGAAACTATAACATCTTACAAAAGTCCTTTATGCTTTTATGGATGTCTATACCCTGTTCAAAAGCTCCTATTTTGCAAAGGCAAGGAGGACGGTAGCAAACGTTGTGGAATTTGTGTCTACACTTGCCAATTGCATTTCATTGAAGGATTCTAAAGCCTTTCCAAAAGATCTATTTTGTATGCATCCTGCAATCATGACATTCCATGAAACCATTTCTTTGAGACATTATGCCAAACAATTGGCATGCCTTTTGTATCACTAACTCATTTGGGTGCATTTTTCAATGAACATTTCCGACGAACTATGGGATTTCTTTCATTTTGTCGGATCTTAGGAGTCAATTTGTGTCAAATTTATTTATTTTTTCAAATCTTGCCCGACGTTCGGCGAAATTTCGATGAAACCAATTGTCGTCGAAATCTTTTCCCACGTTCGTCGGAATTCCGACGGAAAATAGAAAAGTGAAAAAGTAAAAAAAAAATCACGCGGATAGTGTTTTCTATACTTGCGACATCGTTTTGCTTGGTTTATGAAGGTTATAGACCAAATTTTCCATAACCCAATTTTTTTGCCTGTGAAAAAAAATCATGTCGGATAATATGAGCGAAGAACAAAATTATGAGACAATTGCTAGATTGTGGTCTAGCTTGAAAAGAAAAGGTGATGGGAAATATTATTGTCCCTACAAAAATTCTAAGGGCTTAAAGACTAGAAGAATTTTAATCACAACAACTAAGAAACATTGTAGGCAGCATGGTCACATTGAAGGGGGGCATGATTATCATCCATTGGTAAGTTGTTCATTATATGTGTTTATATTGATTGCATTTGTAAATGCTTATATTATTTTAACAATTTATATACATAAAAAATTATTTATTAATAATATGGACTACCACGACCTGGAGAATGTGGTTTTCCAAGTGGAGGAACATGGAGGTGTGAATATCGAAGCTGAAGATAATGATCCTATGGAAGATGATGATCATGCGCCAGAAAATACAGTTGCAAATGATGGTACAAATACATTGATCCATCACACATTTAGTACTAGTGTAGCTGATCATGATGATCAAGATGACTTTTATGTTGTTCATGATTTACCTGTACTTGAGAAGGTATACGAGGCCCTTTACAAAGGCTCCCAGAAACTCTTTTCTTTGATGTATTGTTGTTGGTGAACTTGAAGGTTATGAATGGTTTATCCAACATAACAATCTCATGTATGTTAAGGTATGTCATATATGTTATCTTTTTTCATCTATTTTTGTTGTTATTTCATCACTAGTAAATAAAAGGTGAAATATGTACCACTAATATTCTTTATATTAACAAATTGTTTGTTTTGTTATAGATTGATAGGTAATTTTTTGTTACCACCATCAAATATTCTACCTCGCTCATATCGAGAATTATCTGCCATTATGAAAGATATTGGAATGGAGTATCAAGAAATAGATGCATGTCTCAATGATCATATTATATATCATAAACAACATGAATTTGCAACATAATGCCTTGAATGTCATATCAGTAGATATCAAACATATCAACTAACAAAAAAGGTGTCTCGCAAGGTTCTTCGTTATATTCTCATTATTCCACGTTTGCAACAATTATTTAAGTGTGAAAGCTTGGCGTAATCTATAGATTACCATGCATGCAATAGAAGTCGAGATGACATTTTTTGAATGTCTACAGATAGTTTTGCATTTACGAACATAGAAGAAATATGGCCACACTTTAAAGAAGAACCTTGTAATCTCAGGCTTTCATTGGCAACGGACGGTGTCAATCCATTTGGAGAGCTGAGATCTATTTACTCAGTGTGGCCTGTTTTTGTTATCAACAATAACATTCCTCCATGGATGTCAATAAAGAGGGAGCATATAATGTTGGCAATGATTCTTCCATGTATTTTTTCCATTTAATAGTCATGTACATTAAATTATATATATTGTAGCAAAATGGTTATAATAATTATGTAATGTTTTTGTTCATTCAACTAGGTAAGTACCAAGTTAAAGATATGAATGTATATATCAAGCCTCTTATCGATGAGTTGATGGAGTTATGAAATGGTTTCACTATGTATGAAGTCTCTAGACCAATAGGAAAAAGACAATTTCAATTCCATGCAATGCAATGCTTGTATGAACAATTCATGATGCCTCAGGGCTAACACATTTTTGTGGTATGTTATAATGTTCAACTTGCACACTTTAATAATGTTTAATTTTTTGAAGTATAAATCATGCATTTTTTTAAATAATCCATTCAATATATATAATTATAAAAATTAACATATTTAATCCAATTATACATGATCTTGCAAGCCTTCAAACAAAGGGAAAGTTTGCATGTCCAGTTTGTGGTCCAAAGATGAAATCTCGTCATTCAACAAGATTAGGAAAGAAGGTGTTTGATGAGTATAGGCACTTCCTCCACAAAAATCATAAGTATCAAAATACTGAAAAATATCTTTTCAATGGGAAAGAAGAGACTACATCAAAACCACGAAGAATGACACCTTGCCTATGGAAGTTGGAATATATTAGAATTAATCATCAAGGTAATGCCATTCAATCTAATTGTTTATCTATCATATATTATATATTTGGAATTTATATTTTTATATTGTGTTTTGTTTACTCATGTTGTGATTGACGATGATTGTCGTTGTTAACTTTTTAAACTTATATGCTTAATGAAGGTCGTCAAGGCATTAATTACCACCTTCCAAAGGGACTAAAAAGTTATCCAAGACAATTTAGTAGGTTTCCCTACTATGACCGGATACCAATTGTGCATTTGTTTCATACTATGAATATTGGAAAGAATGTAATAAAGACGTTATGGAAAATATTGGATGGAAGGCGTGACAAAGAAAAAATTGTCAAAATTTGTAGTGACATTTAGGAATCCAATCATGCAATGAAAAATGTCATTCAATTAAATAGTGATGGATACCTAATTAACATAAGTGTCCTTCCTTGGTTATTAACGGAGTAGCAAAGTAATAACGGAGTAGTAAAGCAATGCTATAAAAGAGGTCATACGAAAAATTTGTTTTCCCATAGGATTTGCTACAGACATAAACAATCTCATAACAAGGAAAAGTGAATTTGGGCCAGGGATGAAAACGCATGATTGACATACCTTCATTAAGGTAATTCATGTTTTTGTATATTTTCTATATATTTGTATACTGCGTGTACAATTCATTGTATTATGTTTAGTACTAGTTTCAGAAAAACAATGAAAGGATCATTTTATAATTGTTGCAGTACATTCTACCTCTATCTCTCCCAGACCACTTCGATAATAATGTCAAGCAATTTATATATGATCTTGAAAAATACACGAGGTAAGTAGTGTTATTTGTTCTATTTGTTGTATAGATATTATATTTTTCATTTGTTTTACTTGTTATGTAATATATTGTATAGTATTTTGTTAATTCTCATTAATATATTTGCGCCTTGAATCACTTGTATATGGTTGTCATCTAAAGAAATCCATAAAGAAGATATAAAATATTGGAAGACAAAAATTCCTCGTCTAATGTGTGAAATGCAAAAGTGTCTACCTTTGACATTTTTCAATGCACAAGAACACTACCTCATACACTAAGTTGAGGAGATTGAATTGTGTGGACCTGTACACACAAGGTCAATGTGGATGGTTGAGAGACACTTGAAATTTTTTAAGGCTTTGGTTCGACAAAGAGAACATCCTGAGGGTTCTATGGTGGAGGGATATATGGTATACCAGACTATGGTGTACATTACTGAATATCTTCCTAAGTTTGCGGCAAAGATCCATCTAGATTGCATTTAGGATCCCAACTCCTTTACCAAATTCAAAGGGGAGTACCTAATGGGGAAAGGTAGATTGAGGAAAGTGAGAGGTAGTTATTGGATGTTCATGGACATTAATCTGAATACATTTTACATTTGGTTTTTATATATATTGTAGTTAATTAATTCTTAATCTTCAATAGACATCAGTTGTAAATTTCTAGTTATTTTTTCTATAGTTGCTTGAGAGTGGGATGCACTACATTTTTATGTCGCAAACAATCTTGATTGGATGATGATATGGATTGAACGATGTCAACAGTCTGGTCACGCATTAACATGGGAAGGTGTGACTTCATTGGTTAAAGAAGCTCATTGTAATGGAGATTCCAATGTTACACCAAGGGAAATTGATTTGGCATATGGTTTAAGAGATAAACAGGTACGTATAAATATATTAATCACCCATATTATTTAATTTTTTTTCAATTCTAAAATTGTGTGTGTGTGTGTGTGTTGTTTTTTGCATAAATTCGATCAAGAATAAATAATTTTTACATGTGACATATTGCAGGTGAAACACCACAAGGCTATGTGGTGTAATGGTCATAAATTTTGAATCAAAAAGTTGGATGACACGAAGACAACTTGTGATTTTGGGGTAACTGCAGTATTTGAGGTGACTAATGTTTCATTTAGAAGCGACATACATCCTCAAGTCTCAGAAAATCGATACTATGAGATTTTGGATGATATACTTGAGTGTGACTTTGGGTCCTTCAAATTGGTTATTTTCGTCGTCCAATGGTATAGTCTACGATTGAATGAAAATGATCCTGACATAACTATTATTGAACATGATAATGGATTTACAATGATCAATTCAAGGTCGTTTGAACGAGCTGGAAATGAGCCCTATGTTCTTCCAAGCCAATGTGAGCAGGTATTTTACTCATAGGTTCCACATAAACTAGGTTTGTCATTTGTTGTTAGACATGATCCTAGTGGAAGGCTGGTAAAGTATAATGTCATGGAAGAAGAAGATACAAAAGAACTAGAAGAAGATGTACATGATGATCAGGATCAACAGTTAGTTGATGATGTGCCCGATGAAGATGTCGAAAAAGAGGAACAAGATCACAATGATGTGCCCGATGAAGATGTCGAAAAAGAGGAACAAGATCACGATGATGTAGGAGTTAATATTCATGATGAAGATGATGATGATGATGATGATGATGATGATGATGATGATGGAAGATGTTGAAGAAGAGGAACAAGATCACGATGATGTAGGAGTTAATATTCATGACGAAGATGATGATGATGATGATGATGATGATGATGATGATGATGATGATGATGATGATGATGATGATGATGATGATGGATCGGAAGATACAGACAAAGAGTTGGATGAAGAAGAAGATCCATGACATGATTTAAATGTATGATGTATGCGATTAGTATATTATCTATTTGAAAATGATCTCTTGATATTTTTTGGTGAAATCTAAATGTTGTAATTATGTGGGAGGACTTGTACTTTGTGATTATCTTTACATGTATCTTTACATGTCAAGTCATTTATACTTTTACATTACAAATATTTGCATCATGTTTGTGTTCCCTGCTAAGATATTTATGAAAAAATTAATGGATGAATCCTTTTAATGGTTTGTTATGCAATAAAACAATGATTCCTATTATGATGTATGAAGCACCTGATACTCTTTTGTATCTATGCTCTTATTCTAATTTGAGGAGATGATGTTTTCCAATCTTGATATTTAAACAAGTCTATGATATTTGCATGAGCTATTGTAGTTAATAACTTAGGGAATGTATGTTGCATTAAAGGATCATTAAGAAGTGTTGCAGATAATACCAACACTACCCATGTTTACCCTTTGCACGTATTTCATGGCATACACACTAAAATACTTTACATATTTTTCACCCTCCTATTAAATAGTGAAGTTCGTAGTTTAGTACATATGCTTTCCTAGTTCTTCTACTCCATTAGTTCTTTTGGTTCTTTGGAGTTTCCTTCAAAATTTCTTTCTGCAAATTCATCAATTTTCACATTTGCACTTTCTACTATTTTTTTAGATGATTTGATCAGACATTTAAATAAGACTACAAATTGGAAAGAAGACTGAGAAAATAGGAGAAGTCTAATGTATGGGGGAGAGCATTTCAGCATTTCAAAATTTCACAGCAATCTGAATCCGACTCAATAAAGTCAAATCAATTGGTTTTGCCATCAATGCCAAAGGGGGAGATTGTTGGCATTATAATAGACAAGAAGAAGGTTGGCATTCCAATTACAATGAGAGATTGTTGGCATTTCAATAAGGATATTGAGAAGGTTGTTGATGACTATAGATATAACTGATCAAGGATTATTACTGTCTTAATATTATTATTTTGTCATTGATGTCAAGAAATTGGTTTTCTAATTTAGTATGATGTTGCCATATCTTAAGAAGTATGATTTGTTCAGTATAAAGATGTCGGTAAAATGTTACAGCACCTTCCAGCACAGAAAATGTTACAGTTGAGACACCAAGCACCGAGACACCGAAGGACACTACCGAGGCTAAAGAAACCAACCACAGTGTTGTCTCTACCAAGCAACCTACCGAGGGTCCTCAAGCCTCTCAAGCTATTGTAGTGGTTCACCCAGTGAAAGGTAAAGAAAAGAAGTTGAAAAAGCATAGTTTCAAAATAGATTTATCAAAACCGATAGTGTTGCCCAATGTAGACATCTCCAAATTGAAAGGGCA
The DNA here is from genome assembly GCF_030272615.1 of Cryptomeria japonica. Taxonomy (NCBI): domain Eukaryota; kingdom Viridiplantae; phylum Streptophyta; class Pinopsida; order Cupressales; family Cupressaceae; genus Cryptomeria; species Cryptomeria japonica. The sequence goes on from NC_081415.1 coordinate 234,230,136, forward strand.
AGCACTCACTGAATTTGGTGAACTGTGCAAAGCAAAGGCCAAACAGGAGAAGCAACTAGCCATACAAAAGAAGAATAAAGTACTTCAGAAGGTAAAGACCTTACTATCAGATATGCTACCTTCAGCTACAGTATCAACCGATGCAGCCATCCATATTCAATTGGATGAACTCCTAAATCAGATTGAGACATCTGGAGTAGATGCATCCGAATACTTGAGCAAACTAAAAGACAAGGAGCTAACTGCCAAAATGATAGAGGAAGTACATAAATCCATTGTTGTTGGCAAGGTAAAACTTGTCAAATTTAAGAATAAAACAGAAGCAATTGAGAAAGAGATCACCGATCTCTCAAATAAGTTGACCCTCGAGCCCAATTCAGTTCAGAATTTTTATACTAAGCTACAACAGCTCATGGCTCAACAATTGGAACTGAGGAATGAAGAACACAAGATCAGGATGGGCATAATGACACTTCAAACATTATTCCTTCCTCATCTTTCATCCATTCAAGAACAGCTAAACCGAGCCACTTACCTCTCTACTACACAAGAGGGAAGCACTTTAGATGGCTTAATTTCATTATTGGCTGATATTAATGCACAAAATTCTTTAATGGATAGTGTAAAGGATGCACTCTCTATCGCTCTCGCCGAAGCCAAGACAAAGTACAAATCCATTTTTGTTTAGTTGCCACCTCCAAATGGTAACTAAATTTTGATGTTTGTCAAAAAGGGGGAGTATATCATCAAAGTATATATGGCATCAAAGTACACAGGGGGAGTGTATAGTATTCAAAGTATCAAACAACCAGAGTGTAGTATACAGGGGGAATATACCGAGTAGAATGAGCAGAATAAGCAAAGTATCCTAGAGCAGTGAACCGAGCAGTGAACAGAGGAAAGAACAGTGATTACAGAGTATTGTTCACCGAGCACACATAATCAGAGTTTTGTACAACATATTGATAAGGGGAGTATATTTGATTATACTATTTCATTGACTAATGTATATACTGTATGTTTAGTCAAATTTTGTAAAGTATACAGATTTTTGAGTAATGACTTTGAAAGTAGTTTTGTCAAACATTTCAACTAATGTCAAAAGGGGAGATTGTTACTACTTATCAAATTGCCATTAGTTTTATATACAAAGTCATTTTATATACTCTAGTCGGTTACCACTACCGAAATATTTAGTTAGTATGAACAGTCTAGTCGATTACAGAAGGAAAACAGTCACAAAGCCCAGTATACACCGAGCTGTCTACCGAGTGTTATTTCATGTCTATCGAGCAGTAAAGATAATACACCGAGTTGATATACACCGAGTGAAACATGTTACCAGATTCATTGAACCTGGACACAAATATGAAAACGTGTTACAAGATCGAGGCACATAGAACTGTTATCACATTGGAAATTGCACATATAGATTTTGTATAATTTTGAGGTCATCTAACCAATGAAATATTTTGTATGGTTATTTATTCGAGAAATCATGTTTGTAAGATCGAAGCAATGAATCAGATCACCGACATAAGAAATCTACTTATACAACATGAATTTAGGGTTAGAGATATATGTGAATGAGAGAAATGTGTGTGCATATGTGTATGAAGAAAGACTTATGTGATACATGAGAAATCACAGAGTATTATGACTGTTATAGAGACACAGAGGTCACCGAGAAGGTTATCAGAGAACAGTCAAAGAACAGAGTAAACAAAAGGGTTTACCGAGTTACTTTATGAGTTACCGAGGTATGCTATAGGCAAGGTAATCTTATTTTGAGCACATAGAATCTGCTACAGCATTTCAGATGTAAAGTTGCAGATATTTGTAAAATCTTATTGTAATATTTTGAAGTTGTAAGAGAAACCTTTAACAGGGTAAAAGACTCTAATCAAGTCTATAAATTGTAAATCCTCTAACCAGGTGCAACATTTATATAGTGTTGTAAAATCGTTTAGCAAGGTAGATCTAACAGATCTTGTTACTCCTAACAGGGTATGCTATCAGAAATAGCTAAATATGTAGCTCTAACCAAGCACTCTTTATTATTGCAGTAGTGAAGTTGTGGGTGCCATCCCCACCGTAGTTTTTCTCTCTAACCAAGAGTTTCTGCGTAACCAAAATATATGTGTTATGGAGTGAATCATGTATGATTGTTACTTCTTTGTTTTAGCTTTATGTTATGTTACAACAGTTTTTGGTTTATGCATAACAGTTAAAATATTGTTGATAAAAGGATTTGAAGTACTGATTCACCCCTCCCCTCTCAGTACATTAGCTTTTCATATTGGGCCTAACAATTAACACAACAATTCATACAACACATTACAAAAGGGATGAGCAAGAAGATGAATGTTTCCTTTTATTGATTTTCAAGATAAAACTGATACATTCATGAAAATGTTACAATGGATCACCAAAACTGCAAAAGACTATCTGTTGTTATATTAAAGTTTTCTCTAATGCATATATATCTGTGTGGGGGAAAAAGCGAGACTAGGTCAACATACCCTAATCCTACCTTTTGACACACATTACGGAATACGAAAGAGCCTAGAGATATCGCACAATTGGCTACTTCTTTTGGTGAAAGAGAGAGCCATGGGATATCTATTAGGATTTCTATTCCCTTGTTGAAATTGTAAGATCAAGTAATGCAAGTTCAAATCCTAATCCCAAAATGCAAGTATGAACCAATAACAAGATTGCAGAATTGAGATTAAACAATGAACAGCTGTAAATGTAAGGATAAAATAAGAATGCAGATATGTACCCGGAGTCAAAATCGGACTGAAAATGTTTGGGACGGGAGCGCGGGCGCCACTGTCCTGAAAACTGCACCGGAAACCACTGTTCTGCACTCTGAAACACTGTCTGGAAACTGTCTGCAAACTGTCTGTCCAGAGGACCAGGGTGCCCAGCGCCTCTGTCCCAGGGACCAGGGCGCCCAGCGCCCCTGTCCCAGTCTCCTGCTCTGCAATTTCACACAGAGTGCTGTTCCAACTTTCTCTCTCCGGATCTGTATCCCGCGGCGTCGTCCGAATCCCGAAACCTGCAATAATATCTAAAAAAAGGGGGAGGGGCAGCTATATAGGGTTTTGCCTTAGTCAAACCCCCGCTTCGGTGATTTCCACCTCCACGAATAGCCAAGTTGTTTTGTAAAATGTATTGTGTGTGCAGACCTAGTGTGTGTGCAAGGTCCAAAATGGAAGAAAGCAAACTAGAGCAACCTAGAAAGTAAACCCTAATTGCTTGCAAATGATAATGTAAATGCTCTAAATCAAGATGCAATTTGATCTAAAGCATGAATAAATGATGTATCAAAGCTTATGCAAAGACATGAAAACAATACGAAATCATACCCAACCCTCAAGGGAGGAGTACAAGCCAATCTTCAGTCGGTAATCTCCTACTGTTCTTCAATGTCTTCCAAGCCCTAAGTGGATGAATGAATTTGATAGATGCTTGATAGAATGATGTTGTAAGATGTTGAAGTCTTCAAAGATCTGCTCTTTCGCTGCATATGAAGTTCCTGGAAACAAAAATCCGATCCCTTCCAATGAAGAAAGAGAGCTCTTATGTATGAAACCCTAGGTCGTAAATTCGCATTTTGGCCGACCTAGAGATTGAATATCTCGCCAATTTCTTGGGGTTAAGCTTTATTTTATGATTGGATCGCGCTCCTAAAATTTCAAGAAAAATGTCCAGGACCATGAGCACCGGGCGCCACGGTCCCGACAACTTTTCACCAAATTTTCAGGGCCGTCGGATATGATGATTTTAGAGAGAATCCCGAAGTTACAGGTGATTTCGAGATGTTTTGACCCCGAAACCAAGCCCCCAAGTTCGAAATAGGACTTAATTAGGGTTTTTGATTAAGTGATGTATTAGAGGAATAAAATGCGAAGGGCACGCTTTAGTGAAAGGGCCCAACTTTATGATGTAGAGAATGATGAAATAGGACCTTAGACCTAATTAATTTGATTAATTAAGTGCTTAAGGAGAAATGCAATGCAGAATGCAAAATGCACTAAGGCGGGTGCTAAACTAGGTGTGAAATTGTACCACCCTAGTGAGTGCGTACAATTTACGACGCTACATTTAGCCCCCACTTTAGCGGTCATATGAGTACTACGTGCATATGCAAGCTAAAGTACAGAAAAGTAAACATTATTTTGAAAAAGGATATATCCATAAGATGTCGGACGAAGCCCCCAGCGGCATCTGCAGTACACAGTTAGGAACCGCACCCTACAAAACACACGTTAGATCACAAAATCACCTAATGCTTACTAGGGAAAGTGATGAAATCTGTGAGTAGCTATATGCCCCCCCCAGTTTCGACTTGCTTATTAGGGAGGTGAAACAGGGTAGCATGTTTACTTGCGACAAATTGTGTAATAGAGTATTGATGAGGGGTGTTCGCGAAATAGGCTTCATCAGAGCACTTTTTGGAACATCCCGAGAGTAGGAGAAGGAAAATACGATTCCAACGCAACAAACGGCTCGAAAATCGCATCTCCCAAACTCAAGTTATGATAAGATGAATGAGAGAGGAAAAATTAGGGTTTCAAAAAGTAAGAATAAGCAAACGAGAGTATATACCTCGAAAGTGACACTTGTATTCATCACTTTGTCGATTTCAGAATACTATTCAGTGCAGCGGAGCCCATATAGCCATCATCATGCCTTCACGACGACCGGAGCGTCCCACGAGGATCAAGATCCTGCGCCAGGTCGTGATCGACGACGAGCCACTGGACGAGGTGAGTTGACTGAACGTTTGACTTTTGATTTTTCGCATGTTTGACTTTTCCGTGATCGTATGCGGGCCTCGAAGGCCGACCGGGGCCCACCCAGGGCGCCATGGTCCCTGAGGGGCGCCCTGGTCCCCCCAGGGCGCCATGGTCCCTGACAGGGGCGCCATGGTCCCTGCAGGGCGCCATGGTCCCCTCAGGGCGCCATGGTCCCTGACAGGGCGCCATGGTCCCCATCAGGGTGCCATGGTCCCCAATCAGGGCCTGGCGAGAGGTTACAAGGCTAGCATACAATGTACAGCAGTTTGCATTTGCGATTTCGATGATCGAGTACTGATTATCGTCATGTTTTCGTTTGCAGGGTCTCCCGTACATGAGAGAGCACACAGCGGGACATATTCTTCGCACTTTGCAAGATCAGATTCCACAGCTGACTCAGTCAGAGAGAGACACTCTATCTATTGTAGGATTGTGGTACGTGATTCTCATGCCGGCCATTCGATTTCATCCTGCGATGCTGATGGCTTTGATGGAGCGATGGGATCCTGACACATGTACTTTTCACCTTCCAGTAGGAGAGCTGACGGTCACACTCGAGGATGTGTACCGTATACTTTGTCTTCCTATCAGAGGAGCGATAGTTACATATGCAACCGATCGGTCAGCAGAGGATCATCAGAGAGAGCAGGTGTATTGCATAGGGAGAGTCATGCCGAGCGAGACGAGAGGTCGTATCATGGTCAGCTGGCTCTTACATCCTACAGGGGAGGTACCACTTCTGAGACGCCTTATGATAGCCATCATAGCACTAGTCGTCTGCCCTAATGGGCGAGGGACACACATGCATGGGGGCCTCACATGGTGTATTAGAGCGATGGAGAGACACAGGAGAGTTTATGCATGGGGTCAGAGTATGCTTGCACATCTCTATCACGACCTTGAGGAGTATGTATTCGGATAGGGATTTAGTTTGATGACATGCACACTTCTGCAAGTGTGGATTTTAGAGCATTTCACATGCACCAGGCCCATCGGCTTTCCACTGAGTACAGCGAGCGAGTGACCTAGGGTGTTTTCTTATCCACTTACCAGCGAGTGGAGATTTGGGGATTTATTATATTGGAGAGTGATTATTGATAGACTGACAGCCGAGGTGATAGTGTGGAGACCTTACCTACTGATGCACAGATGGGATGGTATGGAGAGACAGTTAGCATGTCTACAGAGGAACCGCCTACTGCAAGGACGATATGCACACATCATAGTCCCTTTCTACCTTGATCGATTACGGAGGCAGTTCAGACTAGAGCAGTGTGTTCCAGCCGATGTGCCCATCTATACTCGACACTCACGGGTCCTTCCCAGACCTGGAGCAGTAGCGAGACCGACGGTAGATGATATTGAGACGACAGACTTAGAGGGATCTGATCAGGATGCAGTCACTGACTACTCTGCAGAGCCTGGAGCACAGCGGAGGTACGTCTCATGTTTTATGAGATCATATCCAGGTCCTATCTTTCCACCAGATCATCCGACAGGCTATCCAGGCCCATGGAGACATGGAGACCGAGATGAGGACGAGGGATCCAGGTCAGAGGAGCCAGAGGAGGGAGAGGATCATGAGGAGGCGGGAGATCCTGATCCACCTACGGGCGATCAGCCCAGTGAAGAGGAGGAGGAGGATGAGGATGCAGATAGAGAGGAGGACGAGGAGGATGCAGGTGATGATGAGGAGGAGTCGGATGCAGCTCCCCACTATTCAGGAGACGATACCATAGCTCTGGATCCACCTCCTATTCTCCAACAGGGGGAACAAGAGGTGATACGGAGACCTGTCACCAGTACCGTCCAGCCTACACCCATCGTGGATAGAGTATACGAGCGAGGGGAGCCTAGCGGTTCTCAGTCACAGATACTACCATATCATGATCCCTACTGGCGCGAGGGAGATCCAGGTATAGTAGGTTTATATTGATTGATTAATGTTTTGATGATATAGAATGGTACTAACAAAAATCTATTCTACTGCCACAGCTAATGTGCAGGAATGGCGTTCCTTGATTCAGCAGGCAATGACAGACATTTCCATGATAGCACAGATCCCCAGTTCCTCACAGATTGCCTATAGGCCTCAGGGGAACGCGGGTCGGCATGAGGATTTGTTTTTTCCATTCCGAGTATAGGTAGATATATGGAGGGAGAGAGAGAGAGAGTCCTATCAGAGGACCTCTAGCAGGCGTGGCAAAGAGAGAGAGTCCTATCAGAGGACCTCCAGCAAGCGCGGCGAGATCTAGCAGCGGCTCAGACCGAGGCTACCACCTATCGTGCGATCCTTATGGATAGGGATCGTAGGAGTTCCTCTCGGAGTCACTCACGATCTGTATCGCGCTACACACCCATGGGTCCACCTTCACGGCCAGACCAGGAGGGAGCATCCAGTCGACACTCTCCAGCCACTAGCCCTAGGGATAGGAGATGATTTTATGATGTAAAAGAGAGGTCACATTTTGGATATACAGTGACCTATTTTTGTATATGATCCACATATATATATATATACATGCTTCTCTTTGTCTCAAATGTGTTATCTTTAATGCTTAAAACAATGTATGTTTTGTTTTGATTAAATCTAATACATTTGGTAAATGTACATGTATGGTCAAAATTTAATTTCCATGTGATTGATTTCTCAATGCTCCATGATTAAATTGATACATGTGTGACTTAATTAAAATATTTAATCAAGTGCTACATTGATGATAAGGAAGAAATATGCATTAAGTCTAAGAATCATATAACTAATGTGATTTAATTTTGAACTTAAACACAACATGATACGATCCTACTTAATACATAAAGACATTGTATAATATGCTAGCATAATGAGAAATGTAAACCTTTTACAATTTACATTAATGAATTCAAGACAAACCATAAAGTAAGAAGACATGCTTGTCAGGAACGAAGCAATATAGATTAAACGACATAACATTTAATTCTATTTTGCTTTAATTAAGGAATACTAACATATTATCCAATGTTGAAGAATTTGAAAAGAAGATAGATAAGAAATGAAGAATTAAGCATAATATCTACGCAAGTGCATAGCATTGATAGGTTCTTTAAGAGGCGTACCGTCTACATCCGCTATTTTGTAAGCACCTGATCCATAATCCTCAATAACGATATATGGTCCAAGCCAATTAGGACTAAATTTTCCCTTTTCAATAGGCAAGGCATTCACATTGCGCTGATTCTCATAAAGGACTAAGTCACCTACTGAGAAGGAACGTTGAATAACCTTGTCATTATAGCCTCGTTGTAGAGTTTTGTGATACGCTTGAATATGCTCAAGAGCGTTTATGCACTGTTCATCAAGCATCTCAAGCTGTTGAAGTCATTGTTCCCTATAAGAGTCATCATCTACTATACCTTTGAGAGAAACCCTAAGTGATGGAATTTCTAACTCTAAGGGCATAATAGCATCAGCACCATAAACAAGATTATAAGGAGTAGTTCCCGTAGCAATTCGTACACTCGTTCGGTAAGCCCAAAGAGCATAGATCAGCTGGTTATTCCAATCCTTACCATGCTTATTCACGGTTTTGCGAAGAATTTGTTCAATTATCTTATTGGATGATTCGGCTTGGCCATTTGATTGAGGATAGTAAGGTGTAGAAAATCGATGTTTGATATGATACTTCTTGAGGAATTTCTTCACGTCCTTGTTCTTAAATGATGTCCCATTATCTGAGATAATAGTAGAAGGTATCCCGAATCGAGAAATGATGTTTTCTAGAAGGAATTGACAAATCACTTCAGCAGTGGTAGAGCGAAGGGGAATAGCTTCTACCCACTTCGTAAAGTAATCTGTTGCGGTTATAATGAAGGTGTGTCCTTGAGATGAAGGAGGAGAAATTTTACCAATAAGATCCAAACCCCATGCGGAAAAAGGCCAAGAAGCTACTTGAGAACGGAGTTCTTGGGCAGGAGCATGAATCAGATTATTGTGTTGTTGACATTGATGACATTTTTTAACAAATGAAAAGGAATCCTTCTGCATAGTTTGCCAATAGTATCCCATACGAAGCAATCTATGAACCAAGGATTTGCCCCCAAAATGCCCCCCACAGGCACCTGAATGTGCCTCTTCAAGAGCAACAGGGATTTCTGACTTGTTAAGACAACGAAGGAGAAGACCATCATAACCCCTTCGGTATAGGACATTAGAAAGAATGATATACCTAGCAGACAGCTTGCGGATTCTAGCCCTAGTGTTCCTATTAGCAGAATCAGGAAAGGTACCATCAGTCAAATATCTTACGATATGCGAGTACCATTCGTCTGAGTCTACAAAGTCACAACATGTTACCAGGCTAGAATCATCTACAATAGCCGGAGAAATAAGATTGTGAATAACGAAATTAAGATCGACCATAGGGTCCTCTAAAGATACTAGAGAAGCCACACATGCCATTGCATCCGCATGTCGATTATCTTTTCGAGGAATGGGTTCCATGGTATAAGAATCAAAATTTTGTAATAAAGAGATAGCAAGATCTTTATATTGTGATAATTTGTCTTGTTTTGCTTGATATATTCCTGTTACTTGTCTTATAATCAATTGCGAATCTCCATAGATATGTATGTGTTTTATATTCAGGGCCAAGGCTGCTTTTATTCCCTCTATAAGAGCCTCATACTCAGCAACGTTATTGGTACACAGGAAATTTAGACGATATGATAAAGGAATGGACTTCTTCGTAGGAGAAATCAGAACAACCCCTGCCCCCGATCCCGTACGACACTTAGAGCCATCAAAGTATAACTCCCAAGTTTCATCTTTCTCTATAGAAAGAATGAAGTCGTCAGGAAAGGACTCAGGGTTAGGGAAGGAGAAAGGTGAAGGGGCCTCAACTAAGTGATCGGTCAACGCTTGTCCTTTAATTGCTCTTTGGGAAACAAATTTAAGGTCAAATTCAGTTAACATCATAACCCACTTAGCTAGACGTCCTGATAAATCAGTTTTAGAGAAAAGATGCTTCAAAGGATCAAACTTAACCATGACATGGACTTCTGAATTTAAAAGATAATGTCTCAATTTCTGAGTCGCAAACACCACGGCCAAGCATTGTCTCTCTATCGCAGAATATCGGGTCTCATAATCGAGTAAGGTACGACTTATGTAATAAACCGGACATTCCTTACCATCTTTATCATGTTGTGCTAACAATGCTGCGAGAGCATGAGAAGAAGCAGCTGTATACAGAAGGAAGGGTTTAGAAGGTTCGGCAGGTTGAAGAATAGGAGGACTAGCCAAATACACTTTTAAATTTTCAAATGCTTGCTGACGGTCTTCATTCCATTGAAAAGTGATATCCTTTTTAAGAAGTTGAGTAAAAGGAAAGGTACGATCCGCAAGCTGAGACACGAACCTACGAATAGCTTGAATCTTTCCTTGTAAGCTTTTAAGTTGAGACACATTTCGAGGAGGTGGCATGTTGACAATAGCATCTATTTTCTTAGTATCCACCTCAATCCCACGATGTGAAACTATGAATCCTAATAGTTTTCCACTATCCACACCAAAAACACATTTTCGGGGATTCAAGCGCATGTGAATTCTTTCAAAAATTTGGCGGAGGATTTTAACATGATCCATGCGAAGAAAGGATTTAGCTAAAATATCATCAACATAATCCTCTAAAATCTTATGCATATAATCATGAAAGATAAGGGTCATCGCTCGTTGATAAGTTGCACTGGCGTTTTTAAGTCCAAAAGGCATCATTATCCAACAAAACGTACCCCAAGGAGTGGTGAAAGCAGTTTTGAATTGATCTTGAGGGTTTATGAAAATTTGATTGTAGCCTGAAAAACCATCCATGAAGGATAACAAGGCATGTCCTGCCGTAGAATCAACTATCATGTCAATGTTTGGAAGAGGGAAATCATCTTTTAAAGAAGCTTTATTCAAATCTCGAAAGTCAGTACACATTCTTATTTTGTTATCTGGTTTAGCCACAGCGACAATATTTGAAATCCATGGGGAATAGTCAATAGGGCGGATAAATCCAGCCTCCAATAATTTTTCAATCTCAGCCTTAACAAGCAGAGCCACCTTAGGATTCATTTTTCGAATCTTTTGTTTCACGGGCTTAGCGTCAGGAACTAAGACAATATTATGAGTAACGATCTTAGGATCTATACCAGGCATGTCAGAATATGTCCAAGCAAAGATCTCAGGGAATTCATGCAATAGTTCTTCATATTGTTTCTGTTCCTCTTCATCCAAACATTTTCCAATTTTAATGACTTTCTCTTTATTGCAAGGATCCATCTTAACATCAGTGGTGTCACTTATGAGAAGATTACTTTGTTGAGGAGTATCCTTTAACTGAGGGAATTCTTTCACAATCTCGTCATTATCAATCTCTTTTCCAAAATAGGCTTCAGTGTTCAAACAATAAGGGAGTCCCCTATTGTGATGATAACGAGGAAGAGTGTCATAGGCTCCCAAGAACTCAGCTAAAGCATCGTCGGTAGGGAAGACATCCAAAGCACAGGCACAGGAAGGATCCCCATCAATATACTCAGGATGTTGTATTGATAAAGATGTAGAGATAGCATTAACACTAATGCATGGTCTTTTAGAAGCTTTAGTACGTTTGCAGGGATTAAAGCCAAGTCCAAAGGCATAATTGTGAAAATTAGTCTCTAGAGGAACTCTTATCCCTTGTTCATTAGCACCACAACCTTTTCCATGATACCCATGCTTAGCAAAAATGCGAAAACTACGACCATAACGATCAGCCATTTCAGGAAGAGAAGGTGGTTTTTCATAAGACAAAGAATCAAACTCTTCATAATTATAGATTTGAGGAGAAGAAGTTTGAGAAGCGGCCACAAAATTATTACTCATAGATTCAGGTAAGGTTGATTGATTTTTAGCTTCTTCTTTCTTTTCAACTTTGTGATTTTCAGCTTCTTCCTTCTTTTCAACTTTAATTTCTCTAGAAGGAACCTTATATTCACCTACAAAGGTAGGGTTAAAATCAAGAGATCCCCAATCGTCCTCTGCGAGAACCTTCTCAGGATCAAAATCCTTTTTATGTGTAGTTTCAAGTTGAGCAGGATCTTCTTCAGGAGTTCCAGACTCATCCGAAGAATTTCGATCATCGGAGAGCGAGGATTCATCGATAGGTTTCTTGTTTAAAGAGTCATCACTAGACGAGGATGGCTTAGAAGAACTCCCTTTGGAAGTAGATGTTTGTAGACAAGCTTGAAAATTAGTATCACCCATCAAAGTGTATGTCTTATTGTTATAAACGAATTTAACTTGTCTATGCAATGTAGAGGGGACAGCTTGCATGCTGTGAATCCAAGGCCTCCCTAATAACAAGTTATATGTTAAATTTCCCGGCATAACATGGATAGGAGTAGGCAAAGTAACAGGTCCCACTGTGAGAGGTAAGGTGATGATACCTAATGAAGTCTTAGCCACATTGTCAAAGCCACGAATGGGACGAGAATCAGGCTCAATAAGAGATGTATCCACATTCATCTTATGCAATAAATTAATGCTAGACACATTAAGGCCAGAGCCATTATCTACTAGTGTTCGTCTTATAGCAGTGTCTTTCATGACAACCACAATCATCAAGGGATCATATTGTTGTTGAATTTCACTAGTAGGCAACTCATCTTGGGTAAACACAATTTGAGCTTTAGGATTCATCACAGAGTTAACAAAAGATGCTATATTACTAGACGTATTCGGTGGAGGAACATTCAAATCTTTCAAGGCATCTTGTAACATTCCATGATGAGGGGAAGAAGTTTGAATCAAATCCCAAAGGGATATCTTAGCAGGGGTAGCTTTAAGTTGTTCTATGAGATCATATTCCTTACCCATAACTTGCGAAATACGGGGAGCTTGAGGAAGAATTGGTTGAGGATTAGGAAGAGAGACTGGAATAACAGGAGGAGGATTAGGTTGCCTATTATTTCTGGTATGATAAGTATGGGCAACCGCATGATAACTCTCTCTAGTTATTTGTTTAGCATAATTGTAAGGACTTATAGGTTTTCTTCCTTGTACACTGATGATTGGTTTATTCGGGGTACGAAAGGAATCATGATCATACCTTCCTTGAACAGTAAGGAGGTGATTTAGGAATTTGAAAGGTAGGAGAAGGATAAGCACCTTGGACTTCAAAGAGAGGCTTTTTATATTCATTCAAATTTATCATGTTAACCAATTTAGAGGTGTTGTTTTTGTTTATAGGTTTCGACAAAGCCACAAAGTCATCAAGAGCATCATACAACAAAGCATGATCATATCGGTTAAAAGGTTTGTCTTTTGATTCGAAAGGAGACATCTCCTCATAGAGGGGATTATTGAAAACAACCATGTTACTAGATTCAGGGGAAGAGTGGATAGGAATGTATCCTTGAGAGGAATCATTCGACTTATCTTTCTCATCACACCTAAATGACATAGTAACAAGGTTTATGAGTTTTTGGTAAAATGAAGGTTTAGCATCCTTAGGGTTTAAAAAGTCATCTAAAGCTTCATCTAATTCATCTTGGCTATACTCATAATAATCATCAAAAGCATGAACATTTTGCAAATACAAATCTGACATTTTGAAAGGATTACATAAAATTTAAACACACAATGCAAAGAAACACACTCTTTTTTTGTTTTTGTTTTTCTCTTTTAATGAAAATGAAATGAAAACACACTAAATCTAGATCTAGATCTAATAAATGCAATGCAAGAGGAAGCAATGATAGATTCACGTCGGGTTCACCAAAATGTGTGGGGGAAAAAGCAAGACTAGGTCAACATGCCCTAATCCTACCTTTTGACACACATTACGGAATACGAAAGAGCCTAGAGATATCGCACAATTGGCTACTTCTTTTGGTGAAAGAGAGAGCCACGGGATATCTATTAGGATTTCTATTCCCTTGTTGAAATTGTAAGATCAAGTAATGCAAGTTCAAATCCTAATCCCAAAATGCAAGTATGAACCAATAACAAGATTGCAGAATTGAGATTAAACAATGAACAGCTGTAAATGTAAGGATAAAATAAGAATGCAGATATGTACCCAGAGTCAAAATCGGACTGAAAATGTTCGGGACGGGAGCGCGGGCGCCACTGTCCTGAAAACTACACCGGAAACCATTGTTCTGCACTCTGAAACACTGTCTGCAAACTGTCTGTCCGGAGGACCAGGGCGCCCAGTGCCTCTGTCCCAGGGACCAGGGCGCCCAGCGCCCCTGTCCCAGTCTCCTGCTCTGCAATTTCACACAGAGTGCTGTTCCAACTTTCTCTCTCCAGATCTGTATCCCGCGGCGTCGTCCGAATACCGAAACCTGCAATAATATCTGAAAAAAGGGGGAGGGGAGGCTATATAGGGTTTTGCCTTAGTCAAACCCCCGCTTCATTGATTTCCACCTCCACGAATAGCCAAGTTGTTTTGTAAAATGTATTGTGTGTGCAGACCTAGTGTGTGTGCAAGGTCCAAAATGCAAGAAAGCAAACTAGAGCAACCTAGAAAGTAAACCCTAATTGCTTGCAAATGATAATATAAATGCTCTAAATCAAGATGCAATTTGATCTAAAGCGTGAATAAATGATGTATCAAAGCTTATGCAAAGACATGAAAACAATACGAAATCATACCCAACCCTCAAGGGAGGAGTACAAGCCAATCTTCAGTCGGTAATCTCCTACTGTTCTTCAATGTCTTCCAAGCCCTAAGTGGATGAATGAATTTGATAGATGCTTGATAGAATGATGTTGTAAGATGTTGAAGTCTTCAAAGATCTGCTCTTTCGCTGCATATGAAGTTCCTGGAAACAAAAATCCGATCCCTTCCAATGAAGAAAGAGAGCTCTTATGTATGAAACCCTAGGTCGTAAATTCGCATTTTGGCCGACCTAGAGATTGAATATCTCGCTAATTTCTTGGGGTTAAGCTTTATTTTATGATTGGATCGCGCTCCTAAAATTTCGAGAAAAATGTCCAGGACCATGTGCACCGGGCGCCACGGTCCCGACAACTTTTCACCAAATTTTCAGGGCCGTCGGATATGATGATTTTAGAGAGAATCCCGAAGTTCTAGGTGATTTCGAGATGTTTTGACCCCGAAACCAAGCCCCCAAGTTCGAAATAGGACTTAATTAGGGTTTTTGATTAAGTGATGTATTAGAGGAATAAAATGCGAAGGGCGCGCTTTAGTGAAAGGGCCCAACTTTATGATGTAGAGAATGATGAAATAGGACCTTAGACCTAATTAATTTGATTAATTAAGTGCTTAAGGAGAAATGCAATGCAGAATGCAAAATGCACTAAGGCGGGTGCTAAACTAGGTGTGAAATTGTACCACCCTAGCGAGTGCGTACAATTTACGGCGCTACAATATCAAAAGTTTTTTTGGAACCATCCTTGCTTCTTGGCCCTGAATTCCCTTTTATAGAACAAGGGAGAAAAAAAATCCTGAGGCTGAAGAAGACACGTGTCAAAATTCAAAATTACAAAATTGACCTAAAGCCTAGGTCCTTGATTTTTGCATGCAACCTGCATTGAATGACGAAGGCTGAAAGGCATCATCCTAGGAGCTTGGTATGTGGTCCTGCACAAGATGTCCTCATATTTGTACTTCATATCTGCTCTTGTCGGGATTAAAAGTGCCTTAGAGATTGGTCCCTGCTAGCTAAGTGCTCAAATCATTCTCCCAAAATAGATATCCTGCACAAAAAATTTAGGGGTAGCAAAAATGGAAGGCAACAACTAGTCCTCCTCTTCA
Organism: Cryptomeria japonica; assembly: GCF_030272615.1. NCBI lineage: Eukaryota > Viridiplantae > Streptophyta > Pinopsida > Cupressales > Cupressaceae > Cryptomeria > Cryptomeria japonica. The sequence goes on from NC_081415.1 coordinate 234,245,728, forward strand.
GGCTTCTCTTCTTCCAAGGAGCAGTATTTTTTATGCAATGCTTCAATTTCATCAGTTGGCTAAAAAAAACCTCTCAAGCTATGTAACTTGTTCATATCTTCCTTTGTTTTGTGGGCAGGCACGGCTGTAGCTCCTAAGGAAAATTTATAATAAATTTGTTCAAACTCCATGATTTTATCAACAATATTAAAAAAGTATCACTTTGATTTGGGTCTCCCTCCAAAGATGCCAAAACTGCATTTATTGCTTCTTGAAAGCCCTGCTTCCATTCCTCTAGGATTTTGATTGGACCCTCATCTATCAAAATTGTAGGAATATGCCACTTTTGGAGTCCTTAGAAAGAATCAATCATTTCCATTAGTGCTTTTCTTTCCTCCTCTATGTTGGGAAATTCTTTAATCAATAAAGTATAACTCTTCCAAGTTGCCCCTACAACTTGAGGTGGTTGGGCCACATTCTTTACTACCAACGTGACCTCCTTCAGGCTTTGACTCCTTGGCAGCCATGTAGCTCTAATTGGTTGAAAGAATCAAATAAATGCATCAAGCTGACTCAAGAGCTTAGATGTCAAAGAATATGAAGTATGAACTTCATTTAATTTATCAATGATTTTATTTGAAATCCTCAAAATTGAATCTTTCCTGATTTCAAAATAATTGTTTTTAGCCTCATCTTTGACCCTTTGCATTTCTTTATTCATTTTTTCAAGCTACTCGGGTCTAATCCCTCCAGAAGAATCAACTGATAACTTATTTATTTGTTCCTTTAATGTAATGTTCTCAATAAATAATTCATTATACTTTTCATTCAAAGAAACATGCATATCCTTTAACTGTATATGTTTTTGCTCCATATCCTCTACTGCAAGCTGAGCAAACTGGACGGTGTGCTTGGAAATTGCCACAACCTTTGAAGTAGTAGTATCCTCAAGGGTCCTTACAATAGCATCCCCTATTTTTTTGTTGTACCCCCTGCAAAACTATCGGGTTTTGAGTGCTAGGAGTCTTTGACCATACAACAAAAGCCTTTGAGCTTATGCTAACCTCGGAGCCATGTTCTCCGAACTCTCTTGCAAAATTGAGATCCTTCTATGGCATGATCTGATCTAGCAAAAATATTCTTTCAAAATTCCATCCCGAGACCAAGAGAATTCCATTCTTCATCACCATCTCTCTTCCCTCTTGAGGGGTGCAATTAAAGTTATCCTTGTCAAAAATTTTGATTTCTTCATCAGACATACTCTTCAATTTTTCTCTTAGCCAAAATGATCTGAACTCAGGGGTGTTAACAAAATTATCATTTGCCATAAATCTATTTGAAGAAACAATCCTTTCATCATCTGCTTCCTCTATAGGGATTATTCTTGGGATGATAGCCCTGTTCAGATCGTTAAAGACTTCAACATTTGCATCATCCTGGAATGTATCTCTTGGAGGAGAAGGTGGTGGCACAGAATTATCAAAATCTTCTTGAACATCTACAAAATCGGATATCTTCACTTTTCCCTTTTCAATCTTCTTGACCTACTCAGAAGCCACCTTCTTATCCCTTTTCACACCTCCTTTAGAGGACTTTGCAGATGCTTCCTCAATTGTCTGAGCCTTGGTAGATTGATCAACTGGCTTTTATTTATATTCCACTCCTTTATCCCTATCTTCTCTTCATTGTAATTCATCCATAATTATGTCATCTACATTTCTTAGCATGAAAGACATTCTAGCAAAATCATCTAAAAAATGTCGGAAGGAACCTAGAAAATTGGGGTCCTCTTGTTTCCTCTCTTTCAAATTTGTTCATGAGGTCCCACTTCTTCCTTCTTTGCTCAGCCTCATGAGGAAGGGCATTTTTTATTAAGTCTTCCCTTTTTACAAAAGAATGAAAATACCCTTTCTCTTTCAGTTTGTTTACTCTAATATCATTTATACACCCCTCGGGGTCATAATGCCTAGCCTGGGCAGCTCTTAATCTGTGATTTTTTATCAAAAAGTTCTACACCTTTTCCAATGCATCACAACCCACAGTGAATTTATTGAATATCGTTACCCTAGGGAGGAGCTTTCCCTTTCTATCTATTTTTATTTTCTCCTTTTCCATCCACATCATTTTCCAAATTAATTCTAGGAAATCCAACCTTGGGGAGACAAAAATTTGCAGAACATGGAGCCTCTGCTCACATCCATAAATTCTGATAATTGTACAATTTCCATAGAAGAAGAAATCCCCAAAATTGTGGGTGAATGCACCCTCAAGGTATACCGATCCATCTGCCCTGCAACTCCTTATTCTCATATCTTAATAATTTATTTAGGTAGCCTTGGCAACACTATTCCAAGCCTTGTAAAAAAATTCATCACAAAGTGATAAATAAATACACAATAGTCACCAAATTCGGACCCCTTGTCCCATACTTGAGTCCATCTTTGCATTGGCCATGAGAGACTTATGTAGGGATCATTGGTCCTCATTCTCAACTCCAGGTCCCAGTATGCTATGTTCTGATAAAGAATCAAATGACAAACCAAAGAATAGTGCATGAATTGTAATTTTACATCTTTATTAGTAGCCTTCATCGACCCCTCATGAATCCTATCAAGAATAATACTTACAAAATAATATAATTTATTTATTAAAGGGTGTTGAATATTAATAGCCATCATCATAAAACCAACAGGCAATTTTGTGAGCCTGCAATCAACTCCAAGGACCTGCCCCAGTGCATAATAAGTTTTAACTAAGTATGGCTCAAAGCAATCAAGCATGAAGGGCTCCCTTTGAGATGGCAGGGCATAATTGCATGAATCCTTGTAGAATTTCCTCATGAAATGAGGAGAAAGGTCTTTCCTGTACCTTTCCTTCTTTTTCTCATAATCTCTCTTCAAGTTGTCCATGTTTATGCTTGTGAGGGCAGTCTTATCTAGCCCAAAACATTCAATGATGGAACTAGGAGAGATGTCTAGTAGGACATAGCCTTTTGCAGTCCTAACAGTCTGGCTTGGAATATCATATGCAGTTTCCAGTTCTCTTATGAGCATTGGTTCCACAAAAACATTGGGCACCACCTTTTTCCCACATTCAACGTCCAAGGGTTGCACACTGGGATGGCCTTGTCTATGTTACCATAGAAAGAATGGAAAATGTCCCAGCCCCTTTCCTTGATTATGGCATCCCTACACCCTGCCTCATTGTCAGTGAAAATATTTCTCAGATGATCCTGAATTGTGGATCCTTCAAACAATTCAATCAGGTCCTGGTGCAGGCTCCAGGTCTGTCTGGTTGGCCTCTTTGCACTCTCCTCCAATTTTTGCTCAACCTCATATTGCAATTCTTCAGTGGTCATAGCAGGAACAAGAGGAGTGGGGGGGTGTGCTGATGGTTTCTCCTCCTAGGTTGATGAGTCTCCCTTGGATTATTTCTTGGATCGCTTTGTAGGCTTGGGGGTCTTTTCCTTAATTTGAGAAGCCTCTTTGGCTAGCTCCTGAGGGTTTTCTCCCTGTGGGGTTGGGGCTTCCTTAGCAGATTGGTCAATTGTACCAAGGGATGGGGTTTCAATAGAGGTCTCTTCGGCTAAAACCTTTACTGTGATATTCCTCCTCTTTGGAGTGGTTTTTCTTGGTTTAGGAGCAGGAGAAGGCTCATCTGAAGACTCACTATCAGAAGCAACAGTGGCGGTCTTTCAAATTGTTTTTCTCTTTCTCTTTGCGGTCTTCTCCTTCGGAGGGGAGCTAGCTTCGGCCTCTTCAAATGTTTGCGGAAAATTTCTATGGCTTGGTTGCACAGAGGGGGCATTCACAATTTATTGCACTGGGCAAACATACCCACAGGTGTAGCCTCAATAACAGGGATTGATGAGCTTGCTTTGGCAGGGACAACAGATTTCTCAATAGGGGAGGCCATTTTTAACACTTGAGATTGAGAAATGGTTTGGAAAGAAAATACAAGAGTAAAACCTACCGACCCCTAGGGCACACACACAGACAACTCAAAATACCACTACAGCAATTTGATAATGCACACAAGCAAGACATAATCACTTACTGGTTTTCTTTTTTACTTAAATTGATTGGAAGGCATGCTGAAATGATGGAAATCGCTTTTCTTATCACTCTAGAATACTCTGAATTCTCTATGCATGCAAGGTATGAAAAAAGCCATTGAATTCTCATTTTATTACGATGCCATTAATTCATTCGTGTTGGACAGAGGTAGTCGTTGGCGCCAATTTTGAATTTCTTTCATTAATCTTTCAATAGAAGGTCAGGATTGCTCATTGACCTTCCCTAAATAGTGACATGGAATCCCCTTAAATTCCCCTTTGTCACTCTAGAAATTCATATTCTCTAAAGCTCCTTCGGCCATCTCAACTATCTTTGTGGGATAATCCTCTATTGTAGATTTTCCTTGTTTTATTTATCCCGCAATGTCATTACCCCTTCTTCTACCCTTGCGGGATAAGATTTTATGTGTTCTACCTTGGAAGCCTTATCCCGCATTGCTCCTAGCCTTCCACCTGCAAGCCCTTTTCCTTTATGTTTCTACCGTTTGTGGGATAATCCTTTGAACTAGCTTTGTCTTATCCCATAGTACTCCTTTTATCCCCACAGGAACACACAGGATAAGTTTTCCCTTATTTCCAGCTTATAACTCTTATCCCACGACCATCTCTGAACAAGATGAACACATCGCGGGATAAGACTTCCTCTTCTTTCCTTTAACACTCTTATCCTGTGGTGCACCTTTGAGTCTTACCCGTTGATCTTTCATTCACCTTTGTTGTGGATCTCTACTCCCCACAGGATAAGCCCTTTTACTTTCTTATCCCGCGACTCTTTTCTTATCCCCACGGGAACGGGCGGGATATGAAAAGCATAGCATCCTTCTTTTTGAATTATCCCACGTTGCCTTGTAATGCTATTATGGTAACTTGGAGACCCTGCGGGATAAGATTTCCCCTTTGTGCCTAAGACAACCCTTATCCCACGGGCCTCTCACAGTACTCCTGGATCATGCGGGATAGGCCTCTACTGCTTGTTTCTTTTAGCTGCTCCTTATCTCGTGTTGCTTCTTTGCTCACCTTGCAATTGTCACGAGATAAGGATTCCTTTGTAATTCTTTCTTCTTCTTATCCCATGGTGCCAAATCATTGATGCAAATGTGTCGTCGGATAAGATACACTCTTTGGAAACTATCATTTCCTTATCCCACAAGGTTGAAAATCACATTGAAACACCCCGCGGGATAAGGGACAAGGGGCACTTTCTTTGTAAATCTTATTCTGCACGACCAAGTCACTTGGGGTCAGCACTTAGGTGATCATTTAGAACACGTGGAAAACCTTATGGGTTAAGTTATCATGTGCATGACCTCCCTAGGGAAATAAATGACTCAAATTGGCATATACCTTACTCGTTGATCTTTCATTCACCTTTGATGTGGATCTTTGCTCCCCACGGGATAAGCCCTTTTACCCTTTTCTTAGTTATTTTCTTATCCCATGACTCTTTTCTTATCCCCGTGAGATAAGAAAAGAATAGCATCCTTCTTTGTTGACTTGTCTCGCATTGCCCTATAATGCTATTATGGTAACTTGGAGACCTTGCAGGATAAGATGTACTCTTTGGAAACAATTATTTCCTTATCCTGCAAGGTTGAAAATCACATTGAAACACCCAACGGGATAAGGGACAAGGGGAGCTTTCTTTGTAAATCTTATCCCGCACGACTGAGTCACTTGGGGTCGACACTTAGGTGATCATTTAGAACACGTGGAAAACCTTATGGGTTAAGTTATTGTGCATAGGGCCTTCCTAGGGAAATAAATGACACAAGACCTGGGGTTTTAACAATACTTATGACTATTTTGCATATTAAAATAACCTTTACGAGCAGTAATTCCTAATGCAAGGGGCCGGTAATCAAACAAAAAAGAACCCTTTCAATCATCACTTAAGATATGGAAACCTGCTACCATAAGTCAACAACAAGAAATAAAATAGCCCAAGAAAACTAAAAGAAGAACCTAAGACATAGAACCCTCAGGAACCCTAAAAACCTAACTCTCAGGCGACAGGCGCTGCATAAAACAAATTTTTTACCATATCCAACACACTGTATTTCCTTCTTCTGGTGTTTATCTCAAAGTGGCATATACCTTTGGGATAAAATATAATATTGTTTAAATTACTTGATTTCTTCTACTTTCCTGATTATCATTTTACTTCTTGTATTGAGTTAAAAGAAAACTTTTGTAGCTTTAGCCTTTCACTTATGCCAAATACAAAAGCTTTGTGATGACTAACATGCTAGGGGTATTAGGTATTGTTACTAGATTTTGGGGTATCAACAGTAGGATAGAAAAATGAGGATGATGCCCCCTCTAGAGGGTACTCGAGAAAAAAATAGCATCATCAAGCACAAATTTGGAGAACTAATTGGTGAGTAGGTACACCCACCTAGGTTCTGCAGAGCCTAAAGTGAGGGAATTAGCAACCTTGAAAGGTTCACTCTATTAGTTGGCCAAATCAATTGGAGAGTATCTAATTGAATGAATCCTAATTGAGGCAGATCCCTAGGAAATTTTTCTATTCTTTTCAAAAGAATTGAATGAATCCTAATTGAAGAATATCACTAATACATATAATTAACTAAATGTATCTAAAATGAACTCATCTAAGATGAATGGATGAATATAAGCTAGAGAGAGAGAGGAAAAGAGAGAGGGAGAGAGGGAAGGAGAGAGAGAGAGACTTGAGAGAGAGAAAGATAGTAATGAGTGTATGTTGGAAATGTGGTATCAGCCTACAAGATGGGAAAACATCTCAAACATACACATGCAACATTGCATTAGAGGTTAGAAATCAACAAAACAAGTCAATGAATCTAAAACTCTCAAAAATGTTCTATGCTCCTCTATCTCTAAAGATCCTAAAGATTCAAGGTGGCCCTCACTTGGAAGAGCACTTGATCTCTTGGATGACAACCTAGAGAACAAGATTTAGAGGATTTTAGGATCAAAATGGATGCAACTATGATCCTAATGAATGATTTAGATATTAAACTAGATGATGATATGGTGCAAGATATTGATATGAAGCTAAAACTAACATGAAAATGACATTAAAATGATATTAAGCTAGTATGGAAATGAAGCTAACATGATATTACTAACATGATATGCAAAACATGATGAATCTAAGCTATGATGCTACTAAATGATCTAAAAATGCTATTATCAAAGAGAGGCTAACAAAGCTTGATGAAATGATACTATAAATTAGATGCACACAAGACTCGGATATTTGAATAAGGAATGGGCTCTATTTATAGAGAAAATAGGGCAATGGATGGTTGAGATTGAATAATCTCAATAAGGGCTAGGATTGAAAGTTATTAATCCATGTGAGGGATTCAATCCAATCCCAAGTTGATAAATGTCACCTTGAGAGGGCTTGAGAGGAGAGGCAAGATGCATTAAATCCCTAACAAGACATGGCAGTTACCTTAGGAGGTAAGGTTATGGTTACGTTAGTGAATAGCCAATGGATAAAGCCTTTACCCAAAGGATAAACTCTTGTGCAAAGGTTAATAAGATAACCAGGGTAAAAGCCATGAGTGATTGATGAGACCCTTGGGTTAGATGAAGGTTAAGTAAATATTCATTTATTTAAATGTGAATTTTTTAATTTTTGCAAGTGGGGGGATTTAATTAAATGTAAATTTAATTAAAATGGCTAGAAGGGGGATTTAATTAAATGTAAATTTTATTTCATGTCTTGAAGGGGCGTTTAATTAAATGTAAATTTAATTACATGGCTTAGATAGAAGAAGGGGAATTTTAATAAAATCTTTAATTTGATTAATAGGCTAATTAGAAGAATAGGGATATTAATTAAACCTTAATTTAATTAATTGAAAGAATTAGGGATAATTAAATGAATAAAATTCACTTATTTCAATGTGAAACTTTTAGGTGTCTACAATAGGGAAAGAGAGAGAGATGTGAGAGAGAAAGAGAAAGGAGGATGGGGAGAGAATGGACAAAATGGGATGAAGAAATCTGAGAGAGAGAGAGAGAGAGAGAGAGAGAGAGAGAGAGATTGATAATATTCATAATATCTACAAGTCATCCACAAGTTAGTTTATCAATCACAATGTCTAATCAACTAGGTCCTAAAACCCACACGTTACTCCAAGAGTGGGGAAGTGAACTACATGTCACCCAACCCACACTATACTTGGTCCAATGACATCCACACACTTTGTCTAGCTAGTGCATAGCGCAATACTCTAGTGCATTTATTTGGAACACCCAGGAACAAACTACGAACTAGTCATGGTGAGCATAATGTCAACCTTAACTTTCCTTCTTGGTCACCCCCTATAAAATTTGAATAGATTTGTCTTTATGTTTATCCTTACTTATTTTTCAAACTAAAAACCTCAATACAACATAGTGACACAAAACGTGGTACAAAATATTGCATCAATGTACTAATAGGTTGTGAGCAATAGACCTTTGAAAAATATCATAAAGAATTTTTAATATAGAAATGTTTAATATCCCATAGGTCATTTTGATTTTTACATATAATTACATATAAAAATGTATAATATCCCATACCTTGGAAATGTTTACTTATAATTTCATATAAAAATGTTTAATATCCCATAGGTAAATTTTAAGTTTTACATATAATTATAATATACCATTTAATTGTAATTACCCATATAATATCCCATTTAATATCCCATTTAATTATGTAATTTAAATATCACATTTACATATAATTATAATATCCCATAGGTCAATTTGAATTTCAAATTACTCTGCAAAGCAAAAGACTTCAAAAAACTTCATTCCTGCAAGCCAAAGAAAAAGACTTCGAAAAACTTCATTCCTGCGAGGCAAAGAAAAAGACTTCGAAAAACTTCATTCCTGCAAGGCAAAGGAGGAGAGGATAAGATTCATAGATGATGGTGAATGAAGAGTTCATTCACGCATGGGAGAGGAGATTCACAGGTGGAGGAAATTAGTTTATAGGTGAGAAATCACTTAGCTTCATATTATGTGCATTTCAAACATAATCAGAATTATTTGTTTCCCTTTTCAATGATCTTCTAGGGTTTTTTAGGGACTTGTTCTTGGTATTGCAAGGGTTTGTATGATTTATGAAGGCTTTGAAGGATGTTCTTTGAATGTCGGTATTGTGTCAAGTACTTATTTTGTATATGAACAGTAAATTGAATGTTAGGGGAAGACATTGTATGTGATGTGCGAGGCGACCAACGCATCTTGTCACTAGGAACCTTAAGCATACTGGAAGATCATAACTCAGGCATGTATTGCAATTACATAAAAAATAAATAAATTATTAAGTGCTATCAAAAGGGGATAGCTCCCTTACATCCCATATGCAGGCTACATAGTAGCAGAAACAAAAAAAAATTAATCTAAATAATAGAAAATTGCAGCGAGCCTTTCACCAATGTCCACCATATACACAACCAAGGCCACACTAAGCTAGTTATCATTTGAGTTCAGGAATCTCCTGAAGGGCCCCAAGTCACAATTTCTGACACCCACTCGGAATACCTACCAAGCCTCTGCCATGAAATCCTTCTTCCTTTCTCGCACAACCCTGGCCTCTCGAGCATCCTCATCCTCTGACTCAGACTCTTCCTCAAGTGGCTCTAGTATGTAATGTTTCGGGTTGAAGTACATTCCCAGGAACACTAGTCCAACTTCCCGAATCCAAGTCCAAAATAGCACTTGCTACCGCCTGCCCATCGACTGATCTTACGAAGCCATCGATCATCTATATGCATGCTTCCTTGGAATCAAGGATTTCAACCATTGGGCACAGAATCATCTCATAGACAAAACCATCACACCAGTGCTTGTCCCCACCCAAAATAGCACTAGCCAGATACCACAACGCATCCCAAGTGAGCTCATCATAGTCAAAAAGTTTCCTGCATTGCTGCTGAAATGTCTCCTCCACACATAGGCAGCCCAACCCAAAGTGATGGACCATTTTCCCTCAGTTATCCTCCTACATTCATTGCTCGATCTACCTTCCTATTTAACCTTAGCCTTATGATTTCCCATCCTTATCAAACATCGGGCTCTATCTAAAAGAGAAAGAAATTTGATATCCCGTGAAAACCAAATCCATCTTTGGATTTGAAGTGTCCTAATCTCTTGCCACCTTCTCCCAATGTCCCTTCATTCATGGTAATCAGAGCCTTATTTTCATCTATCATGATCACCTCTGTCACTCTGTATCCAAATTTGTGGTTTGGAATCTAGATCAATACCCTCCCTTAGTCGTACCTATCCAATGCCTTCTTTTTTTGCCTCCACAAGGCTTCATAGTCATCCACTAAAATTTGTTCCAAATCCTCACTTGAGATTGCCTCAAAAACCTACCCATCCTTTGTCCTTTAAATTTATTCCCATGTTTGCCATGTAATTTATAGCCATGTTCGCCTCCTTGAAAACATGTATGACCTCGTAGTCAGGAACTTTATTTAGAGCATCCATAATGTCCCTCAAAATCCTTTGTATTTTCCAACTTGGTGTGGCACCATTCTTAATAGCATTGATAAGTATCTATGCATCACCTTCCATCACTATAGAGTTCAAACCCTTCTCTACACATTTTCTGAGTCCTCTAGCAATATAGTAGCTATAGATGATGCTAGGCAAAGGTATATACGGGCCTATAAGATTGCTACAAAGAAAGGGTCAAGTGTTGAAACAAACAAAGCCAACAGAGACTCAATTAGTTTCTTGCTAGACTAAATGAATCGGCTCTACCAAAGCTCTTATGGATCAAACACAACAAATTTGTAAAATAAAACTGTCAGAAAAAATGTCTTAAATAAATGCGGTCCCATGGTGATGGAATGCCATGACAGTCAAATTACTATGGATTGTCATGGCATTCCATCACCATGAGATCACATTTCTTTTAGACATTTTTTCAAACAGTTTGCTTCCTTGTCTATGCAAGGTAGTGAACCATTTGATTGACTTTCATATAAGATGTAAGCTAACATAAGATAAATGAATTACATATGCAGGAACCTAAACCCCTTTGACGAGGATCCTACACAGTCTACATAAAGGCAAGGCGACAATTCTTCTCATGGATCGGTAGGTATAAGTCAATAGACCCTATATAAACCATTTATTATTTGTTTTCTTTCTCTTTACACCCATATTGGAGTGGTTTAATAATAAGCTAGGTTTTAGCAACTATATTTTGTCAAAACTTTGATTTTTTTTCTCACCTAAACCACCTTGACATCCACATGGTATAGCTCATTCCACTTTGTCGGCCCTCCTATATGCTTTAAGTGACAAGGAAGACTATTTTTCTGAGTTTTTGAAACTCCAAAATTACCATGAAAATAAACTTGCTCATTTTTTGAAACCTCCAAATTAGCAGCAACTCTAATACAATCATCAACACTTGAGGCCCCAATTGGCCTTATTCGAATTTAAATCTCAACATCAACTTTAGGGCCAACTTCTTCAACAACATTACCCTCAATGATGAATATGGGGAAAAAGCATGAACCATTCTTATCAATCCATGCAATGGACCTTTGACAACCCACCCTCAAATATATTTGTAGCATTTGCAAAAAATCAACAAGATATGGTGAACCATCTATTACAACTTCTTGTCATCTCTCTCCATGAAATCCTAAAATTGATTTCCTCTCACAATAACAATCGACCCTCTCCCAGCTATCTCTCTCATTTGATGGAGTGCAAGTACCACCAAATAGGTATTTTTTAGATGTGTCTTCCTCGAGTGAGGGAAATTCAGGAAGAGAAGATTAGGAAAGCGAGACATGTAGTAGGTCTAAAAGAGGGAGATCAACTAGAGGTCAAAAGATTAGAAGAAAAATCCATAAACGCATGGAATTGTTTCTTGCTCAAGGGGGGTCATGTTCTTATGATGACGAGAGCATAGGTGACATCAAGGTACCCTTGAGGTACAAATATCTACAAAAATAATGGGTACCCAAGGAACTTCCTCCAATAAACACTGGTTTTTGTGTTAATGGGAGGATATATCACATAGCACCATCATCATTACATGGTTTGGGCCTATTTTCCATGGATAGCATAAAGGTCTATTACAACAAAGTTGTTGAATTGATGGAGTATGTCGGGCCCTGTTACAATTACAAAAATTGGAAGCAACTGGTTCAATATACACGAAGTATGCATAGGTATGCACTATCAATAAATTATATGTATAGCTAAAAGATAATGATCAAAGTAAAAGAGTGGCTATGTACATTGACAGAAGACCAAAAGATACACGGAATATTGCAGGTTTTATAAACAGTACACGACCTAGGTCAACTTGTAGGCAACCCAATTGCATATTCGAGGCACACGAGGGAAACCATGTATTCATATGTGCGATAAAATCAATAAGTGCAAGGGAAGAGCTACTAATCAATTACAATTTGAATCGCATAGATACAAACAAAGTTACTATCATGGGGGTGGTGTGTACTTATATCTACCATTTAAACCAACCTCCAATTAATGACTCCAATATACCATTTTATTATTAAGTTTTTTTGGTAAGTCTACTGGTTTCATTTTGGTAATGTTATTTTATGATTAATTTTTGTCACAGCACGACATTGGTCCGACACATAGCACAGACTAGGATGTAGCTCCGGGCACTTCTACCGAGTAGGTAAACCTCACTGTAATTGTAAAAATTAGATACAAGTAAAATGTTATATTATTATGTTCTTTTCTTTAGGATTTTGGATTAATTTTGATAATGTTACTAATATTCTTGTCATAGATGGATGTTCGAGGAAAGACACCTGCAGTAGCTGAGAACATTGATATAGAGGTGATAGGGAGGTAGTGCAAGGTGGTTGCCAAGTGGCTAGAATGTTTACTAAATGAAAGGTTCTTGTTGTTTCATGGTGTAGACACCAAAATCAGAATGCAACAAGCTAGTAGGAAACCTAGCAACTCTCCTTGTTCCACCTCCCTAAGTCAAACACTTCCTAGTTGCTCAAGGGCTTCAACTCCATTGTTTTAGTATTCCTTCACAAATGCTACAAAACTGACTTATGGAGTCAAACTCACCAAATGTGTTGGATTCATGCAAGGTTCACTTATTTCAACTTGATTTGTTGGTTTTTTTGCTTTACAACCTTCTTTGTCATACCCGATTTGACAAAATCCAAGTTTTAGGCCTAAAACGGGCTACTAGGAATTAGCCCTCCTTCTGGGGTTTTGTGCTCACCCTGCTCAAGCGATGGACTTCTAGACAAAAAGAAGTTGATATTCAGACACCCTTTTGGGAGTTCTTGAATATTTTCTAAGTCTCAGGGTCCCTTAGGCCTTCTCCATGACTGTCCCAAAAATGGGTGCAAAAAGGAGGGTTTGGTAGGGTTTTGATGGAAAACAAGCTAGAATCCTTCAAAGTGAAACATGAGACCTTAGTTATATCATGCCACATGCTAATTATACCAAGACAAAGTAGTTTTACACCCTCAAAGGTTAGAGAACAAGTTTTTACAAAATGCACATAAGAAGAGTGCAACAATTGACAACTTTTCCATTCTTGCTTCCTACAAACACATCTTTACTTGAATAAAAATTACATTCAATCATGTAAACATGGCTGTCATTAGGGACAAAGAAGAACCATCATTAGCCCTGCACAAAAGGATTAGGCAGTTTACAAAACATTGCTCATTCACTATCAAATCTAAGTACCACTGCACTTTGCCCTTTCACTATTTTTTCACACTTTGTCCTGCACTTTAACACTGTCAAAACACCTTTCAAAGGTCTACCTGATGTTCTTTTGTTAATACTCTATCTTTTCTTGCTTGTTGAACTTCATACCTACCAAATGGAAGAGGAAGATTGCAAAAACTCCTTCATTTAATATGCTAAAATCAGTCATAAATGACTGTGACAGCCTATTGGGCGTTACAACTTTGCCTAAAGAGATCATTGCTTGATCTTGGCAAACACAAAGCCCATGGGAAGGGTCAAACACCACTCCATATTCTTGTTTACAAACACATTAAGGAGAAACAAGGTTTTACACACATCAACATATGGTGGAGAGCAAGTAATTGAGTGGATACAAACTCCAAAACAGTGACTTACTGTTTTTGTTACAATCTACACAAACTGAAAATGCAAACTTCCTTCTCTTGGCTTAGTAAGCCTCTTAGCTTTCATTTACAATCTTGGACAACAAGACAAGTCTATCCACCTGATGAATGCATTTTCTATAGAAGAGCAAAGCATCAAATTTCTACAAAGACCCTAGCCAAATGGCACACTTGCCTAGGGCTCCATGGCCACAAAACTCCTTACACCTGCACTTTTTGAAATCAAAACAAGTATGTACATATCTTACAAGTTGACCAACTAGTTCTTGGGAAGCCATGAGCATTTAGGGCCTCAAGAAGCCAAGTTGGTCAAGCATCCTTGCTAATTTCCTAGACAAGGCAGTGAAACTGTCAAAACCAAATATTTTTGCACAAAATTCAAAACTTGGTGAAATTAAATGCCACCAAAGGGAAAATTTTTAGGAAACATGAGAGAACATGAAAATGCCAAAATAGTACGGACAAGTACAGCAGGCGTACAGACTGCTGCTCACTTGGAGTCAAAACATAGTGAAAAACAAGGAACTTTTAGTGCAAATTCTCAAAATGCCTAATAATTTTGAATGAACAACCCTTACAATAGTTCAAATAGGAGATTAAATACCTCTCCCAGTTGGTTAGTTGCCTGTACGGACTGGTACATGTCCAAGAGCACTTAAATTTGACATTTTGATGCCTAAATGACAACTTTTTGGTGCCTAGAAAATGCAAGGTTGATCTTAAAGACCTACAATCAACTAAGAGCACTACTCACACCTACAAACCAAGCATAAGACATGTCTAAGCACTTTCAAAACAAAAACCACATTAAAAACTCACTTTTCCATCATTTTGCCAGGCAACTCCAAACTGGCAACTTTGAGCAAAAAGATAAAAACAAGAAACCAAAACCACACAATGAGTTCAAAACTCATCCAAACAACCTAGAACAACTTCAAAAACATCTTAGAAAACTTTCCAACTTAAAACTAATAAAAACCAAAATTGCTATCAAACCTGAGATGAAAATGAGACCTAGGTGCTCCTGCACCAAGAGGTGGACTCACTATTATGCGATGATGACATCGCATATTCCACAAAACCTGCTGAAATGATATAAGACGCAAAAACAAATTAATAAAAAAAAATTTAAATTGTTATTCATAGTCCCTCAAACTTATGGACAAGAGAGGGTGAAAGAATTGACAGAGAGAGCACAAAACTTGCAAGTAAGCAGTCATGAAATCTTTAATTATAACATAAGTTCATTCATGGTTTATATTTTATACCCTTTTATGTCATGAACTAAAATATGTACGTGTTGTTTTTATAGGAATTTTTGTGTCCTCGTGAAGCTAGTGGTCATGATCAGGGTACTCCAAGTAGTTTAGATGATGACCATGTTCACTGCATACACCAGCTCATATTTTTACATGTTCATGTCCTTCTGTTAATGTGTTATTGCTCTTATATTTAATGTATTAATATTTAGGTATTGTCCACGTTCCCATGCATTCACCACATCATCCAACCCCATCATCGGCACCTATATTGCTGACTGCAATGTCGGCAACACATAGCATGCAGTCATCAAGTACTGCATCGACCTGTGCAACAGGACATGCACCTGGGGATGCAGAGGCCACTAGTGGTGATATTTTAGCAGCATTTCCTAGATCTTCCCGTATTACTAGTACGGGAACGTTGCCGGTCACATTTGTGGTGATCGATGATCTTGTTCCCATAAAGATAGAGAAGGTTCCAGGTACTTTAAAATAATTATTATACATAGTCCAATTGTAATTTACTTATTGATCACTCATTTTGGACTAATGATCCCATGATTTTTTTGCAGGCAATGATGTTTTTTATAAACATCTAAATGATATTACATTGGAGATCTTCAGGCCCACCATACGTACATGGTGGAATGCCCAAAATCAACAATTAAAAGATGAACTCATAAATCATTTGGTTGTGTTGTTTGAAAATGACACATTCAACAAAACCAAGGTCCTTCAGGAAGATGGCAGATATCTAAAGTATGTGAGGGACCAATATAGGACACATTTAGAGAAGAACAGAAGGTGCGAGCATCCCCCCATGATTCCAGAGAGGGAGTGGAAGGACCTGGTTTCAGATGGAAAGGAGAAAGCTGAATAGAGAAAAGGACATACACCATTGGGTGAAGGAAGGTATGTGATACTATTAACAATGTAATTATGTACTAATTACTCTTTGTATTTACATAATCTAACATATTTCAAACTTTTCATAGGTTGCCCGACACATCGAAGGCAACTAAGGTACGACTAGAAAAGCACAGGCAACACAAGCTTGGCTCTGGTGGCTATATGAAAGTTGTCACATGAATTGTAAGTATCAATAAATGAAATATCGCATCGAAATAATAAATTGCAAACAATTTTTTAAATCAAACAATAGAAGCAAAATTCATGATATTAAGAAAAAATGTAGGGCTCTAAATTCAATAGAGCGCCCACAGAAGATGACATGAAAATTGCCTTCCAACTATTGATAATATAGCGTCAGTCGGTCTCCTTCTAGCCAATCCAAATGTGTGAATGGCCTATCGGCCTTACACATTTTATTTGTATTATGATTATCTATTTAATTCTTGTCTTGTTCAATATGCAAACATGCTTATATTATAATCGATGTATTTTGCATATCGTATATTGTCTTAATTATCCAATTAGACATTAGACCGGGCATTGGTCAAACATTAGTCAGTAAGCAACTTATGTGAATGTCACTATCCTTCGTGCATTTACCTAGGGTGGTGACTCTTGGAAAGAGTCACCCCCTCGTCACTTATATATCTTGGACAACTCTCAAGTCAAACAAAACATGGAACACATACACGGTGAATAATATCTGGTCGTTATCATATCATAGCTAACAATATATCATGCAAAACAATTATTGTCAGACCAAATCGAACAGAGAGACGAATCATAGACCGTGGCTATCAAATTGGTGATAGATGACTATAAACGAATATAGTATATCGTGGTTGGCAATCAGATTTATACAACAATTCATTGATAGATAATACATAGAACAAGATAAATTTTAATTCTGGTTCATAAATTTAACATGGAATCAGACTAGGTTTCCTTCTGTAAAGCCTAACCGCTTGAAGGAAGATCCGATTAAGATTAGATTAATATCTCCTTGAAAGTCTGTATTTTAAAATGACGAATGGTAATCGATCATTCAAGAAGCCTAGAGACTCCTCTAAAGTATAATGTTTCATATATGACGACTTCCAAACTTGTGATCGAGAGGGAGCTTACTAATCGAGATTGAGCACTTCTGAGGTAAAAATTATAAATATTGATTATTATTGTTTATACTAATAATTATTTTATGGGCCCTGTGTAAATCATAAGGAAGTGACGACTTCCAAATGATTTCCACTTGTATTTTTGAGGTTATTGGAAGGTGACGATCTTACAACTCAAGATTGTGGATAGAATCACCGACTGAGGCAATCCACGTAAGAGCTTGTGGATAGAATCGTCGACTAAGGCAATCCACACAAGAGCTCATGGATAGAATCGCCGACTGAGGCAATCCACGTGAGAGCTCATGTATAGAATCGTCGACTGAGGCAATCCACACAAGAGCTCATGGATAGAATTGTCGACTGAGGCAATCCACGTGAGAGATCATGGATAGAATCACCGATTAAGGCAATCCACACAAGAGCTTGTAGATAGAATCACCGACTGAGGCAATCCACACAAGAGCTTATGGATAGAATTGCTGACAGAGGCAATCCACTCAAGAGTTTGTGAATAGAATCACCGACAGAGGAAATTCACATCTTGAAACTATGGTCCAAAGATAAAGCCAACATTACCATGCACCACCGATAATTATATCGAGTGTTAATATAAACCATGCTCCACCGATAATTATATTGGGTGGTAAGATAACTATACACCACTGATAATTATTGGGTATCTTAATATATGCACCGGTTGGTACGTAATATGCCTTGCATTATTATTGTGAGGGGGCACGATCAAGTGATGTCTTGATTGGCCATGTCCAAAAGACATGGCCAGTCAAAGGCATTGCTTGACCATACCCAATCCACTACATAAATTTAATCTATGGATATGCCAGAATAGTTGATATCACGTGAGGTGATATCTATGAATGAGTCATGATGGATGGATATCACAGTAAGGTGATATCTTTCCTTTCCACATATGGATGTAGTCATTGCGGTCAATCACTTCAATGAGGTGATGTAACTTGTAGAAGGGTTCCTCCCTAGCTAAGAGGAAGTGTTGATAATATAGCATCAGTCGGTCTCCTTCTAGCCAATCCAAATGTGTGAATGGCCTATCGGCCTTACACATTTTATTTGTATTATGATTATCTATTTAATTCTTGTCTTGTTCAATATGCAAACATGCTTATATTATAATCGATGTATTTTGCATTTTGTATATTGTCTTAATTATCCAATTAGACATTAGACCAGGCATTAGTCAAACATTAGTTAGTAAGCAACTTATGTGAAAGTCACTATCCTTCGTGCATTTACCTAGGGTGGTGACTCTTGGAAAGAGTCGCCCCCTCGTCACTTATATATCGTGGACACCTCTCAGGTCAAATAGAACATGGAACACATACACGGTGAATAATATATGGTCGTTATCATATCACAGCTACAATATATCGTGCAAAAAAACTGTTGTCAGACCAAATCGAACAGAGAGACGAATCATAGACCGTGGCTATCATATTGGTGATAGATGACTGTAAACGAATATAGTATATCGTGGTTGGCAATCAGATTTATACAACAATTCATTGATAGATAATACAAAGAACAAGATAAATTTTAATTCTGATTCATAAATTTAACACCAACAAGGCTATGGAGTCGTGGTTGAACGCCTAAGAGAATTGAGTGGGCAAACAAGATTTCATTGCATCCGTCACACGGGTAAATAAGCTAAATGAAAATTATTTAAAATTGAATACCTGAGCAATAGTCTATTCAATGTTAATTTCCAACATAAAGTGACAATATTTGTTTTAAATAAGCAAGCAATGATAACAATGAGCATGGCATTGGAATGCAGCCTGCTAAGGGTGGAACACAACCTGCACATGATGAAGGTTGTGGTGTGCATCCTGGTATTGGAGGTATTCATGTGCCATACAAATTTTTTATGTTATAATTAATACAATTAAACATCATTAATTGAAATTGGTGTAGTAATTAATGTAACCTTTTTTGTTTTTGTTTTAGAGCATGTAGAGCATGGTGAACAAGTGGAGCATGATCAGGGTAGATAACATCAAGAATGTGATGTGCCCCTATCAGGTAAAGAGGACCACTGTTATTCCTTTAAACAAATTTAATTGCAATTGGTGTATTGATTAATGTAACCTTTTGTGTGTGTTTCAACTCCAAAGGATTTAGAGGGTGTTCAGCATGTTAAGGATGAGGCTAGACAAAATGATCAGGAAGATGATGTGACCCCATCAGGTAAAGAGCACCCCTGTAATGTTCTTTTAATTAATGAAATACTTGTAACAATAATAAAAAATCTTATGAATTTAACCCATTTCTTTGTTATTGCAGCAAACCCCCCTTTGCCTAAGCGTCCTCATCGTGAGTACAGAACTGGGCAAACATTAAGATCATGAGCAGAGGGCACAACAATTGAAGAGGGGAAAAATGATGAAGAAAATGATGCTCCACTTAGTTTTTACTTAGCTTCAAAAAAATAAAAATAAATAAATGATTGTAATCGTATTATTTGTTAATGAATGAATTTTATGTGTTAATGAATGTTATGTGATAATGAATGAATGCTATATTTTATTAATGGATGAAAGAATAAATGAATGTTATATGTTAACGGGGAATTTAGAGTGATGTTGGGGGGGGAGGGCCAAATGAGCTTTCACCTTCATGTGGTTGGCCCTGTTAAGTAGAGAATATTAAACTATTCTTGAAACAAAGAGAAGCTCAATAAGGTAACACACTTTTTAATATTTCATTATGCTCCACTGTAAATCTTATTGAATAATATGTATTGAATCTTAATTGCAGGGTCCAATAGAGTCAACATGAACAACAACACAAGAAGTTACTTAGTGGAGGCCATTAAAGGTAAGGTCCTTGATTAAGATTTTGTTGTTTATATTCATATTGCTGATTACAGAAAATAGATTTTGTTGTTTATATTCATGTTTTTTATTACATAGCCAAATATCCATTTAAATTTTTAAACCAAATATTCATTTAAAATTTTAAAAGGGCAATCACCAAATACACCAAATAGTTGTCTAATTCTGAGATCAAAGATTATCAATTAGGAGTCACCAAATACACCAAATATTTGTCTAAACAAGGGCTAGAACCCACTATGAAATATAGTTTACACTTGTCCTTGAACTGAGAACTTCAACATTTTAATGGACTACATAGGGCATTGCCTTAGAAAATGAGCCGACTTCACATGAAATCAGTCTAAGGTAGAAATAATGGTAAAAGGAACATCTAAGCTTTTAAATTCAACTTTAACTTGAGGGTGATGGAACCAATGGTGGGACAAGTGAAACCATCATGCAACTTAATCAAGAGTTTGGATTTATCATAATTGTCTCGATATAATGCATATGTGAAAAGATGTTTTTTTATATTCGTATTAACCATATAACTGTGAAGTGTCCTTTTGTTTAAATGATGTTACTATTTTGACTGTATATTGTAGGTCTATCAGACTTTGGGACTACCAAAGATTTATTTGTATTGCTACTACGATATTATCATGTTCTCATTCATCTAAACCTTATACCCCTTTAACCCTAAATCATTGTAACTGCCTTTGGCCCTTTTGGCATTGGATGAAATCCTTACTTGGGTAAAGTTGTTAACTGCTTCTACTCTCTATCATTAACTCGCTACAATTTTTTCTGATCCAATCCTTGTGTATGAACATCTTTGCTTATGGACTATGAGAGGTCACTTTGTGGTTTGAGATCTTTATAATCTTAGTGTGTTGCTATGATTGTAATCTCTGCATCCTTTAACCCTTCATGACCTTGTACGTCATCTCTGACCTATAACTAGTCATTGTACTATAGTAGAATGCATAATGGCTACCTATCTTCATCAGGGCTTTGCATGTTACTTCTATCATTTTCCTCACTCTCATATCCATGCTTTATCAAGGTCTTCATTACCCAAATAGTCCCTCTTGGTTGTGTTTGTATGTTGTTAAAATATATGGGATTGTTGATTTTGTATATTGTTAGAATATATAGTTTACCATAGTTAGTTAGTCATTGAGGTAAGGAGTTAAATATGGGTAGTTCAATATTTGAGAAAGCTTATCAAATCCTATTCCATATTTGCAATGCTCTATATTCTCTAATGGCAATTTTTTTTTTTTAAATATAGCTTGTTTGTCAGAACTCTGACGGACATGCCCAACATAGGCCTTGACGAGAGTGTTGTATCTACAATGAAATATTTCATTGCAAACACAACACTCTCATCGGAGCTTCCTTGCATCTGTTGTCAGAATTCCAACAAAAAAGGACACTATGTTTCAACAAGAATGTTGTACCTACGACGAAAAATTTTCGTTGCAGGTGCACCATTCCCGTCGAAGCTTCCTTGTATTTGTTTTTGGAATTTCGATAAAAAAGGGCACTATGCTCCGACGGGAATGGTGTGCCTGCAATGAAAAATTTAGTTGCAGGTGCACCATTCTCGTCGAAGCATAATGCCCTTTTTTGTCGAAATTCCAACGAAAAATCCAGTGAATGGTTCGTCGGAAGATTAGCGACTTCATCAAAATTCCAACGAATTAGACCGCCACATTATGTGTCAACTTTCGACAAAGAAGATATCAGAATTTCGATGAACATTTGTTCGTCGAATAACCCGACAAAATTTTAGCGATGAAATTTTTTTCGTCGTTTCGTCTAATCTATGACAATAATATGTCGAAATTATGATGATCTAGTTCGTCAGAAAATGACCCCAAATGTGTTAGTGTCTTCTTCCACATTTTGCATACATTTGCTATATGATTTGTCTGCAATTGGCATAGTAATAAGTCATCACAAAATCTAGTTAATAGAGAATATTGCAAGGATTTTATCAAATACGGTTCATCTAGTAAGGAGAATCAATACTTTTCTTTGTGTCAAGGGAAGCTCCTTGCTCATGGTCTGCCCTTTCCGTGAACACAATTATAACATAATCACTTGCAGACATGAGTATAGGGATGTAAAAATGAGAACACAATTTCAATGCAGGGTAGACTAATAAATGAATGAGAGAAATGCATATTAAAAATTAATTTAAAAAGAAAAATAATATTTGGAAATCTACCAAATATTATCAGCAACCGCCTCTTAATATATTTTAATCAGTGTCCAACATGTGAGACCTTGCTACCCATTGAATTATATCAAATAATACAAAATTTTCCACATGTTGAAGTCAATAAGGATTTGAAGTTTGAGAAAAAGAAGGGTTCGCCTTTCAGACAATAGTCCACTATGCGTGGAAATGAAGCCATTGTTTCTTGTATAAATAAAGAGATAGGTGGAGCAGCGGAGCCATGTCAAAAGTGAGGCACATTGATCAAACTATTAATGGTTTAAACCATCATTCTCTACTCTTAAGAATATCCCAAAACCCCATTTGCTTTCTTCTGCAAATCACATTTTTAACCGTTTGAAAGCTGGAAGTTGGAGGGAGTATATATATACAGTGATATTATATATAATGTACATATCAGCAACCATGATCAGCGGCCACAAATGTGCTAGATTTAACCGCTCTTACAACAACCTCAGAAGTAGTAAGAATTCAACAGAGTCCAGGCTTTCTTGGGCTGCTGAACAACAGGGAAGAACTTGTATTAGTAGAAGCGAAAATGATGCTTTGTATTTCGGTTCATATGCCCATGTCAGAATTCATGAAGAAATGATCAAGGTGAGCATTCTGGCCCAGTTATTTATTGTTGATTTTTTGGTCGGAGAGGTGAGAGTCAATTCTGAAGTGCATATGACAGTAGAAAACAATTGTTATTTTCAAGTTGGAAAGATGATATGGTTGCAATAGAACAAGAAAGAAATGTGCAAAGAGATAAAATTATAAAGTTGTAAACCCTAACAAATCTGCCATAACCAGGAAAAAATTACCGAATCAGAGGGAGAATAACCCTAAAAATAACAACTAACAGAAAAAATGCAAATACCACAAGTAGTAAAGCTAAGATGAGAAATTCCATTACTGTAAAGTATAAAATCTTCATTGTAGCCGATCACTGTGCGTTCTCTTGGCTGTCTTCCAGATGAATCCGCATGGGGTTTCATTATCTGATTACGACAGATTTAGCTATGCTTCAAGCACCTTCCAGAACTTTTGGCAAAACATTTGTTTTTTTAAATGTTGTAATCTGATTGGATAGCCAAAAAAGTTTCTTTTTAATAAAAAAAAATTAATGGCCTCATAATTAGAGAAAATGATTTATTGAACTAATTGTTAAATATTTTTAATATTGAAACATTTGAAAAACAATACAAAGCTAAAAAATACTGTAATTTGATTGGATAGCCAAAAATTATTTTTGCATCCAACGGATGCTATAGTTACCTACCTATCAGCAGGAACTAACAAAGATTGAATAAATTATTTTAATTTGATGTGATAAATATATCTAAATTTTGTTAATTCTAATTAAGATTGTGTGGCTTTTTTTTCAACATTTTAAACATTGATATAATGTTCTATAATTTGTACACTACACTTATTGGATTAGATGAGCAAGCTTTTTGGATATTTTATATCATGAAAATGCCTACCAATAAAACCAATATTAGTGGAGTTTATGGCTCTCCTAAAAAATAATATGACATTATAATAATTATAGAGTAGCTTAAAAATCTCATTTGGATTGTATTTTTTAATTGTTTTGTTCAAATAGTTTCCACATTACAAGTCAATTAAAATCCATGCCATTGGATCTAGGAAATCTATTTTGAGTTTAATATTAGATTGAAGCTTAGGACTTGTAAATATGTTCTCAAGGGGCTAAGTGGTGCTTATGCCATATAAAATTTTGCTACAATGATATTACATCTTGTATATGATTGACAACTTTGTTTCTAATAATGATATAGTAGCAAATTACATTATTATTTTATAGTCCACACCTTTGATGCATATTTTGTTGTGCATGTATTTTAAGATGCTTAATGTGAGAGATAAAGCGTTTTTGTTCTTTGCAATCATACATCATGTTGTGTCGAAGAAGGAATCTTCATAGGAATTTGAAATGAATAGAGTTGTCAATGCAAGAAAACCCCCACAAAAGACTCTACCATCAACTATATTTGAGATTTATACTACCACTTCTCAATTCTTACTATTAACCTTCTTCGGAACTTTCCATATATCCATCTCAACCCATACTACTTAAACCACATAAATTTAACCTCCATAAATTGAAGACCTTGTGTGGCAATAACATCCATTTGCCTATATCAAAATTTGTCTTTGAAGCTTCAAGACATATACCCCTATAAACAATTATTTTAGCAGACACATTATATGCCTTCTATGTTATTTGAAAAATATGATATGGATTAAGATATAAAAACCATGGAAAGTAGATATGATATTAATAATCTAAATCTTTAAATAAGAATGAGCTTTTATTATACAAGTGATATAAATGAATTTTTGTTTAGTTTGGAGTAGAGTGAGAATCAACATTTCTTCTTGTAGAATCATGGATAATATTTGGCCATAATCAAACCAGGTAGGTGTCATTGCACCATAGTATTAACTTCTATTTACTTGGCTTGATTTATAATGATGATATTTTTGTAGGACTATAATTTATTATTCAATCCAGCCAATACCAAATCAATGAGATTATGAATTCAAATCATTAGAATGATCTAACATCAATCCTTAATACTTTCCTTTTGATGACAAAGCATAAGTGAATGTTACATAGAATTTAATATGGTTCAATTTGATTGGACATCATATTTCTTGACAATAACCGTGGTAGAATTTATTTATAAGTTAATCCTAAAAATCTGAAAAATATAAAATATCATCAAGGGTTTTAATCATTCCATCATTTAAACATGACTTTACGTTTCCTTTACTAACAATCTTCTTAGCATTTTTATCACCAAGAAAAACATTACCCCCATCATAAGCTAAATAGGTAGAAAACCATTGCTTATGAGGATTCATATGGCAGGGGCAATCTAAATCAATAAACCAAGTGTCATTACTAATAGTATTGACTAAAATAAATAAAACATTGTAGCATAAATTTATTTAAGGTCTTATACAATTTACACCATTTTTTGTGCTCTTACCTTGGTGTGTTTTCTCTTAGATCTTATCCAAGCCTATTTCTGGCATTTATGTTGCAAAATTGATGTCATATGTTTGCATGGTGATCTGAACCTCTATCACAAACTAATTGCACCTCATCCTTGGCTTGTTCACCTTGTTTTTGGTGGACAGGGGTATTTGGGGTGCCCATGTCCCTCAAAAATAGGCCCAAATTTTAACATGTTGGTGCTTGGTTCTTGTCAGTTAGTTCTCGATCACAATGCCTCAATATGACCATTGGAGGTTGGCCTAGTTTGCAAACAAACTTGAGAACCCTATATAAGAGAATTCTTCCAATTTATTTTCACATCCACCCATCATCTATCATCACAAGCATTCATATGTTATCTACATCAAGGTGACATTTCATCCCACCATATCCTTCAAAGCATTCTTTAGATCTAGACACCATGGAGCAACAAATTACAACAATATTCATGCAAGCATGTGTTTACATGCGTAGGTAGGATGATCTAAAGACACAATTGTGGATTCGGGAAGAGTAGATAAAAACATACAGGTTTAGATTTTGTAGAGGCAAAAAGTGGAGGATAAGGTCACCCAAAGCATCTGTCTGGCAAGTTTTTGGCAAAACTTCAGGAAAACTATCAGAATGATATCTTGATCCTAAAACTACATTTATTGTCCACATCCAACACCTCAAGGATAGGGTTGTCCTGAGCACCATCGTCCAACAATTTTGAGCCCAACTTTCAAACATGAGTTCCTCTCAACTTCCTATTCCAAATTTGTATTCATGTTTGCATATCAAATCTAAAATTGTTTGTGCATGTTGATTATTGTCAATTTCACACATTTATCCCTAGATCTTTCATCCAATTTACATCTTTTTGTAGCTCATTTTCACCTCAAACAAAGATAGAAACAAAAATCAATCAACATTCACCCACTTGGGATTGATTCTATTGGTTTCACCCCTCTTTAATGTAATAGAGGTTTGAAATAGGTTCATTCCTTGTTTATATAACTAACCAACAAGTATCTATTTCCTACCCATTACATTTTGGTGAACTCAACACTTCTAGCATTTTGCATATTTTTTATTATGTATTTTAGAATCTAATTTTTCATAATGGAATTCACTAAATATAATTGGTTTTCTATTTCACATGTGATTACATTTCTCATTAGCTACTTTTATCAAAATCATGTGTTGACTAATAGCTCCTTTCGCTTTATGTTGCATGCATTCATTCATACAAAAATAACATATTGCATTATGAGGGTTTTAAATATTTATCTTACATTCAACTTATTTCTCAAAGCTTTCATATATATTTCATGCTACTATATGATTTTTTTTAAAGAGATCAATAAAATATTTAGATTTCATAAAAGCTTTGGTAAATGCTTTCAAATGGATCCCTTGCTAACCTTAGAGATGATATTGAAATGAATCATACGTGTACCTCTCCTAGAGTATTTTTTATTCATGAGGAAAGAATTAATACTCCAATAAATTATCTCTCCAATGGAGATGCAACATTGAAGAGTAGTATTGAATACTCTTCTCACAAAGGTACTTTGGTGCAACAGGGACAAGGTAAGCATGTTAGTCTTGGTACATCTATCACTCTAGATCCTTCTTATTCTCCAAGATCTTATCTTAATCACTAACACACGTTGAGACAAGATGATGTTATGTGTTTTATTCATGACCTATCTCCTAACATAACATTGAGTAAAGATGAAGCTTTAGATGATGAGAATGCCTCTTCACAGCCTAAAAAAGTGGACATGAATAGTGGTGATAGAAATGAAAATCTTCCTACAAAGGATAGTCCATCTTCATCTATTCATCTCTTTGACCCTTCAACATATCCTTAGAGAACAAATTTAAAAGAAGTCCATAATGAAAGTCCTTCACAATTGAAAATATTTTATAAGGCTGGTTATGGTATGACTCCTAAACAAGGCTATCATGGACAAGGTCTTGGAAAGTTAGAACAAGGAATCAAGGTCCCTATAGATACTCCCTCACAATGCACTAGATAAAGCATATGATATCCTTACTCATTACCTCAAACATGATTGTGAGGAAATTAGTGGATCAACTAAAAGTCATTCATTTAAGAGTTAAAGTGCGAGCACATGGACTATCTAGACTAGGGAGCTTGCATGTTTATGTCAATTTTGCATTTCATGTGATCGGGAAGCATGTGAGAATAAATAATGGGTTGAACAATGGAAGTAAAGGTTGTTGACACCTACACAAACACATGATCAACATGAACAACAATTAAAGGATTAAAGGCAATAATCAAGTGTTTGCATCGAATCAGTATGACTGTGTTCCAAACCTTGTACAAAAAGGTAATTTAATTTTTATTTAATTTATTTTATATATATATATATATATGAATGCATGTATGTCTAGGTCAAATTATATGTCACACAAGTTGTTTAATTAAAAAAAAATTCTAGGACATGTGTATGTTGTTGTGGAGAAATAGAGTATTGGCTGGCTCAATGTGTTGAGACAAAAAATATGTTAATTTTTCCTTGAGAAGATAATGATGGCTATAAGTATCCAACAAGTTCATAGTGGTTGTTGGCACTTAGCTACAAAATATATCTAATAAGGAAGAATGGTTTTCTTGCATTCGAAGATTATGAAACACATATGAATATTATAAACTACTAACATTTGGTTGTGGTAAAAAATATAAAAACTAGTAAGATATCAAAGAGGGCCTATTAATAAAGGGTTATGGACAATTTCTATGGAAGAACGTGAGACAATAAAAGACGCATTGCAAAAAAGAGATGATGCAAATGGTACAATGGAATAGCTAAACATAGGTAAGTATATATATTTTTATATATTTAAATACAATTTTTTATGATATTGATATTGCTTATACATAGTGTTAAAATTTATTTATTGTCATTTTGGATCCTTAAGAAATCCTCTTTTTTTCCCTTAATCCATTCTCTCCGGACTCTTTAAGCCATCATCTTACCTAAGACCTTACATCATCTTTGACCCCAGAGATAGTGGATCCCTTATGTTTTTTTTCATATATATGTTTTGTGACCATCATCCTTTGCTTTGTCCTTTCCTGGGGGCATCTCATTGTGGTAATATGCTTGTCTTTTAGAAGCATGGTATCTTAAAGCAATTGCTCCCAATAAGGCATATGCAATTACTTTAATGTGAGGGCATACACTCTACTCAATGATACATTATGTGCACACCATGAAATGTTTTCATACGAGCAAGTTACTTTGCAAATTGATCCTTTTGCTTTGTAATTATGTATTTTTCTTTTTCATGACCCATACTAAGCAAATCTTACTAGGCTAGTGTAGTCATGTGTTCTCTCTCCTTCTCCTTTCTTATGTTGTCCCTTTTATCTCGATATTAGAGACGTAAGATCCTAAAGTCCTTGGGGGCTTAGTGTGCTTGTCTCTTTGATATCTTGATAGAATTTTTTCAATGCAACTTTGCACTTTACCATGAGTATGCTTAGTTTCATGCTCCCACTAAAGTGGGAGCTAAATGAAGCATCCTAAATTGTACTCACCTACAATTATGTCCTCACCTAGGCCTCACCTTGGCGTTTCGATTTCTAAGGCCTAATTGCAATGCTAATTTTGCTCACACCACCTATCTACCTTGCATTTTCATCATCTTGCCAATTCTCCCCCCATTTTGGAGTCCTGATTTCTAGGACTAGAACGTGGTACACCCTGGTCCAAGATTAGGACAAGGGCATACCATGCCCTGGGCCTCTTAATTAGGCCCCAAATTAAAGCCTCATAATGGTCATCACTAATTAGCGAGAATTTGGATCTCGTGTCGACCTACTTTGAAAATTTGATTTGATTTTCAGGCTAGCAAGTATAAAAGGAGGTCTACCCCTCTCATTTGAATTGAACCAAAATCAAGATCTCAATTACAGTCTAGCAATTCCACGTGAGCAAGCAATCAGTCATTCATCAAGCATTGGAGAAAAAGTGAGTCAAGTTCAAACATTGAAGATGGCAGTCATGATGATCAATGTTTTATTAAGACACCCTAAATGAAAGCCTAAAAGCTTTGTTTGAAGACAAACAAAACTTTATCAAGGTAAATATTGTGGTTTCAAGCATTGCATTTTAGATTCAATTTTTCCCTCAAAAGGAAAGTACTTTGTTATAGTCTTTTATTACATTTTTCAATTCAATTTCATGGTTAATTCCAAAACTAGGGTTTGACTTGAGGCAAACCCCTATTCCCAACACATTTCTATTTCTTTTTGTGTGCAAGAAACAGGTGCGGAGCTGTACTCGGTAAATCTGACAGAGTCAATAGTGACGAACAGGTTTAGCTTTCAATGGTGGAAAATTTGGAGGAATCTATACTACTTGGTCCCAAAAAATCAGGTCAAACTTCTAAGAACAAGGCTGACACATCTTCTTTTGCCCATATCCAAGTTTGTGGCTTAGTGGGATATATGTAGCTTGTTGTTTCTATTATATTAATTGAATATTATTTTTCTCTAATTTCATAATTACATTAGAAATGCATCTAAGAAAGAGGATTATCAATACAAACTAGTTGAATCCAATTAGGATCTAAGACCTTTCCCCATTTGGATTGAGCCTAGATCTATTAGGTTCAATCATCTTTCAATGTATTGGATTAATTTGGATATTTAGTGGTTTTACTATCTCAATTGGTGAAACCCTAATTCCTATTTTTTCATACATTACAATTCGTTATAAATATTTTATACTATAAACTATGACCCTTGACCAACAAGTTGTGCAAATCTTGACTAGCATTACAATCTAAAACTTAATCAGGTAAATTATATAAAATGTGAGTTGTATAAATATTAATGATGGTTAATATAATCATGCAAAGAGGAATTAATAAACATGTGTGTAACCTTACCTCTATTGGGTAATGAAGTGAATACTACTTCAATAAGAATGGTAAATTAGTTAAACTTTTGATTGTAAATTAAGCAAAAATGGTGATAATGTAATGTAAAGGGATTTAAGTCCCTAGTTTCTTAGGTTAAACAATAACTACGAGTACTTTATAGAAGGGCATCTGTTAGAAAGTCCTACATGAGTACCAAGTTAGACCTAAGAAAACAAATAAGAAACAAATAAATGCTTTGGCCGAAGAAGTTCATTAAAATAATTAGAGAGAGGATTCTTTGAATTAAATTGAGTCACTTCATGGGTAAATGGGCATATGCATAGATATTTATGATTGGTAGCTTTAATAGGTTGCATGTGTTAGTTATTCCAATGTTGCGCATATTTCACACATATCAATCATGAGTTGCTAGACTCCAAGTGATGGGTCAGGATCTTCTCGTGAGGTAGCACAAGGAAGCATATTTCTTTGTGACTGGGTAGAATTTGTTTTGGTATGGTCTGTTGGTCCCAACCGGTGTTGAGAGGGGAGGGGTGAATCAGCACTATATCGGTTTGTTCCAGATTTAAACTTAATCAAAACTTCTACTCAAACTTAACACTTACTAGTAAGCAGCATTAATAAGAAACATGCACACATAAAATAAAAAACACATGACTACCAAGATTTATCATGTGGAAACCCAAATGGGAGAAAACCACGATGTGAGTAGAAACTCACAAAATCTGCACTCTTCTGGAGTACGCTCTGTGAGGAGCCATCCATGTTAGGAGATTACAAAGACATTGTTAGGTGCCACCCAGTTAAGAGATTTTCTTTAAGGCCTGTTAGAACCTTTACCCTATTAGAGGTAGTCTTGCTAAAGGACTTAGGATAATCATTTAAGATGTCACCCAGTTAAGTGATTTTACAAAGGGACCTGTTAAAGTCCACCCGGTTAAGGGATTTTACTGTTGTAGTTATTAGAAAATAAAAGAGAGAATGATCTATTGTAATATCTACTCTTAGCTTAATCTGATCCAAATGAAGCTCTTCAGTTTGACCACCGGTTACACTTGCTCTGCACTCTACTGGTGCTCTGCATTACACTTGTCCTTCACACTATCCGAGCTCTACACACTCTCTTCACCACTCTATTATTCACTTAGCAATTCTTCCCTCTTCTCACCTTGTTGGATCGCCTCTCTTCAAAATTGCACTTTGCAAATTTTACGATCAATCTTTTTGGTTTTTGCCAAAAACCTTTATACCATATTCTTGCAACACATACCCATTGATTCCTCAATCAATTTACACCTAACACTTGGTAGATTTGAAATTAAAATCTTTCCAAATCTTCCGCACTCTCTCTGCACACTCTCCATCAATCTCGCCAGTAACTCATCCTTATTTGCCTCTGCAATTCATAATTTCACCAACCTCTGGGTCGTGTTCTGGTTTTTTAATGCAAACTAGAAAATCTGCACAAATCTCGCCTTAACTGGTTAACTGTTGTAGACTTCACTATATGTTTGTTTGATGATATATCATCATGACTGACTCACCTCTGATCATCGCATCCAGCTTACCGGTCACCACTCCGAGATTCTCGGTGGATAGCATTCTTCAACCTGTATCACCGGTTCATCGGTGTAACTCTTCATCTTTTTTCCGCTGGTCACTGATCATCAATCAGACTGATCACCTGTCTATCCAGAACGTTCTGGTCGTGCATAAGACTACTAAACTGCAATCCGAGTCACCTCTTGTGACTGCATCATCATTTCATCTGCCAGTTTTAAGAAACTGATCTCAACACCTATCAAGTTCTTGACTGACTGGTCAACTACTTTGTTTATCCTTCAACCGATTAGTTCTTCGACCAACACACTACTTAAGTGTGTCAATAATGCATATTAGGGAAGCACTGAACCCTCCATACTGATTGCAGTCATGAGTAAACCATTGTGGTTGACCACACCTCCTTGCCTATGAGTTTGGCCTTATTCACTAATAAGAGTTTGTCATCAACGACAATACTAACTGATGAATCGGTTGTGTCAACACCATCAGTTATGCCAACATGGTCTCTCTCTCTCTTTCTTTGTGTTCCACTCTATATTTGGGAGAAAAGACGAAATAGGTTTGATATACAATATTATATATAACTTTTTTTACTGATTTTTAGTTTAGATGGCTCATATTTTATGTTTAAAAATCTCTTTTACAATATTATAGCTTTGAATTGTTATAGAAAATCTTGGTTTCTATGGTTAGAATGTTTCATATGCTATCAACTATTATTTCTAGAATATTGTAAATGCCTGTTTATGAAAAAATATTTTGTGTACTATTTTTGTCAAGTAAATGGACATCAAAATACCTTCTTTAATATGTTTTTGGTTGTGAATTTGTATGATGAACTACAAAATGCAAAAGGCATTACAAAGATAGCTTAGTCATTTAAGGTGATTCACAATCCACATCATTAAAGAAAGGGAATAAAATGAGAGCTTTTGGCAATGATGGCTACATGATTAAAGAGTTGATAGAGTCAAGAGGAAAGGAGAATCATGCAAGAGAAGTAAATGCTCAATCATGACTATAAAGTACTCTCAATCGTGAGTAAAATGGTAGCAAAACAATTGGAATTGAAATAATAAAACATTCCCAAAAGATGACAAGGTCACCCTTTTAAGCTCTAGGTCAACCCCTTTTGCTAGCTCAGGTTACTTGGGAAAAACTAGAGTCCCTTGAGAACCCTATAATTGAAGATCGTGAAAAGGCTTTTGAAGATGCACAAAAAGTTGGAACTCGATTCGAGGGCCAAACAAGATGGACAAGAGGCTAAGAAGAAATAGATAAATGTCATCAATTCAAAATTGCTAAAAGGGAGTGTAATTTACACCTCATGGGTCATGACCTAGACGTATTAGATCATCATTGAACTACTATGTTTGCAAATACAATATTGGGCATTTAAAGTTAGTTATCTTAAAGCATATACCAATATCTATCCTACATTGTTGCAAAAGAAAATGATTATTGTGTATGCCAAGTGGCTAGCATGCTTGTCATTTAGAACCATTATTATTAATCATAGCTTAGTGTGTTGATAGAGTCATTAAGAATCATTGCGACTTTGTCACACAATTCCTAAAATACCTTGTCTTCATAAATGCACACTATCTATCAAAGCATAAAGATTGACGATAAAATAACTAGTGATAGAGAAACATTATGATCATATTAGAACTCCTCTATTCAATTTTAGATAGTTATCTATCTTAAATAATAAATTTAAATAAATATATTTAAAATCTTTCTAAATATATTTTGAATAAATTATATCATAAATATCTTAGATAAATAACAATCTTAAATTATTCTATTACATAAAGAACTATTTTTTTAGGTTAAAAAAATATTTTATTATAATTTAAACAATATCTTAACACAATATGGAAAACACCTATGAACATAGTTAGCTATCCTAATTTCATGTGCAAACATTAAAATAAGTTTTTCTCTTAGATATCGGATGAAAGATGACTAAGTTCATCACTAATAACAATGCAAGACCTTTTTGTTTTGAGATCAGCACACCTTAGCTAATTTAAAAGAATTATTGTTTAAGGTTTTAGGTTTTGATACTATCGTTTTTTACTGTTGAAAAAAGTAGAAGGTTATATATTAATAATATAACTATGTTAATTACATCTTTATTAAGTTGATTGGAAATATAGAAAAGATTAGATATTAATGTGTCAAGATATTATTATTGTTCACTTTATATGTTCCCATATGATTGATTGTCTATTTGATATAATTTGTAAGGAAATAAATACTTGATCACTTTTAGATAGGCATAATAATATTACTAATACTTTTGAACTTTACAAATAATGGATAAAAGTCATGAAATATGATCAGAAATATTAACATAAAATATACAATTACATAAAAACACTTTCATTAAAATTATTTAAATATACATCATATTCAATTATTGACACAGGGATAGTTATTGATCATCTCTTCTAATTATAATTATAAATTATGACTGTAATTATATGTTTATTTCTATTGACTACCTCCCTAATTACGAAACATGATTGTATTTCTCATATCATATTTATTACATTGAAATTTCTTTAATTTAGTGTTTTTTCTTCAATCATACTCCACCTAAATAACATATCATTTGTCTCTCTTTAATCAAGTGTTTTTTCTTCAATTATACTACACGTAAATTTGACATATCATTTGTCTCTCTATTCATCTACAATCTAGCTATTCAAAAGAACATAATCAAGTTTACTACTTATTTCAAGTGCTTTCCACTTTTATGATGTATCATCTGCTGTCTATTCATCTATAACCTAATTATTGAAATTAAAAATTAGTTATCGAGCTGGTATTGCTTATTAATGAATTAAACTGTGTGATTATTTGTATCAATATTTTTCTTGTAGCCCTCTTCTATCGGATGATAGATAGATCGTCAATCTGAAACGTTGATACAAAAAGTTACACAATTTAATCCAGAAACACACAGACTGAAAATCTAATATAATTGATTACTTGTCTATTTCATTAACTAAATGAAAATACAATGCGTTATATTATGATTTCCAATTAGTGTGCATCTTGATGAGGTTAACATTGGAATGCAAATTCAAATCTTATTATCTCAACGACCGTTGGACTCTCTGTGCTTTACTACCTAATCAGTAAAGACATGTACGTAATTAATGCGTGAAAGTGTTTTCACCGTACCTCACTCTGACATTTGCCCGTTCTGATGGCGCATTGGGCTTTAAATAAGGAATTTCGCAACTGGGCTTTCACCTGCTCCGCCGTGTATTAGTATGCATTTTTATTCTTGTCAGTAAGTAAAAATTCTCTCTGACCACATTCATTTGTTTTTATAAGGTGACAGTCATCATATTACTTCACGCCATTAATTTTCTTCAAAACAAAGTCTATAAATATAGGAGTTATATATATGTAATGGATCAGACAGACTTCCCTAAACATGCATTGTTTACAGGTCCATTAAAGTGCCAGAAAAGGCTCACTTTTCCCAGCATACGTACATACATAGAAAGCCCCAGTATTTAGCTACACCAAAGTCTTGCAAGAACGTGTAGCCGGATTCCAAATAGCCGGAAGCAAAAACATCCGGCCTTTAACTCCGTGCGCATTGTAGCTCGCCCCCGTTGTGTTATCCACCAACAGATTACCAGGAAATCCAGGGTAAGCCCCCGTGCCATAAATTCCCGGACAGGCTGAAACCGCTTCCAATGGCGCAGAAGACTGCCCCTGAAAATACCCACTATTGAAAGGATTTGTAACAGCTCCTGCCAAAACAGTAGCAACATTGATAATCATCCCATCAATACCCACATCACCATTGGGCGGAAGCAGGGGAGGACTCTGAGGCCCATAAAGAGGCTGATGAAACGGCCACGCGCACTGCCCCGGACACTGGCTCTCCGAGTTCCCAACCCATGCGTAGGGAAGCGCCGTCTTTCCCACAACTATACTTGCATGGGATCCACACGAGCCCATGCAAAACCTCTCCACAATGACATCTTGGGACGTCAGAAGCAAGTAAACGGCATTGTCATCCACAGGCAGAGCTCCTGAAGACACAGTCCTTAACACCAGAGTCCCAATGTCAGTTCTCTTCAATGACTTCCCCAGAGAATAGGCCTCATCAAGCTTCTGCTTCCCAAGCCTTGTGTGGGTCTTGGTCGGAGCAGGGACTTCATTAGACAAATCCTTATAACCCTCTGTTGTTTTCCACCAGGAAAACACAGAGGGCAGTGGGGCACCGGCCCCAAGGGACTCGACAAAGTCCCCCAGAATCGAACGCTGAACGGCACTGAACTTCCCATACCAAATCAGATGGACATCAAGATTGGGCTTTGATGTTAGCAGTGGGCCATTGTGGTAGTTCAGAACAAGAGGCTCTTCATTGACCAATACAGACAGACCCAGCTGGGCTAGACAAAAAAAAACAAGAAACTTGGCTACCAATCCAGCGGACCCAGAGATTGATCTGTACCCTGACCCTCCCATTGTAGCTAATACCTGATCCTAAAGTCCAGCCCCTGAGAACAAATGTGGAAGTGAGGGCAATTTAAAGAAGGGATGAATGCCGTGTAGCAAAAGCGTTCCGGGACTGTCAGTTCCATAGTGGCAAAGTGCATGAACCTGCCACTCTCATGTACCTTCCACTCTCAAGTACATTATTCCACAATGGCTGACACGCCTCACATACCATAACACATTAAATGCATAGCTGAGATTTGGGCAATCCTACGTGGATTCATTTAGTCTGCCATGGTAGCGTGGGAACAGAGCACTTAACCTTCAAATCGGAGATGGGATTGCGTTGCAAAATTCACGTGGGTGGAATCTTTTGACCAGGGGTCTAATTGTCTGGTTCCTCAAGTTGTAACGCCCGTGGAATCGAATGTCACACCCTTGTTAAACCTGACACGACACTGCCGAATGGCATTCGAACCCGAAATCGGCTGATTTTGTCCTGCAAATAAGTAGGTAGGTGATGTTATTTGTATCTAGAATTCAGAAGAATCAAAGATTACATGAAGTAAAGTTTCACGGATCTTCGTACCATACGAAGAAAAACGTATCCAATGACGGCATACTTTTTCCAGTCCGTGAGGAACATGAAAATGTCTTTTTTTAATTAATAAGAAATTCAAGAGGAACAGTGTACGATGGATTATAAACATTTGCTATTATGTGGAAAACTTGAGATTTTGACTTAATCCCGCATGCCAGAAGTAGATATGTTTGAAGAGATTGAGAAGAAAGGTTTTGTATTATTGGTACATGGAATCAGGCAAGGCACCCAATGGAGAACCATTGTTGTTTTGGAGTTGTTTCCCGTGGATTAATAGAGATGTTTGGAGAGGATGGAATAAATTTTGTATTTCGTGGAGAGGAGTGGTTTTGGGTTTTATATGAATAGAGGAAGAGTACATTTTTCATATGTTTCAATTGTCGTTTATTATATGATTATTCAATTTTTCAATTATTAATTTTAAAGAAATTAAAAAATGATAATTAAAATTTCATTAATGGATTTCACATATATCAATTATTGTTCATTTTATTTCAATAGTTAGAATTTTTGAATTAAATTGGAGGAGTTGTGCAACTTAATTGGTACCCATAGCGTAGGATTATTGAGACATTTGTGCATAAGTATTGGCTATTTTTGAGGTAATTGTAGTGCATAGTCATTGAGGCATCTTAAAATGACCATTTTTTGCCCCTTGTGTGCACAATGGATCTCCTACACCGTGCATCGTTGCTACTGAGAAGTTAGAACAATAGTTATAAGAAATTAAGTTACATAGAAAGACAACAACAAAAAAAACCTTCAAAATTCGATGGATCATTTAGGATTTGTGGGTGCGTGAAGTTAGCTATAATGGTTATTGGTACACTTCCCCTAATAAATTGGGTTTTTATTATTTAATTCTTGGCTATCAAGGTATATCTTCAATTTGTTATATTTGATTTAATTTGTATAGTGGATTTGAAATATTTATTAGGAGACTTCATCGAATTATGATGACTTAGTGTAACTGTCATTTTTCTTTGTCAATTTTTATTTTCTTTTTGTGAAACTCATGTTGGATTGTGTTCTTTTTTTCCACTCATTGGCATGTCCCCTCCTTGATCGTTATATATATCATAAATGAGGCAAGTATTACTATTGATTAATATAATGATTAACAAATGATTATTTGAAATTTATTTATTTATTAAATAAATTATTTAATTAATATATATTAATTAATATTCTTGAAAATGTGATAAAGCCAATTATTAAAATGGTGTTAATATATTAAAAGAAGAAATAAATTATTAAATAATATTAATATATTAAATAAAATCAATATATGAAATAAACTATAAAAAAATATTAATATATTTAAATATATTAAAAAATGGAAATATGAATTATTAAATGAAGGAATCAAATAATGTTAATGTTTAATATTAAAGCATGAAACAGGAGTAAGCATTGGGTAAATAAATTTCTTAAATACATTTACGTGGAGGTAACCCCCCACGTGGAGAGCTAACTCCACGGTGGCCCCTCCCCCGCGGGAAGTGGTGGGATGGGAGTCGCAACCTGGGCTGCGACCACCGTCACACCCCTTCCTGTAAAAGGGACCCCATGGGGGGATGCGACCCTTCCCCTCCACGGGGTATTAAGGAAGACCGTCGCAGAGCTAAGGGGAGGCACGAAGGAGAGGGAGTCGGGAGGACTTCAAATAGCCACCGCCAATTACGAACTGCAAACTACAGGCTATGGTTCACGAATAGGTAAGAGGCTTACTGGTCACAAGGTACATATGTGTGTGGACATGTGTGCCACACACACACATACATATTAATGAGTATTTCAGAATATATGTTAATTTCTGAATTAATGAATATTTCTCAATGTATATTACTGAAGATTTCTGAGTATATATTACTAAATATTAATTGATGTGTATATAGCAATGAATATAGGTATGCATACATAATACTTTTGTATATCTAGGATCAATAAAGAGGATTAAGGAATATGTAAATGTAGAAGTAAATTATGGGATGAAAAATGATAATGAATTGTAAAATTTAATATGCATAATGTGATTATATGATGAAGGCTATTGGGAGGAAATTCCCTTAGCCTAATGGAGGGATTATGATAATCCCAGGTAGGCAATATATATTGAATATC
This sequence comes from Cryptomeria japonica, assembly GCF_030272615.1. Classification (NCBI taxonomy): domain Eukaryota; kingdom Viridiplantae; phylum Streptophyta; class Pinopsida; order Cupressales; family Cupressaceae; genus Cryptomeria; species Cryptomeria japonica. Next base: position 234,284,986 of record NC_081415.1, read on the forward strand.
TATATGCATATATGTTATGGCTTGGTTGACAAAGTTCATCCAAGAAAAGATGAATCTGGTCGGTCCTCCCTAGTAGACTTGGATGATGAGATGCATCATCCAAGGCAAGGAATTGATCATATATGATGGTCCTCCTTGGTATGGATTGGGTGTAAGAAATTACATCCAAGCTAGGAATCAAATTAACCTTCGATTTCCTGGTATGGCTTGGGTGTAAGAAATTACATCCAAGACAGGAATCGAATTAACCTTCGATTTCCTGGTATGGCTTGGAACCAAGATGGGTTCCAAGAAGGCGAGCTTCACAGCTGCCTAAGGACATGTCCCAGTACTTCACTCGTATCCTTTTATTAAATAAGAAGTAAGATTAGTGTTAATTAATTAATTGATGTTTAATTGCAAGTTAGATTAGTTATATATATATATATATATATATATATATATATATATATATATATATATCTAACAATCTGTTTTGCAGGACAGTGATCTCTAACTAGTAGGGACATTACACTCATCTATCTAGTTCAAGATTGATTGGGTCTCTCAGAAATTTTAAGGTTGAGATTAGAGGAGAGGCTCTAATAGTTGGGCACCCTAACTTTGTGCTTCTCAAAATCCTATGTGGAAATTTCAAATCACTCCCATTTTTTTACAAAAGCCTTGCTTACAACAAAGGTTCCAGGGCCACATCATCAAATACAATGCCACATCAACATGCTTGTTGCCAAGGTGTCCAAAGAGGCCCAAAAAAGTGAGAACGATACTTGTGCACTAAGTCATGTTTTATTGGTGCATTAATGTGGCATCACATGATTTGCTATTTTTTAGATCTAAGGAACACATTTAATTCAATTATGGGCATTCATCATCAAAACTAACAATTTCAAAGTCACAACTATTGGTGCAATCTTGTTAAAAATATTGGGCATTAAATCAAAAGTGGTATAACAATTATTGGAGCGCACTCAACTACTGGGTCCTATCCCTTAATCATTTTTTATTGAACATGTCATGATTCCAACATAAAAATTCATTTGTCCACTCTCAACATTTTTGTAGTCTAGTTGTCTAACACTAGGGGATAGGACCCAATAGTTGTGCACCCTAACTTTGCATTTCTCAAAATCCTACGTGGAAATTTTAAATCACTCCCCATTTTTTACAGTAGCTTACTTGGAAAGTCCCTTGCTTATAACTAAGGTTTCAAGGCCACATCATCAAATATGATGCCAAATCAACATTCTTTTTGCCAAGGTGTTCAAAACAACCCAAAAAAAGTTGAGACCAATAGTCATGCAAAAGGGGTCCCAATACTTGTGCAACTGATGTGGCATCACATAATTGGTTTTTTTTAACAACTAATGGTACATTTTATTCAGTTACTGGTAGTTATTGGTAGTCATCAACAACAATAACAACTTTAAAGTCATAACTATTGGTGTGCACAATGTGTCAAAAAAATTGGGCATTAAATCAACAAGTATGGGTATCAAATCAACAAGTATGGGTATTAAATCAACAAATTCTATCACAATTGGAATGCGGTCAATTATTGGGTTCTTTCCCCTATCCCCTGTATTATCTGTTTTTTGCATTTTTATTTATTTATTTTAATTTTTTAAAACTCTAGAGGTATCTTCGCAACCCAACCTAGCACCCAACTTGCCTTACCTTGAGCTTACTTACTGCCAAGTTGGGGCCAGGAAGGGACGAGTTGAGGCAAGACTGGTCCTCTAGGGATGTACTGTTTACATATATTTAGTTGATCATTAGCAAAAAATCATTGCAAACCTTATGTGGTCATGTCCCTTAAACTCATTTAACTCCTTACTAAACTTGAATTGATGTTTATCTACCTTCCCTTCCAAATTTAAATAAGTGACTGCAACATGAATAATAACCTATGCATATATATGTTTATATATAATAAAACATACATATATATACACACATATGTGTTTACGAGCCTAAATTTGAACCTATTTGTAAAACCTATTAAAATCCAATCACTAACCCTAGATCTACAAACTAATTCATAACAGCATCAATGAAGAATCTATCAAACATGTAAATACTAATGAAATCAAACAAACTATACCTTTCACTTGTGTAATAGGCTTGCCTCCACTGGTCTCATATCCTCCATGATCTTGTATTGATGATTGTTCTCAAATTTGTGTTGCACTTGCAGAAGAGCTCAAGGAAGAATGGATGTGGTTGTGATGATGTAGGCTAGAATGATTTTGACAGAATGTGGGTATGCTCAAATGAGTGTGGATGAAAAAATGGAAGAAGGAAACCTCTTTTATAGAGTTCTCAAAGAGAATAAAGGGTTTAGATTAAGAAGTGGGATTATCAATGGCCAAGATTACATAAATGAAGAGATTCAATAGGATTGAAGGTTAGGTAAGATGAAGGGGGGACATTAAAAGGTGAAAGGTAAACGATAAAGGTGAATAAGATTAAGAGGTTAAATTGAAATAAAGTGTTAAGATTAAAAAGAAGGTAATTTAGGGAGACATCATATCATTTAGGATAATTATCTAACATTATAAAATTTAATCTAGTAATTGTTATAGGTTGCAATTATCGAATTACTAACATTAATAAAAGTTAATCTTAAAACTCTCAATTATATTAGTAGATTATATTACAAATGAATGTCTTGATAACCATCATTTAATAAGCTTGATTGGTAGGAATATTCATATTAGAGATAAAAGAGTTGGTTTGAAACCACGGGGACTTCACTGTCTAGGCAATATTATATTATGTGAATTCATATTGGGGGGTTTAATATCCCAAAAATGAGGGTACAATATATATTGCCTATCAGTGAAAAAAGGGGGTTTTTTAATTTGAACTATGAAAAAATATAATATTTGGCAAAAATAGGGGGCTTTTAATTTAGGTTGTGTATTGGGAAGGGGTGACAAAAAAGGAGTTTAGGGCAATATTTTTTGAAAATAGGGAGATTCATTAGTATACCATGAACACACGTGCTATAACCCAGACCTTTTACTAAGTGAAGCCCTTGTGTTTGAAACCTGAATTATTTAGTTGATGTTTATCTTTTTATAAGTACAGATTACGTATAACTATCTTATGGCTTATCATTTGTCTAATGGTATAGACCTAAAATTGTATAATTCTCATGACAATTAAAAGTGTAACAAATGGGAATGAGTATATAGAGTATTAGTATATCGGAATTATCCTCTAGACTATGGAAATGGTGTGTTTAGAATCTTTACTACCACAGAGAATAGCTAGATTCTTATGTGCTTTATCTTTAGTTTATACACACATATATAATCATGTTTCTAATGTCATATTGTAACATAAATGTTGATTATTTTATAAACTTGTTATTTATAATTTTGAGGATATCATAAGTGACAAAGATTATCATAATTTGTATTCCTAGGTATTTATGTCAATGATGGTCATTAGCATTAACTAGTTTTGATGTAAGAATATATACACAAAAATATTCATTATTTATATATGTATATGCATACATACATGTGATATATACCTTATTAAATATTTACTTGTTCTTTAAAAAATGATGTCATTATTATTCTTGTCATAAACCTATATGCTTAACGAGATGCGAGTTCATTAATCATTGCATGGTTAGTCATATGCTCTCGCATGCTTTTATATGCCCTTGTGTAGATGCAAAATGATTTGAGAAATCATATTTAAGTTTCTATGCTTGAGATGGATTTGAATCATGGCATTGAATTCAATTAGATAAGTAACTTTGACATTGGTTACCATACTATTTTCGTTACTCTGCCATTGTTACTTGGCTAGTCTTCCTCAAGCTAGGTTGTGAATCCTTCGTTCATGAATGGATATGGGGAAGTGTAATTATTCCATGGTAGGGTGGAAACACACTTCGACAATGTTCTCACTTGCAGTTAGGTGTCAGGTTATGTGAGTTCCTATCAAGAGGATCCTCATTTTTTGTTCTTATGTTCTCACTGCAATAGACCTTATGATTGAATGTAAAGGATTTGGATTCCTTATGTATTACTATGTAAATGACACATTGTACTTGGTATTCATGTAATTAATGTTATGTGTATATCATTAATTTTTGTTATCATGTGTTGTTTTGTAAATTATGTAAATATTTATTTAAGGATGATATTAAGATTTTGGTGATGTTCTATATCCCTTTTCCACTTTCAAATTTGGAGAAGGCACAAAATTTAGGTTTAGTATACAATGTTATATCTCATTGTTGTTTTATTGATTTTAAAAGTAGATGGTTCTCATTGACTTTATGTACTATTCCTATTGAGTAAATGACAAAAGGAATACCTTCTTTAATATGCTTGTGGTTGTGAATTTGTATGATGTTACAGAATGCCAGAGGCATTAGAAATATAGCTTATTCCTTTAAGGCGATTCACAATCCTCGTCATTAAACAAAGGGAATGAAATGAAAGATATAGGCAAGGATGGTTATAAATGCAAAATATAAACAACCTCCCAGATGCAAAAGCTAAGAGAAATTTTATAATTGAGCATCTTCACAAATAAGAGAGATAATAAGGAGACAACTAGAGATTTGGTGGATAGATGACTAAAGAGATGATAGAGTCAAGAGGAAAGGAGAATCAATCAAGAGAAGTATATGCTTAATCAGGTCTAGAAATTACTTTCAATCATGAGTAAACATGGTGGAAATAATTGGAATTGAAGTAGTAACACATTCCCAAAATATGGCAAGGTTGCCTCTTTCTAGCTCTATGTCACCCATTTTGCAAGGGTGAGTCGCTTGGAGAACACTAGTGTCTTAGGAACCCTATAACCAAAGGTTGTCAAAAAAATTTGAAGATGTGGAAAAGTTTAGAACCTATTTTGGGGAGTATACAAGATAGACAAGAGGCTAAGAAGAAAGAGATAATTTGCATCAATTTAAAAATTGCTAAGAGGGAGTGTATTTCACATCTCATGGATCATGAACTAGACATATTAGATCATCATTAAACTACTACATTGACACATACAATTTTTGGCACGCATAGAGTTATCTTTGAGCATATATCCATATCTATCCTACACCATCAGAAGAGAAACTTATTATTGTGTGTCTCAGGGGGCTAGCATGTGTGTCATTTAGAACCATTATTATTAATCATAGTTTAGTGTATTGATAGAGACATAAGAAGTCATTGTGATTTTGCCACACAATTCCTAAAATACCATGTATCCATAAATGAACACAATTTATTTGGCTCAAAAGTTAAGTGATGGTTAAATGACTAGTGATAGAGAGGGGCTCTAGATCATAGTTCCACTATTGTGGTCCTTCTCAATTCAATTTTAGGCGGTTATCTATTCTAAATAATAAATTTACATAAATATATCTAAAATATTTATAAATATACTTTGATTAAGTTGTATTGTAGGCATCTTAGATATATCTATCTATTAGCACCAAGAAATATCAATCTTAGATTATTTTTTCTCTTTAAATTTATTTTAATTTTAATTTAAACAATATCTTAACACGATATGGAAAACACCTCCTAATATAGTTAATAAATTACTAATAATTGGTTATCTTAAGGACAGATGATTTATTCACACTCGATATATGCACTTCATCAGATTATTCGTAATTATTTACACATTAGATTTCTTCACTTAAAACTAACTGTAGAAATCTGATGCACCCTATGATTCATTGGAAACGGCTATCAAGACATCAGAAATGAAAATCTTACCAAAATCAGAAATGAAAATCTTACCAAGGAGGGAACCTCAATAGACAAAGTAATGGGAAATGGAAGTGCGTCAGCAAGCTTCACGTGAAGAAAATGGGTGGAAGCTTTTGACTACTGGTCTAAATTGTCTGGGTGCGCAAGCTGTAACGCCTGTGGAATCGAATGTCACAGCCTTGTTAAATCTGACACGACACTGCCGAATGGCATTCAAGCCCGAAATCGGCTGTTATTGTGCTGCAAACAATTGATGCTATTTATATCTAGAATTCAGAAGAATCAAAGATTAGATAAAGTGAAGTTTCACAGATCTTCGTACCAGACGAAGAAAAACTTATCCAATGACGGCATACTTTTTTCAGTCCGTGAGGAACATGAAAATGTCGTTTTTAATTAATAGGAAAGTCGAGAGGAACAATGTACGAGGGATTTTAAACATTTGCTATTCTGCAAAGCTTGGGGTTTTTCCTTAATCACGTATCAAAAGTAGTGAAAAATAAGTGAGCGCCACAAGCATCACAGTAGGGGAAGAGCATCAATAGATAACATAGTTCCAATATCCATGCATCAATCAGGTCAGGTATCGAGTGGAGAACCGTTCGTTGTTTTGAAGATGTTTCCCATGAATTGATAGCGATGTTTTGGAGAGTATGGAATGAATTTTGAGAGGAGCGGTTTTATATGTGTAATAGATTGGTTTTTTAATGATCTAATTATTGGCTATCGAGGTAAATCTCCAATTTGTTCAATTCGATCTAATTTGTATAGTGGATTTGAAAGACATATTAAGAGACTTAATCGTATTATGATGTTAGTGTAGTTGTCTTTCTTTTTTCAATATTTTTACTTTTTTCTATTGGAATCTTATCTTGGATTGTGTTCTTTTTAATCAGTCATCTATCTAGTTCAAGATTGATCGGGGTTCTTAAAATTTTATGTTTGAGAAGATTCCATTTTTCTTGAACATGTCATTATGCCAACATAAATCTACATCGATCCTTACTTCACATGTTTAGAGTTTGTCTAACACCATCTCTCATATTGTCTATTTTTTGCATATATTTGGTTGAAAGGTAGCAAAAATCATCGCAAATTTTATTTGGTCATGTCCCCTAAACTAAGTTGACTCCTAGCTCAACTTGAAGTGACGTCTTTTCAAATTTAGGTGGCCAAGTAGCACCACATTTTGTAGGGGGCAAATGTCTACTCTATCGAGGGAGCCTAGATCAATCTAAAACACTATTGGTTAAAAATTGGTAATCGTTGTCTCAAAAGAGTTTTTCCAAGCCACATGACCTAAAATTTCATCTCAAAAGATCAAGTGCATCAAAGAAGATGGCCAATGCCTTTCTAACATTACTAATGTTCTTTATGTGTTTAGTTGACACTACACTAAAGTTTCCTCAGCTCAAGCCTCATCCCCTAAAAATGAATTATCTCTTTAGGCCTATCTAGGTGCAGTGTCATGTAGGCTCTCCACAAATCAAGTTAATGTCAATGAAAAACTTATTTCTTAGATGATATTTGATCAATTATATTTGGAATAGATAATGATAAAGCTCTTGGTTGCAATAGTTGTCTTTACAAATTTTATAAATTCCTTGAAGATGGTGTTAGTCATGATTTGTTTCAATTTTCCTTGAAGGATTTTGTACTAATTCTCTAGATCCTATAATTGACCGAGGAAGTGTCAAATTCATACCTAATGTTCCTAATCTACAGATATGCAATTGGAGATTGATCACTCTTGTGAATGTCTCCTATCAAATAATTGTTAGGATTCAGGTATACTAGAGCAATCAAACAATATCAATTCGAATGTAGATTGAAAATGCAAAAAGAACAATTCACAACAACACACATGTTTAACGTGGTTCACCCAATGTGGGTTGCACCCATAGAGAAATAGTCATCCACCTTCTTTTATTAGCCAACAAAAAATGAGATACGATCTTCAATGCATAATCTACCATTGTGTGTTGCATCAATGCACTCACACTACCTATAACTCTTGTCCTTTCACATTCCACAACCACTTATTTACAAAGCCTTTTTGGTGGTTTACAATGTCAAACTACAAGAAAAAAGCTAACAACTAACTCTTCTATTAAATAATGGCCTCTGCCATGGGGATAAGCCCCTAGGACCTCTTTCTCATGACTCCCATGTTAATTAATTTGGGGTCAAAATGCAATTGTCAAAATATCCAAAATTTAAGTGTGACAACATGATCAATTGCCACACATCAACAATTGTTGCCAAATCTCTTCCTATGTTAATTAAACATCTCGCCCTAGTGATTGTCAACCTTGAACAAACTATTTATGTTTAAAGGAATAATAATTATTTGGCGGGGTACAAAATGGGTGTGTAGGTCCAATCAACAAACACTTTTCATCACATTTTATTTGAAAAGGCCTATGAAATAATTGAGTGAAACTTATTCGTGTGTGCTCAAATATTTATGGGTTGGATCCACATTCATTCAATCAATTGAAATGCTCTTTGAGATAACTATTCTACTTGCCTAGTTCTATTAATGATATTTTTATCTAAACCTTTTGATTTTTCTAATCATAAGGAAAGATTGTCCTTATAAAAACATAATTGACTTGAGCAATTAGAATCACTTGCAAAATCAAAACAACCTTCCATGATAGAGTAGTAAGAAATTAATGTTATATTATACAATAAACACAAAACACATAATGTATAAGAGGAACCTTGCTTGGATAGGAAAGGTGAAATATAGTCCACAACATAGGATTATGACAAGTATCACCATCATATAATATGAGGAACAAAAATTAAATGTTGTAAATGTGCACTGCATAAACTTAACCAGCTAGGTGTGAATAGGACTTAGATGGAAGCCATTTAGGTAATATATCCCATTCACAATAGCAACCCCTCCATCCTCACTCTATGTGTGTTTTGCTAAAGGATTTAGGTATCTCTTTTCCAATGAATTCTCACAATGATGATTCAAAGGTATTTCTCTATTTAGTTCCACCCCATTGATTGGTCAATGAGCACTTTGTGGATGATTCTTTCTTAGAACTCATTAAGGAAGAATAGAATGTTTTCTAGGTATTCGAATATCTTAACTTTTTTTATCATATACCTCTAGCGACAACATTGTATAATAAAATGGAATATTATAGGCAAGCCTTCTCTAGACCTCCCAACTAGCTTCATACTTTTGGATGGAAATCTATTAGTCATGGAGAAATTTTTAAATCTCTAGGAATTGCCTTTTCTTTTCAAGTGTGTCAAGTCACCTTAAAAAATATGTGGAACTGATAGAACTGAGAAAAAAAGTTTCCTTTTTGATTGTCAAGCCACTCTCACTAGTAAGAATCCTTAGATCTACCTTAAATTTCCAACCATGAATCATGTGTACTATATCTCTTGTCAAGCTCCCTACAAGGTGTCATACCATAAGTTGGAAAAAAATTGTAAGACTTTGAATAGGTCAACTTTGACCGTAATAAAGGATATCACAAAGTGGCATAGGATATCTTTTTTTTTCCTAGGGACATAGGTGGGCTCAATTTTATTAACGATCGCATATAGGGTATTTATCTTTGTGCTAAATGGTTTGTCATGTCTTAATATGATAATAACAAAACTTTAATTTATTTTTTAAAGAACTTGCAACACCTCTAACTTACTATATGGGTGCTCTACCTATAATTGTCTTGGCTTTCTCTCTCTGGCCATTACTTCAAGGTGTCCATCAAAATTTATAATAGGTATTGTCACCAAAAGTATATGGAAATCTTGGGAGGCTATCAAGTTGTGGCTAAATTTAAATGTTGATGCATTTTGCAATGACCTAATCATTAACCAACACTACTTATGGTGGTCTCCCACCATCTTGTGTCAATAAAATCCACCAACAATGACTCCTTGGTTCCATTCCCTCAAGTTTATTAAGAGAATAATCAAGCATCTCTAGGATCTATGATTCAAGGCCAATTACACTTGGCTCTTTTGGTTCAAGCTAGCTCTAGTGAAGTTCAATTTGTGTCAAACTCATTTTTTGACCTATTAGTGACAATTGATTATATCCTCTCTCAAAATATGCATAAAATATTTGAGAGTTCTCAAACCTTTGCGAAAGGATTGGAACTAATATATCAATACAACCTATGACACTTATCATCCAAAAAGGTTATAGATGGCTCTTGCCTCATCTATGCATGCTTTATAAATTGAATTCTAGATGATCTAGATTCAACCACCTAGTTTCATTTGGGCCAAAATATTTTTGCATCATCTAGTAGCCTATTGTGGAGCATAAAATTGATTAGTTTTCCCAATGTCTATTATACAAGGGGCTACCTATTAGCGTTAGCTTGATTCAACTTAGAGTTTATAATCTAAGGTGTCATTTTTTTATGGAAAAATTGAAACTCTTCTCCATCCTTAATAGTATTTGTGCTACCCTTAAGGCCTCAATTATTCACAACATAATATTATTTGGGGAGATGGTGTAAAGTTCCCTAATTTTACCTATTTTAAAATGCTTTTTTATTGGATCTTTTTTTCCATTTAAACAAATAGGACTGATGTTATTTTTTTTAATGCTACTACATATGGATCTTAATTTTTCTACTCAATCCAAGTCATTAGTTACCTCTATCATTCTTGTGTAAATTCAACTCCAAGCTACACAATAGCATTGAAACTTCATTTTCTCTAAACCCTAATTGACCAATGAGATAATGTCCCTTCCATGGTGCTTAGGGTATTGCCTTCATCAACCCACGTCAAGTCATTTGATTAGCCAAGAAGGTGCAACACTTAGAATATACACACCACCACTAGGAAAGTTGTTGTAGAGCCACCACATTGCCACCACCATTTCTCGTGACACAGTAATTTGATTGGAATCCTCTTCCTTTGTAGCCTTTCTACAACCAAGGTAGGTTCTCTCCACCTTCATACCTAATCCTTCATATCTTTCTTAGTGATGTGGTTGGCCACTCATGATCAAGTAATTTCCATTTACCAAAGTTACTTATCTCTTTGCCTACAACTATTTAGATTTTTTAGCAAGGGGTACTTGAGGAGAAATAATCTACTAATGATGGGTGGGAGATGTAGATAATGGAGAATATTTATGGTAGGCGGATTTATTTTAATGATTCTAGAGCTCATCTCTTCTATAATTTCCCTCGTATCTTAATCTTTGATTTTTGTGTGCTAATCTAGTAATTTAATGGTTCTTTCTTTTGGGAGGTTGTATACTTTTTTTTTGTGGCCACGTGTTTGTGTTCGTGCATATAGCCATATCTATTCTACATCGTTGTGAAATAAAATGATTGTTGTGTGTGCCAAGTGACTAGCATGAGCTTCTCATTTAGAACCACTATTATTAGTCATAGCTTATTGTGTTGATAGAGTCATACAGAGTCATTGTGACTTTGCCACAATCCCTAAAATACCTTGTCTTCATAAATGCACACTATCTATCAAAGCTTAAAGGTTAAATAATGGTTAAAGACTAGCGATAGAGATGGACTTTGATCATAGTTCCACTATTGCAACTCCTCTATTCAATTTTGGGAGGGTATCTATCTTAAATAATAAGTTTACATAAATATATTTAAAATCTTTCTATATATCTTTTGAATAAATTGTATTGTAGATATCTTAGACATATAACACCAAGATATATCAACCTTGAATTATTTTTTCTCCTAAGGAACTATGTTTATTTACTTTAAAAAATATTTTATTTTAATTTAAACAATATCTTAACACAATATGAAAACACCTCTAAACATAGATAATAAATTACTTATAATAGGTTGTTCCAGGGACTAATAATCTATTCACACTAGATATGTGCACTTGATCGAATCAGTCATAATTATTAGTTCCTACCAAGGGCAAGATACTTATGCGTATTCATTGAAACCATTTTTTCATTAATTTAGCCAACATTACAGAGAATTAAAATTCTTGAAAAAAATTCTAGTCTTTGTTTAATTTTTATTTTTAATGATTGCCAAAAATAAATAAAAATTCTTTCTTCCTATTGATTTATACTGAAGATGTAAAATTCAAATTTTCGTAAAAATTTTTTTATACATTTAATTCATTTGTCAATACTATTTACTCCACGCACATAATTAATATTTAAAAAAGCATACTGACCACGTGTGGTACGCAACTCCCAAACAATAAATTTTATTATAAAAAATACTATACGTAACTCTAGGTGCGGACTGTGGACTTTAATGTGATGACTTAAAAACATGATGCTATTTTTTTTTAAGGTATTTTCCTACTATGTTAATTTACTTTATAACTCATTTGGAGGGAAATTTATCAAGGTTCTAAATAATTCCTTGTTCACGCGAGTTAGGGATTTTTCATCCTTCCCTAGCCGAATTCACATTATGACACCATCTATAAAGTTGGGCTTACATTTATTTATTAATTAAAAGTAGGCAAAGCATGTATTGTTTATGGGATTTAGTAAACAACATGAAAAAATAATAATTGAAAGAGATAATCATTATTGATGTTATAACAATGACAAGTTTCTTAAAAGATGTCTCTTTAGGAAATTTAAATATATAAATTTTCTATTATATAATATTAAAATTATAACTATAAGATTTATTCCAAAACAAAGTATTAAATTAAAATTATATATATTATAAAAAAATGATAAATATTAATATCTGTAATACATTGTTTATAATGATATATTTTTATTCATAAGAAAATATTATATAGAAACATACTCAACATAATTTCTGGCATATAACACACACACACACACATGTGATTTATTATATGATTGTAGGTCTATTTTTTACGGACCTTTAATGACTCCTCGACAAAATGCACATGCTAATATGATTTTATATTTAATCAAGTGGACTTGAAACCTTAAGTTTAAAATTAAATTGTTATAAAAAATTGAGAATCATTTAAAATCACTATGTGATGTATGTATATATATGTTAACTCAGGGGTATCCCTGCGATTCTATCCAGCAACCTCGATTCGTGAGGCGAGTGAAGGCAAGACTAATCCCCTGAGGATGCTCGAAGTCCCCAAAAGCCTCATGCATCGAGTTAACCCGAGAGGAGAATTGAACCCAGAACCAATGGGGAGAAAACCCACGGCCCAAGCCAACTCTCCTACCCCTGCAGGCTACATTATATAAGTAAATTTAAAATTTAGAATTTTAGTATTATGAAAATTCTATCATATTTTAGTAGTACTATATAGGTGTGGAGGAGATGTGTATTCTTATCTTTTAAAAAAAAAAATATTTTAGATTTACTTTGGACACTTTTTAAAATATAATATGTATATTGTATGACTTAATTTTGTTTATGCATGTGTTGACCCTAGCTTGTTCATTATGATTTAATGTTGTGAATGTTGACTTTTGTTATTAATAATTGTATGAAATATTTTTATAGATACAAAAACTAAGAAGTTATATGATATCACGTGGGCATATAATAAAATATGATTTTAGGTCTATTTTTTACGGTCCTTTAATGACTCCTCGACAAAATGCACATGCTAATATGATTTTATATTTAATGAAGTGGACTTGAAACCTTAAGTTTAAAAGTAAATTGTTATAAAAAATTGAGAATCATTTAAAATCACTATGTGATGTTGAGACACATAATTAAGGTGCATACTATGGGATCATATTTCTACAAAGATATATACAAATCTATAAACTTGAATGTTCTTTTTGTTAAAAATATGATAAGATTTTTTATTTTCATTTATTATTTTAATAGAAAAGAATTTGGTGAAAAGTTGAAAGTGGTAGAATATAATTATTATTTTTCTTTTATTAGTAAATATTTTAAGGGATCAATATGTTAATTAGTCTTTCAATATATACAATATTAAAAATACATAAGTAATTTTTTTGTGTGTTGTATTGAAATGAAATATAATGACCCTTTAAAAATATTTAAAAGGTGCTAATAAATGAGTAAATCAATTAGAGATAAATAATTGTAATAGTGAAAATTATAAACTTATGTGCTTTTATCTTATGTTTTGGTCATACCTTAATTATGGTATCCTTTATGCAAAAACAAGACTACAAGTGATATATTTTTGTATGAAATTCCACTCAATACACTACATTATCATGCTTCCATCATCACCCATCCCTCCAAAATTGATCCTTATTTATGACAAAAGGATAAGGATGTCCATTAAACTATAATTTCTTGAAGTTATTAAATTTGATCCTCGATATTTATTTATTTATTTTGAATATTTTGGGGGTCATTTTGCCTTTGATTTCATTCAATAAATTTTAAACATTAAACCTTAATTAATTTCAAAATATTAATTTTTAGAGTTTTTAACATAAAAACTAATATCAATATTAAACCCTAATTACATCTACCTAAAACATGGATAGATATTTTTTGATACTTGGGTGACTTTTATATAGATATGTAAGTATTTTTTATTGACAATTCTAATAAATTATTTAGTCATCTTAAATATATTATTATATTATTATTTTATTGTTATATATATGAAATTTGTTATTCGAATTTTAATAAATTATTGATTTTTCTTATGAAAACAAATTGTTTGGAAGTTCTACATATTTTTAAAAATTTAAACAAAAATAATAAATTATTATTTTTTTGCTCGGTAAAAAGGCCTAAGCCATATTATATTTATAAAAAGTGTTACAATCTCCGCTCAATGCGGGCACCGGTAGGAAAGAGTGGAGGGGAGAAAACCTTCGGCCTTGCCTGGGACCATAGGTCCAGTCAGACTAATAACATTTAATTTACATATAAACTTTTACAAGTTCTGCATTCTGGCTTATCAAAAAGCCCTTCATAGGTAGCATCTTTGATTTTCATGGGATAGTGTATTTCTGCCAAACTTTCCAAGTTCATTGTTTCCATATTTGTCATCTTCTGCTTATCCTGCAAAACAGATTTTCAAAACATTCTTTTGCAAAACCACTTTTTTAACTATTAGTGCCAAGAGAAGAATAAAAGCCAATATTATTTATGTATACTCACCCCTATTGTCATTATAGACTAGGTTTCTTTCAAATTAAGTCAACATTAGAAATTGTTGGCTATACTATGAAATATTACCCAGTCTACAATAATATCAAAAGTGTAAACACTGGCCAACAAAGGATTGATACTAACACAACCTATCTAGCCTGTACTTTAGACTCTTACTATAATATTCGAGATTTATATCTGTTTAAGTATAAATTGTGAAGTAAACCAATATGCCATAACCTTTAAAGTACTCCCTATTACTATACTTTAGTTTATGCTTACTTCATAAAACATCCTCATTCTAAACTTCACTTAATTAGTATAACTATATGTTTTGATATTGTCATCCAGTGGGTATCTTGCCCTTTGCTATGTATGTTATTTCAAAGGAAATAAACAGTTCACTATGTACCATGTTCTAGCTGCAAATCCTATATCTCTATTTATAAGATTTGTTATAATAGTAATAGCAAACAAAACTATGTAATTGAAGCTTAATCTTCTTCCTTGTCATCTGCAGCTTCCATGCCAAAGGCCTGTGATTCGGTGGGGTTATCAGCCTTGAACGGGGCCCATCCCTCTTCTACCATATAACTCACCCACCATTCCCCTTTTGGTTCTTTTACCACTCCAAGTCATTGCTTAAGGAATGAAATGCTTCTTACAATCTTTGTTTGTCTTTGACGGTGGAGTTTTTGATCCTTATTGCTTAGAATAGGCCTTTTGAACTCTACATTGAGCACCTCATCCTTATCTATAGCTTCCACAACTTTGGATTAATCTTCTAGGTAAGGTATTTGGAGATTATCATCCACACATTTTATCACCATTTCCAAGTTGCCCAAGTATTCTTCTTTGAAAATCAACCTACATAATGTGAATGTGACTGCTTTTCCTTCTCACATTGTGAGTAGTATTGTTGTAAACCCTACTGGGATGCTGCTGTTAACTCGTTTCATGTGTTCTAAGAGGATAATCTCATCACCCAGAATCCTTTTGGTTGCATGTATGACCAAATCATCTTCTGATTTCAGGATAAACGACCATCGTTTGTTAGAGATCTCTCCGATGAAAGACATTTCATACTTCTCAGGGCAAAGAAAAATACCAGAATCTATTTTTAGGCAGAGCTAAGTGGTGAATGCCTATGCGAAGATATACTAGTTATGGCAATCGGTATTGTCGGTACTACAAATTGTGACCCTGGTTGTGCCAGGCTAGTCTCATGATGTTCTCCTATCTACCTTTCAGTATGTAATACGATTGCTTGCTGATAACTCTGACATATTTCCCTTCCCAAAATGCCCTGATGTATTGACTGCGGGAGTGATGATTACTTTTTTCATGATTGTTGGTTCGCCTTACTTCCTAGCCTTATCAATGCATGATTACTCAAGCAATCAAGCAATATCTTCATGATGATTTCTAGATGATGATGTTTAATCATTTTTATATACTACATTGATACATATTTATATATGTCTGTGTGTGTGTGTGTGTGTGTGTGTGTGTGTGTGTGTGTGTGTGTGTGTGTGTGTGTGTGTGTGTGTGTGTGTGTGTGTGTGTGTGTGTGTGTGTGGACATATATATCTATATTTCTGTGTAGGTATATATTTGCTCTATTAAATTTCTGGCCATGTACGTGTATGCATATATGTATATGCCTTTATGCATTTATATTTATAAACATCTCTGTATACTTGCATGTATATGTGTATATATGTAGATTTATGTATACATATATGCACTTATATGCATATATCTATATATTTGCATATATGTGCTTATATGCATATATATCTATATCGATACTTATATGTGTGTGTGTGTGTAAATAGAGCTTTGGATATTTAATCTTGATGTATGTGTCGAGATGAGCATGTGTGTTTCTGTCACATCTGCAAAAGTTCCATCCCTATTCTGTCATGTCGTATCGATATATATGTGTGTGTATGTGTGTGTGTAAATAGAGCTTTGGATATTTAATCCTGATGTATGTGTCGAGATGAGCATGTGTGTTTCTGTCACATCTGCGAAAGTTCCATCCCTATTTTGTCATGTCGTATCGATTTTGAGATTGTTGATCGCTCTGTCATTTATTCTTTGTTTGTCTTATATCCTAGTGTCTCCAGTTTGCTAAGGGTTCAAGTTGTGTCTAAATGATAAAGTCTTGTCATATGATGATATCCATGTATATCTATATATTATATAGATCTAACTATAAATAGCTCTGCATATATGTCTATTTGTATGTTTGCATATTTCAGCCTCTGTGTATATATATGTCTATATATATAGGTATTTCTGTTTGTGTATGTAGTTTTGTCATATTCTTGTATGTATTTAACCCTATATGCCTGCCACCATACTTTGTTTATATTCGTTTGCATCTATAGAAGGGAGTAATCTCTTCTCTAAGGATACTATTAATAGGTATATATATGATTACATGCGCTTATAACTATATATGTGTCTGTATATACCTGTATATATAGTTATATATGTATATGTGCATCTATATATGTCTCTGATATCGTATATATGCACGTGTACACATATAATTATATAAATACAATTGTATACATACATATATATATATCTCTATCTGCACATGTACATATGTATACCTTCCAATATACATGTGAATGTGTTGTGAATATACTGTTTCTGGGATTATGTCTCAATTTTTGTTTGTGTATGAGTATCCAAATCTGAATGCCTGTGTGTTAATGATGTAGTTCTATTTGTTCCATCTACCCCTAAATTGGCATGCGTATCTGCCAATGTGTTAGCTTCCCTATAGATGTGATTGATCGTGTAATTTGAGAAGCTTCCCATTAGAGAGAGGGATCTATCCAATAAACTTATGAGCTCCCAATTCGGCATTATGCTGGTCCTTATTGCATTAACAATAATGGATGAGTCCCCTTCTATTTCTAATTTGGATATTTTTAATTGTTTGCATAGGTTTAAACCTTCTATTAAAGGCTCAACAGTTCTGCCTTATTGTTAGTGCAATTCCCTAAATATCGAGAACTCGATCCAATACATATCCCTTCATGTGAGTGGATTATGCATCCTACCCCTGCCTCCCCTGGATTGCCTCTGGATGGTCCATCAAAATTGAGTTTGCACCATCCAGTCTCCAGGAGCACCCATTTGCATGTTTTTCTATCCTTGGTCTTATCTTTGTTCCCCTTCCCAAAGAAAGGATGGATTTTGATCCCCTTCCACTGTTTTCTGATATAGTTATCCCAATCTTTAAATGTTTTATCATGTTGTGGAATGGTCATATTCCTATTATTGGAGGTTTCTGTGATGGAGGCTTTTATTTTTGCTATCAAGTTTTCTACCTTCATTTCTATTTCCTAAAATATTCTCCTGTTCCTCTCCTTCCAAACCTCCCAGATTACTATCGTTAGACTGCATATCCATAGATTGTGGAAGATGCTATTCCTTTTGATGATTGGCCAATTTCTAAGCCAATCCTTTAGGTAAGGGATGATGTCACATGACCAGCCTAATTGTGCCATCAGCCAATACCAATATTTATGTGTGTAGTTACACGTTGTGAATATGTGGTCATTTGTTTCCTCATCTTTCTTGCATATGACACAAATTGAGGGTCCTTCGAAACCTCTAAGTTTAAATTGCTCTACAGTTAGGACCTTCCCCTGAAATATCGCCTAGACAAAGAAGCCAGCTTTTGGGAGACTGAATTTGTCCCAACAAATTGTGTTAGGGGTGTAGTCTTTGATGATGTTTGCCTCATCATATATGGTTCTAAAACCTTCTTTGCAATTGTATTGACCATCCTTTGACTTCGACCATGTAATCTCATCTGGCATAGGTATGAGTGTTATTATTCTACCCTCAAGAATTTGCAACAATTCTTGGTCTTTGATGTCCACTAAGAATGGGAGCATGTTTTTCCATTTCCATCCCATTGTCGATTTGGGTGCCAATGTCATATAATCCCTTACATGGTTCCCCCATAAAGATTTCATTTGGTTTTTAATGTCAGTTTTGTTCATTAGACTGTCTATTGAGGGGTAACCCCCCTAGGAGTCCTCCTAGAACAAGGTTGTTCTACCATCGTGAATATCCCAGGATAGGTGGTTCACTATGAGCGATCGACTTTCTCTTATAAAGTTCCAGATTCTAGATCCCTTGGATGAGTTTGTTTCCCTAAATATTGCCTCTCTTTGGTTTTGTGTTATGTATTTTCTCCTAAGGATTCTGGCCCATTTTTCTTCTAAGGATGTATATATTCTCCATGCCAATTTTGCCCCTAAAGCCATATTTATCCATAGTAAATTTCTTATTCTTGTGCCTCCATCACTCTTTTCTTGACATATCTTTCCCATGATATCAGTTTCATTTTGTTTTTATCTTTTGCACCATTCCAATAGAAGTCTCTTATTATTTGAGATAGTTTTTTATAGGCCCCTTTTGGAAGTGGTATAGAAGATAGAAGATAGATAGGCATTGTTGCTAATACTGTTTTTATGAGGGCTAATCTTCCTGCCCCTGTCAGCCATAAGGCTTTCTAGGATGACAACTTCTTCCTCACTTTTTCAATCAGGGGATCCCAAAGTTTATTAGTTCTAATACCTTTGTCTAGAGGCATCCCTAAATACGTGAGTGCTAGATGCCCTATTTTGTACCCTAGATACGAAGCTATCCTGTATTCCTCTCGTGCTTCCATTTTAAAGAAGAATATTTATGATTTCTCTTTGTTTACCATATCTCTTGAGGCCAACCCATAAGACTGTAATATGTTCTTAATTTCCTTAGCTTCCTTTAACTATCATTTCCCCAAAATTATTGTGTTGTCAACAAACTGTTGATGGGTGCATGGTTCTACCCACCAATAATTTGAATTCTTGTTAGTCTACTGGACCTCCATGACGCATCCAGACTTCTACCTAAGGCTTCAGACATAATTATAAATAAGAATGGGGATAAGGATCCCCTTGTCTGTGTCCTCTAGAAACTTCAAAGAATCTTCTGGTTTCCCGTTTAGTAAGAAAGAGAACCTAGGGTTTGATATGCAGAAGTAAACCCAATTGATCCATTATTTGTTAAAGCCAAAGGCCTTCATGCAGTTGCAGAGGAAGTACCAATCCACTTTGTCATAAGCCTTTTTAATGTCTAATTTTAGCAGCATATTAGGCTGTCCTTGGAGTTGATAGGAGTGGAAGGCTTCCTGAACAATAATAATTCCATCTAAAATTGATCTATTGGGTACAAAGCCTATTTGTTCTTCTGATATTATGACGAGCAGTAATTTTTTTAGTCTATTAGCCATGACTTTAGCTAGTAGTTTATAAGTCATGTTACATAGAGAAATGGGTTTGAACTCGTCCCATTTTGAGGGGTTCTCCTTCTTTGGAATTAAGGCCAAAAAGGTGTTATTAATTTCTTTTAGGAATCTCCCTGCATTGCGGGAGGATTCCAAGGCATTAGTAACCTCGTCCCCTAAGATGCGCTAACATTTCTGAAAAAAACTAGTAGGGAAACCATCCGGTCTAGGGGCTTTGTCTCCCTGAAATTGTGCCAAAGCCATTTTAACTTCTTCATGAGTGATTTTAGAGTTTAACATTTTATTATCATCCTCTATTATCAGTTTGGGTATGTTATTTGATAAGATTCTATTGTTAGGGAGGTCTGAGTGTTCCCAGTTGTTAAGGATATTTTCAAAATACTTAATTGCATCTTTTGCAATCAGATCTTGATCCGTTATGATCTGATCACTATCATTGGTGATTTGGGTAATTTTGTTTACTACCCTTTTAATTTTGACACTGTTGTGAAAAAATTTGGTGTTTCGATCACCATCTTCTAACCATGTCTCTCAAGATTTCTGTTTCTAGTATATCTCTTCTCTGGCCAGAATGCCTTCATATTCACATAAAAGCATTTTCTCGGCCTCATATGTTTCAGAGGTCATCCCGTTTTGCATCACATCAGTGTTTATTGCCTCCAACTCATTCTCAATTCTTGACTTTTCCTCAAAGATCTTTTTAAATTTCTCTTTGTTCCAATCTAATAGCTTGTGCTTGATCTCTTTCAACTTAGAGCCCAGACAGTACATTTTTTATGCTAGAAAGATACTATCCTTCCATGATTTTTGTATGTTGGGGAGGAAGTCTTCTTGTGTAAACCACATTCTTTCGAACTTGAAGGGATACCCCGTTTCCTTTGTTTCACCCACAAGTTCTAAGCGCACCGGGTAATGATAAGAGTTTGACCAATATAATACTGTAGTTTTTAGTTCTATTTGGAGATTGGTTAGAACTCCTTTAAAGAAGAATCTATCGAGTATTTCTGCAATGTTGGAGAAATCTTTTCTTCTGTTATTCCATGTGTGAAAACCTGTCTCTGTTCTAATTTCAAGTTATTGTTATTTATCCAGTTTACTAAGTCTCTTTGTGTTTGTTTAATGGTTTTTATACCATCGCTTTTATCAGATGAGTATAAGATGGTGTTGAAGTCACCACCTATGATGATGTGTTTTTCATCCTGAATATTTAAGTAGTGTTCTATTTCCTGCCACACTAATCTCTTTTTTTCTGTTGGGATTGGGCCACAAATATTAATAATTATAAACTCAAGATTTAGACTAAGGGCTCTAACTCTACCAGCCATCCAATTTTGCATCTTGGTTTGACATGTGAATGCATCTGCATTTTTTCTCCATATTATACCTAGTCCCCCTGATGCCCCTGTAGACTCCACAGTTTCCATCTGCCATTGGGTAAATTTTTCGCTAAAATTATTTATATCAGTCTTGCCTAGTTTTGTTTCTTGTATCATAACTATATCCATAGCATATTTCAGTATGCTTTGTTTAATCAGTCTCTATTTGTTAGGGGCTGCCAAACCCCCAACATTCCATGTAAGTATGTTCATACCTCTTCGAGGGGATGGGGAGATTTTCCTTGCCCCAACAGTGTTGTAATTTTGGCCTACCCCTTCGCATCCCCGTCCATCTTTCTTTTTTCTAAAAAAGACTTCCTACCTCTTTTGTTGCTCATAGATTTATCACAATCAGGAATTGATTTCTCACCTCCTATCTGGAGGATACCTTTGTTTTGTGGATTGTAGAGTTGTTGTCTAATATTATGTTATTTTCCATTACCTACATATTGATCAGTTCATTGATAATGAAATCTCTTTCTTCATTTGCATTCAACCCTTCCACAATAGGGGATTCCTATAGAGTGGTATAGGTTGTGATTGTATCCTCTTGGGCCACCTCAGTCCGGTTGGTGATTAGTAAGGATGTTTTTTGGGGGGGATTGAACCTGTTCTATATTGGGGATGTTAACATTCTCTGCCCAATTTGTCGGAGTATCAATGAGTATTTCCTCGACAAATTCTTCAGCTATTTTCCCCATTATGTTTTCTATAACATTGTCCAGTTCTGCTTGGATTTTCTCCTCATTATTATAAGCCTGAGTTTCTATGGTTCTGTCAGGACTGTTACCCAAGATCAGGATAGGAGGTGGAGTTGGGGTAGTATCAATCTCTTGTTGACCAGTGTTTATAATGAAGCCACCCTTGTCATCATTAAATTGTATGTTTATTTTCTCATTTGAAGCTTCATTTTTATCCAATACTATCACTTGCAGCTTCTGCAAATTAGGACTTGACCTCTTGCATAAATCTAAATCTTCTGCTACTAGTCCATTATACCATACTGGTTTTAGACTATATATTCCATCTATCATTTTTAAGATTATATTTTTTACATCTTCCTTGCCTTTGTTTATTTCTATTAGCTCTTTTATGTCTGAGTTATTTGACCAATTTTTTTCTACAGCTATGAATTTGCCCAGTCTATCCCCAATTTCTATAAGGATTTTAGCATGCATTAATTCTACAGGAACATTGTGGGTTTCTATCCATTTTGATTCCATTTTAAATTCATATCCATTAGCATCAAATTTTAGTTGCCAATCAATGAAATTAAAATTTGTGCCTTTGTAAAAAACATAATCTTCATGTAATAGTTTGTCCTTCAGAGATTTATCATGGCATTCAATGTATAGAAAGTTATTTGCTAGGGTTGTTATACTTATTTGGCCATGGAAATTTGTTTTCCACCATTCCACAATTCTGGTGAGTGCCTAGTTGTTCCCTCCCCATTTCGCAAAGAGTTTGTGCCCTCTGCAATAATAACTTAAATCCTTTGCTTCTCTAGGGTTCGTGATTTTGATGGGCTCTAGGTTGGATTTTTTTGCTGCTAGGGCATCCTCTTTTCTTGTGACATGATGTAGCGATTTTCCTAGCTTCAAGATCAGAAATGGTTTTGCAAATTTAGGGACATGAAATGGCAATGCCCTTCTTCCATCCTTATCGGGTCTACCATAACCCTTCGCTTTGTTGGTAAGTGGGCATGTATTCTGCTATGGTTTTGGAGGGTTTGTCTAGGACCTGAATAATTTTCTTGAAAACCCAACGGTATCTTGTTTGCTTTGGTGGCGTAGTCGGAGATTTGAGAAGTGATGGGGATCACCCACATTTTTTATTGTTTCATCGCCCTAGCTTCCCTCTTCTCTGCCGTAGTTGCTCTCTTGCCCACTACCACTTGCCACAGGGGATTATGTGTAGAGACTTCCCTACTAGATGGAGGTTCACTAGCCGTGTCGAAGTTCCTACCCTGGTATGGGCGATGGTCATCGAGATAGCGACATGCAGAGTCTATGACCACCCTAGTAGCCCATCACCTCTCTGCCCTAATGGTGTACTTGATTTTCATAGTCTCCCAAGGTTGCTCCTGCAGAGGGTGAACCCTACTGGATGAAGAAGTAATCCCAACGCATCTCCTCCCACCAACAACAGCTCAGGCGTTCGCATGATCAAAAAATTGCAGAGCCATCGTGTCTTGACTTTAAAAATAATAAATTATTTATTACAAATTTTTTTTTATTAAATTAAACTAAATAAATGACACAAAGCTAGTTTATTTATTATCCAAATTTTAATAAATTGTATTTTTTCTTATGAAAATAAATTATTAGATAGTTTTAAATATTTTTAAAATAAAAAATTATTTATTACAAAAGCATTTATTAATTTAAACTAAAGAAATGATGCAAGCTAGTTTATTTATTAATTTATCTTCTTATTTTCTTCTAATAGATAATGCTTTATTAAGCAAAATAAAAAACAAAAAAAATGTGTTTAAGAAACAAAGCCCATGTGAACAACAAAAAAATAAAAAAATGATTCATCTTTAAATTTTTATATCTATATTTATTATAATATACTATGTTTAAAATCTTAATACTTTGGTATTTAAATGAATTTAAAAAGGTAAAGTTTATTTTACTTTACAACTAATCTAAACAAATGATAGCAACTTTAATGTATTTATTTATCTTATTTTATTTATTATATTCTATAATAGTGATAATGGTGAATAAGTGCAATAATCACCTTCAATATACTTATATTATTTATGTATCATCTCTCTCTCTCTCTCTCTCTCTCTCTCTCTCTCTCTCTCTCTCTCTCTCTCTCTCTCTCTCTCTCACACACACACACACACACACACACACACGCATTGATGCAAGAGCATCCGATGGTGTAAGGGTAATCCTGCATCACCCAAAAATATTTCTTTTTTATTTAGTTTTCTTTTAATGTTTTTGCAGTTCTGGATACCCTTTTGGACGAATAAGAGATTCTAATTCTCAAAATTGATAAGTTTTTTTCTAGCTGACTGCCAAAAATAGCCGTTTTTATTTGAAGGTTAAGGAAGGAAAAATAAGCACATTGGCAAAATAATTAGGCCAAAAGCATTAACAGTTTGAAAGTTATTAAAGTTTTAGTTTCCCAAAAATAAATAAAAATTCTTCCGAGTAAAATTTGAGGCATTAAACGGTGTTGAACGGGCCCGCAAATGGCATGAATTGATAGAGAGGATTCTTAGCATATCAACACTTGGAGATATTTCCGACGCTTAAAACGGTTCACCAATCCGATTCCCAGATCAAAAGTTATGGCTGCCGGAAGTTGGACAATTTTTCGGAAAGTTTCAATTTTTGAATCTAGTTGTATTTTTATATTTCCAATTTCATGTTTTGGCATTTGTTCGCCAATTGGTAATTTCTAAATTTTAATTTGGGATCCAAGTTGGAAAAGGCTATTTAGGACTCGTTGAGGAAACTTGTGAGTTTAGTTTTTGGGATGTGAGTTTTGAGAGTTGTGAATTTGTATTGTAAGGGTTTTCCAGAAAACTCTATTAGCTATTGAATTGCAGCCTGTGAGGATTTATTCCTCTTATTTGTAATTGCATGTATTGAAAATAGTTTCCGATAATAATAAAATATAGATTTTCAGTGTCTCTTTGTTGTTGTTTTTTATCCTTCGAGTTATGTTGCGATGACCTTGGGTTGTGATGACTTAGTTTTGCGGATGCTCCAGTGGACCTTTGTATTTGCTTCTATTATGTTTAGTTGGATCCTTTCCTATTCAGGGATCATTTATGTATTTATTTGACCGATGTAGTCGTGTGTATATTGGTTATGTTCGTCTTGATGGCACTATTGTAAATGATGTGAACCTTATGTATTTTTAACTTATTTAATGATCAAAGGGGTCTTGCAGTTGAGCAGACTCGGAGATGCAGCCCTCTAGGGGTGAACTCCGATATCAATTTGGTGTTATGTGGTGCTTATGTTCTTATGTTCCTTTTTAGTTTTTAACATGTATGGATGACATTATGTTAGAATGTATCAAGTGGATTAGATGAAATTAATTTTAAATGCATGTCTCAAGTCATCATATTAAATGCAGAAATTGGACCATGAAAGAATGTAGATTAGAATAATGGAATATATTCAGTTATTGATAATGAAATTAAATATGCATGGAAAGAACTCATTAGTTTATAATAAAATTAAAGTGTGTTATAAAATTAGATGCATGGCATATGTTTAATGTAAGATTGAACATGTAATGAATGGTTAAAATTTATTGGATGAACTTAATCATGTTAACCATAACTTTAACTCTAATGGATGAACTTCGTTAAATTTTCTATTTTTTAACCCTAATGAATGAACGTCCACATTTTATCTATGTTTTAACTTTAATGGGTAAATTTCCTCATGTTAGCCTCATCTTCAACCATAATGGATGAATGCGCCCTATTATCTATAATTCTAAGTTATTGAACAAATTATATCCACGTTTTAAGTAATAACATGTAGTTAAGTTAACCTGCTTATTTGGACCAAATGTAGTGAGTTAGGTTAGATGTTAAATTAAGTAATCACGTTGGGAAACTCCTTAGATATTGTTTAGTCTTCCGCTGTGTTATCTAAGCTTTTGATAACTCATTGTATTATTATGTCATGTTTAATTTAATTTTATTTTATTTTAAATTCTTTGCACTCCATTTGTGTGTTTTAGCTTTATCCCTTCAGGGTTTCCTAGCAGGGCATTACATTTGGTATCAGAGCCCATGTTGCAAACATTGGGATCTCTGGTTTCGCTTGTGCCCTTAGTTGGTGTGAGGTGTATCAACCTTATGTTGTATGCTTGTCCTCCTTTTGTATGTGTGTGATTGAGCAGACCTTATCTTGTGTGTAACATGTGTGTTCACACCTTGTTTTCACCTTCTTGATGTTGGTGTTTTTGAGTGATTATATGTACTTTGTTTGCTTATTGAAGTCTTGGTCTACGATTACTCTTATTCTGAAAGAGATTCATATGTACCTTCCTTATTGATTGTTGTACTCTTTAGAATAATCCATTTGGGTTGGTCAGTGTTGTCCCGAATCTGAAAGTGCGAAGTGTGCTTGTTTAAGATTATGATCTAAATTAGTGTTGTTCACTTGAAAGGCTAGTATGGTAGATATTTAATGATTATCACCCTTCCTCCTCTCTCTCGCTAGAAATTAAATGCTTGTGATATGTGTAATTATCTCTTATGTGAGTTTACTTGTGCAAGAGAAAGGGTGTGACTTCTTGAACCCTTCTGTGAGCCTTATGACGCTTATGTGTTTTTTTGTTTTTTTTTCTTTAGATAATAAAAAGGGCTATGGGTTTGAAAGTTCATATTGGTTATTGAAAAAAAAAATCGTATGTTTATGTAGTCACATAAATCTGTCCATTTTAATTAAAATGAATATTTCCTATTTATTTGATTAAAAATCCACTAGCCATCAATTAATTAAATTAATATTTAATTAATTCATCTTCAAACATTCTCCTATTAATTAAATAAATTATTCAATTTATTTTAATTAATTCATTAAAGCAAATTCACAATCAATTAAATGAATAAATCATATTTATTTCATTTAATCCCCTATTCCTCTTTTAAATAAATTAAATCAAACATTTATTTAAATCATTTATCCCCCCACTTGCATTTTCCTACAAATGCAACTTGCACACATTTATTGAAATAAATTAATTTATTTTAAATAAAAATCTTATTTTCCCTCACCCACCAAATCCACTTGCATTCCTAAACCCCCTTCTAGATTCTTCTAACCCCTTCCTAATTAACCTAATCAATCCCCTAATTATTGTCACATTCCTAAGCAACTTGGAGTCACTTCTCAAAGACTTCAAAGTCTTTGAAAGGTATTTAATGCTTTGTGTGTTCAACAATTTAACCTCCAAAGTCTTCCAAGACCACTAATGGCTCTTACATGACCATTTATGGCTCTTACATAACCATTTATGGTTATTTCAACTTGCACTCAAGTGTCTCCTCAAGCATTTATTGCTTTGACCATGGTTATCCCTTTTGCCTTTGCACAAGAGTTTATCCATTGGATAAAAGCTTTATTCTTTGAATAAAAAATTTATTCACTCAACCCAACCATGACCTTGACTCTCAAGTTAACTCTCAGGTCATGTCAAACATTTAATGCTTATTCCCTCTCCTCTCAACCTATCTCACATTGACACTTGTCATCTGAGGATTGGGTTGAAAGCCCTCACATGGATCTCAAGCCATTCAATCTTGACCCTTGTTGAGATTACTCAATCTCAACCATCCATTGCTCCATTTTTCCTATAAATAGAGCTCACATTCCTCATTTTCAAATCATCAAGTATTTAGCATTCATAGTCATAATCCTAAAAACTTGTATGCATTTAAGCTATAGTGAATTCTAGAGAGCATTTAGCATAATCAACTCATATAATTGTTATTTTGGCCTAAAATAAATCATTTTAGTATTATAGCATTTAATATTAGCTTTTATCTACATTTGCATAGCATTTAGAGTAATCATCTACAATCTTGAACCTCTATAAGCATCCATAGTGCAAAAAGCTGCTGAGAGCTACACTAATTTGGAACTTGGAGAGGAGAGGAACAAAGGAGAAGGAGCTAAGAGCATGTTAAGAGGCATTTGGAGATGCCTTCTTATATTTGTTTCATTTGTTAAATATGTTAGCATGATCTTAGTATCTCTTTTGATATGCCTTCTTAGGTTAATCTTTAGTTGAATAACACTAACCTTAACCCTTGTTTCTTGTTGTTTGTGTGTGTTATAATATCACAAGTTTTAATCTAACTTGTCAGTTTCACAGAGCATCATTTGGTGAACCCGATGTGAATCCAAGCACCCAAAACAATTCTTAAAAAAAAAAAAAACTAACATGTTTGAATGTTGAACTTGACACACAGGTCGCGCTTTAGCGCTTTTGATCACATTGTAGCCCTATTGCAACTTGTTATTCTAGCGCTATTATCTCAAGTTTGGTGCTATTGACCTTCATTTAGCACTTTTGTGCTTGTTTTAGCGCTTTTGCGCTTGTTCTGGCACTTTTGCATTTACTGTCAAGTTTTTCTTTCAGCGCTTTTGTCTCTATAATAATGTGTTTTTGGTTAAATAGCACTTCTGTTTTAACACAGACTAGCGCTATTGTAACTAAACATTGTAAGGAAGACCTTGTAACCAAAAAAAAATGTTTTTTTAGGCTTGTGGAAGCCCTCCCTATGCGTGCATTTTACTAACTATTCACTTTTTGTGCAGGTCTAAAAACTAACTTTGTTAAAAATCAAAAATTTGTTTTTGGTGCTTTAAAATTGAACAAAAATAAACTTTCTTTTCCTTGCAAGTTAGGATCATTTGTTTTTGGTGCTTTAAAATCGAACAAAAACAAACTTTGTTTTTGCAAGTTAGGCTTAATTGTTCATTTGGTGCTTAAAATCAACAAAACAAATTTTTTTCTTGCATCAAACTTATGCAAAAAACTCACAATCCACACTTCCATTTTGGTGCAAATAAAATTCACAATCAACTTGTCTCATTTTTTTTTTGCAAAACGATTTTACTTCATACGTGTTTTTCATTAAGTTGACCAGGATTTCAAAGTTCTAGTTTACTTAAACATATTGCCTTTGAAGTTAAAAAGAACATCATGGTTGTTGGAGCAACATCTCCAATTAGATAGAAAATCATTGCAATGACAAGTTAAAAAGAACAAGTGTTTTTTGTGATTGGCACACTTGTGCAAAAGAGTTGGTCGAGTGGTCCTACTTCTAACACACACTATCCTCTCCCTTGGCTTTTGTGGTCCTAGGTGCAAGAGAAAAGTGTTAGTAACACTCAAATTTTTATCTTTTTAAGAGAGGCCTGCCAAGAGACACATCACTCTTGGGAATGACCTCACGCGCTAAATCCTTCGAGCCGCTATAGAAATCAAGTGAGAGAGAAAGTTGTAGCCTTAGGTATAGCTATTCCTACAGTGTAACTTACCGAAAGGACAAATGGGCCCCACCACAAATTACAAGGCTCTTAAGTGAGTCACTGCAAAATGAACTTATGTCCAAAGACATAAAAAATTACTAAACACCTTTAAGTAGTAGCCCACCCATTCTATTGATTGAGGATATTTGTGATATAATTCAGTGCAAGAGCATAGATGGTTTTGCTCCCAAGATACTCACCATACATATTTCCTTGAGTAGAAACATAGCTTTTTGAAAAGTCACTTGTGGCTTGATGAAAGTGGTGACTCCCCCATCATAGGGATCATCTATTTGTTATGCTCGTGCAAGACTTAGTATATCACATCCTTACCTGCCACGGCAGGATTCATAAGGTATGTAGTATCAAAGTCGAAGAAATATCAAGATGTGGGTTGAATTTATCGCAACTGACCATTTGACCTTAAGGATACAAAGTGTTTGAAGTGTTTTCATTTTAGTCAAAGACCAAGTGCAAATTGAGCCGACTTCAGGCTTTGGAAAGAAAGCACCTAAAATACACTTAAAGGAAAGGGTCCTAAAAAGTTCAAAGATTGGGTTGATCTAGACCCATACTTATTTGTGCCTTTTGAGGCAACATTCTTGTGTTTGTGTGCTTGCTTTGTTTTCTTGTCAAAGAAACATTATAAAATTAAAAAAAAATCAAAACAAGTATTCATCCAACCAAACATTTTTCAAAACAACCAAAAAAATCAAAAACAAAGTGCAACAACAAAGTATCAAAACTTTATGACCATTCTTCACATCTTGATAAAGAAGAATCTTCATCAAAACATCAACTTGAAAAGAAGACCATTGAGCTCAAAGGCTTTGATCAAAAGGAAGAAATTCTTCTATCTAAATAGACAAATCTTTGTCTCTCATAGAGCTTTTCTACGTCATATGCATCTATACCTTCAAGGCAAATCAAACGAATTTGATCCAGAGTCATTGAACCATAGAGCTTTTATGCAATATAGAGCTTTGAGTTATCACAAAAACAAAGGAGGCAAGATCAATCCCAACTTCTTCCTAGACACTTGTATCACATACAGCGTAGCTCGAGAAATGCCACCAACGCTCGAAAGAGAAGAGGTAGAATTTGTTCCATTTGTGACACAAAGCTTTTATTGAAGTTAAACATTTCATCCATTTCTCACCTTCACATCATCACTTCTTCAGTTCAACTCTCAAAACATTAAGAGGTTCTTCTCCTAAATTCTCTTTTGGATATTGCTTGAAATCAAACACACAAATCACTTTTAGATTGTTTCTACATCTAGGATAAGCTCATCCCAAGAGACATATCTATGCAGGTTAAAACTAGTGTATGAATGAATCCTCTCATTACTAGGTAGTTAAGTCTGTAACACATCTTAGATTTCTCTAAACCTTATCACATCAAACCTTATAAAAAACAACAAGCAATTCAAAGAAATAATTTTGGTCACATCTACCTTTAAGTGCTAGAGATTCACATGCAAAACAATTCACCAACCATCAATCTTTCATTTCATCAACAACTCATCATCATTTTCACCCAACTTCAAACTTGTAAACAAAATGGCTCATACCCGATCATAGTCAAGGCAACGAGAAATAGAAATTGAAGAAGAAGAGGAGGAAAATATCAACGAATTTCAAGAAGCACTTGGAGGAAATGCGAATGATGAAAACCCAAGTACTCCTACTCCTGCAACAATAGAAAGGGCTCAACACAACCCTCTCTTTAACAGACTTTTTGACGAAATACTCAGGAGCAATGCAGATGCTCACTTTTTAAAGCTTGCTCAAGAAGGAGCCAAACTCCCCTCTAACTTTGATCTTGCACAAATAAGACAAACATCAGAATGAAAAAGTCGCCATAAGGAAGAAAGAGGTAGAGATCACATCAGATATAACATTCCTCAAGGTAACCCACCTCCGCCTCCTCCAAATGACATAGAGATGTTGCGGCAACAAGTTGAAAATCTCGCCCAACAACTTCACAGTGGCGTAAAGTGTAGACACTTAAAAATAATTATTTTAATTATTTTTAATTCCTTGCATAATTAATTAATTAATTATGTTAATTCAAATTCCTCTCAATATTAATTAAATATAATTAATATTGTCACTATAGCATGTGATTGATTTATTTAATGAATCAATCCCTTTCTTTATTCTTCTAAAAAATCAAATCCTCACAAATCTTCCTCTTAGCTAATTAATTTCAATTAATTAGTTAACCTACATGATTCCTACAAATCATCTTCTTAATTCATTCTTCTAGAAACTCCCTAAACTCACTTCACATTATTCTTCTAATTTTTTATTCCCTGCACTCATTCTCTCTCCTAGTCAAATTCTCCTACAAATATTAATCCCACCTAACATTTCCTCTAATCCCCCTCCTAATGATTCATTAATGGTTAATCAGCATGATTAGCCACAAAGTCAACTCTTTGTCCTTTTCATCCAAGCACTAGCTTTAAATGCTCTTTTCCTAGGTGAATGTAAGATTTTCGAAATCACACATTCCTCTAGGCATCCCCTCTCCCAAGGAATTTTTAATTCCTATTTTATTCCTCCAATCCCCATAATATCCTTTTTTGGAGAATTTTTAATTCCTCCAATGTATCTTGTGGAGTGTGGAGATATGAAATGCCTTTAAGGCATATTTCTTGGTCTCCACACCCTCTCTTGGACCTTGTGTGAGCTCACAAGTAAATCTTAGCCCTTCATCTCGAATTCATCCTAGCCATCTGTTTTCCTCTCCTCTTCCTATAAAATAGGGCTCCATCCTTTCATTCAAAACATCTTGAAATCCAGTAAGTTTATGCTACCCTTTTGAGCCCAGGAAATCATCTTGGCAACTTGATCATCTCATCTTTATCATTTTTTAAATCCATTCCATTTGTGCACAACATTGGAGAGCCATCCACATCCAGCAATCAAAGGAGCACATCAAGTGGAGCATTATCAAGGGGTGCCTTCACTTCGTCAAGCTCAATCCGAAGGAGAAGGTAAAATAGCAAGGTGAAATGGTCTTTTAATGATATTTTAGCATTCTGCATGTTTATTTTGTTATGTTTTGATCATTTGACCTTCAAATCTATTTTCCTTTCTTCATTTTGGCATGGCCGGTGGGACCCACTTCTCTAAGAACTAATGTTTTTTTTTTTAGGTTTTTGTGAGTTGTGAGACGTAGGTTCCAGAATAGCACGACTGCAAAAAAAATAAAATCCTTTTTGCCAGTTCCAGAATAATGACTCTGTATTTCTGCGCAACAGCTTCTTTTCTGTTTCTGTTTTGTTTTTGTTTCTATTCCTTTTCTGTTTCTGTTTTTGTTTTAGCACGATAGGTCTGCGATTAGCACGAGCGTTTTTGTGGGAATTTGAATTCCTGTTATTCGATCTGTTATTTGCTCTGTAATTTGCTTTGTTTAATTATAATCTGTGTGAAAGTAGGAGAGTATGCTCTTGTCTATATAGACAATCAGAAATCCAGACCTTTCACTTTTCTATTTTGTTTAGCGCGACTGTATGCTCTGACCGCAGGAAAGTGTGAAAATAGGAGAGTATGCTCTTGTCTATCTAGACAATCAGAAATCTGAACCTTTGATACTTTTCTATCTGTTTAGTGCTACTGTCTGCTTTGTTAATTTTTCTAAAAATTTTAGGCACTAATTGTAGTCTGCATTTCTTTTTTTTTCATTTCCTATTATCTGCTCTATTTAAAGATAATATGTCTGACCACAGGAAAGTGTGAAAGTCGGAGATTATGCTCGTCTATCTAGACAATCAGAAATCCGAACCTTTGACCTTTTTTTTTATTCTGTTAAATTTAGGGTTTCTGCTCTGTTAAATCTAGGGTTTCTGTCTGCTCTGTTAAATCTAAGGTTAAAAATAAATAAATTCTTTATACGAGTAAATTTTTGTTTGTTTTTTTGCCATATCTTCTTTATCTTGACTCCATTTTCCTCTAAACTCCACCAGATTCTCTGCATTGCCATTTTCCACATTTTCTTTCTTGGGGGCCTTATCCCAAAAATCCACTTTTTGAAGCCTAAATCCCATATTTCTCTATTTTTAGGGTTTGCTATAACTTTTTCCCCTTTTATCCAATCACCTCCAATTTTTTCTCATATTATCCATCTCCAACTTTTGCTTCTTTGTCCCTCTTGGACAAATTTTCCCATTCCTTCATCTCTCCTCCAAAATCCCCATTTTTTGCTTGCCTATCCCTTGGAAAGTGGCAAAAACCTAGTCAAACCCCATTTACCCATCAAAGCTTTCTTCAAATCCACATTTGTCATTAGTAAAAATGTTTTTATTCATGTTTTTCTATTTATTCCCAAAAAATAAAATAAAAATTAATATTTTTGTCATTTTGTTGTTTTTTGCAGGACGCTTGTTGAAGATTGTTTTTCCGAACTACTAATCAAGTTGTTTTGCAGGATGCTTTTTGAAGACTCCATTTTTCAAACTACTAATCAAGTGGTTTTGCAAGTTGCCTAGCTGATTCAACTAAATATTGTGCATTTATTTAAATTAAGCACCTAGATATTAATTAAAATGGAATGAACCATTGTCTTATGTGTCTTTAAGAAAAGCGTAAAGGTAGGAAAGTATGCTCTCGTCTTACTAGACGATCAGAAATCCAGACCCTCCAACCTTTTCTTGTTTGATTGTGTGTTTACCTCTAGCGGGTCTGCCCTCCCAACTTGCTCTTTGAGAAGGTAAGAGGGGAACGACTCAAGTGAGTACACCCGGACCTGGGGTTCCCAACTCACTATAATAAATAGGCCATTGACTATGAAAGGGTTAATGGTTGGGGCTATATGAGAGTTCACTCTCACATTGGGTGCTTAGTAGGATCCTAGAGATCTCAATCACGCTTGCGTGACTACTAAGTTCTTGGTGCTTCATTGGGATATAGGCCTCAATTGCGCTTGCGCAACTTCGAAGGGTAGCTCCTAACGGGAGGACTTACTAAACACCTTGTTCGTAGTGGCCAAAAACCTTCTAGTCATTGGTGTAGGAGGTTGGACCTCTGAAGCGACCCATATTTTTATGGCCCTTAGTAGAGACACAAAGTTCGCCATGAGGAGTTTTCATGGGAATTGATGCTTGGCTGCCCTGAGAAGTGAGTGTCGTGGAGGGGACCCAGTGGGGTCAAGCATCTAAGTGTCCACTCTGGGTAAGCATAGATGGGAAACCAATTGGGATTCAATGACTATTGTCCTTGCTAGCCTTAAGAATGTTGTATATGAGCATGAGTGTCTCTAATATAATATGCATTTGATCACTGTGTTTGCTTTGTTTGATACATACTTGCCAAGAGTAGACTAAAAACACATCACTATCCCCAAACACTTTGCAAAAACACTTGTCAAGACACAAACAATTGTCCAAGTCATTACACACATCAAGTCCAAAAAAAAAAAATTGCATCAAAGCTCTGTCCATCCCATATTTCATAAGGCTAAGAGAGAAGCTAAGAGTCCGTCATCTCCATCAACATTCAAGTTTGTCCTTTGAAACACCAACTATTATCCAAATCAGGGTGGTCGTATCCCTTCATATAACTTGTCATTCAAATTGATCCTCCATTAAGTCATATTCATGTCAAAGACAACCTAGTTATCAAGTTTCTTCTGAGCCATCACTACCATACCTTCTTCATCTTTCATCCTCAAATTTCTTAAATCCTTTCATCCTCAATTTTATTATATCCTTTCATCACAAATTTCTCAAATCCTTTCATCACAAATTTCTTAAATCCTTTCATCACAAATTTCTTAAGTCCTTTCATCACATTTTTCCTAAGTCTTTTCACCACAAATATCGTGTATGGTCGCAACTCGATCCCAAAAGAAAAAGATGGTTGAATAACAATATGGCATGCCAGACATTGGTGTCCTATATGAAGATCCCATGCAAGATCATACACAAAGTGGACAACCTAGCGATCAAGATCAAAGTCAAAATCTAGATATGGTTAACCAAGATGAACTTTGTCCGGAAGTGCAAACTTTCCTAGCGGATTCTTATAACCAAGAGATGATGGAAAAGTTTATTAAACACAATTCTACTGGACTTCTGAAAACTCTCCTTGAACATGGAGCTCAACTTCCGCCTGAATTTAATAGATCCGCTCTCACCCAACAACCACAAGGAGACCTCGCTCCCACACAAAGTGCTGCACGTACTATTCAAACTCAATCAATTGCAGTCCCATCAATCATCCAAGCTCAATCAATGCCACCCGTGGTACCTCCCACTGTGGTCTCCATCCCACTTTCTTCCTCCTTACCACCCATACCACTATCAAATCCGATCTCATCCATTCTCCAACAAACTTCTATACCACCTCCTTCTATTCAACCACAAATTTCTATTCCACAAACTTCCCTTCCTCCCAACAATGTCGCAAATTTTATCCGAGCCGTATTCAGTCCCGTCACAACAGTTGGCAGACCGCAACTAATTGTCCCTCAAACCCCAGCAACATCGGTCATCACATCCCACGTTCCCACCTCCTCATCATATCAATATATTGGTGGTGGTGCACCTTCTTTGGTTTATCCAATTCTTGGGGCAAATACAATTCATCAATATCAAGGTCCACAACAAGACCTCATCAAGGAAATTCAAGACATGAAGAATATCATCAAGGACATGAAATAAAGGACTAATAAAAGGAAAACTTACTCATTCGAAGAGTTTTTCCCTTGTCCTTACGACCCGTCTATATCAGTTGCACCATATCCCAAAAAATTTGAGATCCCTAAATTCACCAAGTATGAAGGCAAAGGAGATCCCTGCGACCATGTCTGAGAATTCCACATCTTATGCCAAGAAGTCTCCTATAGTGACCTTTATCTTCGCAGACTCTTTCCCAAAAGTCTCATGGGAGACGCCTTGGCATGGTTCTCATCTTTACCACGAGGTTCCATTGTCTCTTTTCCAGACTTGGCAAAAAAATTTGTGGCCCACTATGCATACAACATGGGTAATGATGTATCTATGATGGACTTATGTAATACAAAAAAAGGCCCAGAGAAACCTTCACCAATTTCCTACAAAGATGGCGACATCTTATCAAGAAATTTCAGTGGGACATGCCAGAACAACATCAAATTGAGCTATTCCAAAAGAACTTGGTGCCTGAACTTTCAAGACCTTTAATATCTCAATGTATCAAATCCTTCCAAAAATTGATAGATAAGGGCCTCGCCCTCGAACGTGTCTTGTTGGAGGAAGGAACCTTGAAACATTACCAGAAATCAACACAAAGTTCTTCCTCTTATTATAACGACAAGCCAACATTCTAGTCCAAAAATAAAAATGTGGTCAATGATGGTATAACTGATGCAAAGCGGGTCCAAACCGTGGCCGCTCCCCCAAAATCCACCACCAACAATCATCAATTCAACAACCAAAATCAATCCCAAAAACCTCACAACAATGTCTCAA
The DNA here is from genome assembly GCF_030272615.1 of Cryptomeria japonica. NCBI lineage: Eukaryota > Viridiplantae > Streptophyta > Pinopsida > Cupressales > Cupressaceae > Cryptomeria > Cryptomeria japonica. The sequence continues at coordinate 234,321,971 of NC_081415.1, forward strand.
TCCAGGGACGACCACCCCAATTGAATAACATGACTCCAAGAGATTCCACTCCTCTAGCTGAGCCTATTGAAGTGGTATTTCAAAAACTTGTCCAAGCAGGTATAGTGGTTTTTCCAATCACTCGCTCATTTGACCCCAATCAACCTAAACCAAGATGGTATAATGAAAATGAGTATTTTGAATACCATCATATCAACGGACATGATACACGAAAGTGTATGAAACTGAAGATCTACATATAAGATCTCATTGATAGAGGTGAGATTGAAGTAGCAAATGCAAAACTTGGTAATAACAATGACAAACTCAAAATGTACCAGGAACCCTTCTCGAAGCATGATAAAGGAAAAGGCTCATCATCTAATGCAATGGGTTATGACTACACTAATCACATAATCGGTTTTGATTTTTCGGTAGGTCACATTGAACCTGCAGACAATAATGTCAATGTCATAACCATCCAAGGAGTTAATCCTCCTTCTTCCCAAAGCAAACCAAATCTTGCTCGGATAGTCATTCAAGGTGCCATGCCTTCCACCTCCCATTTCCAGAATGACTGCAATGCAACTACACGTCGAGGAAGAGTCATCATCCAAGGAGTTCCTCCCCCACCAACCCCCCCACCCATGTCTTCCACCCATCGATATGACCTCCTTGATCAACTTGGGAAGACACCCGCACAGATCTCCATTTTGGAACTTCTCAAGACTTCTCCGATCCATAAAGAAATTTTGGAACAAGCCCTTCTCCAATCACGCGTTCCTAATAACATCAACGCCACCCAATTCCAAGCCCTCATTGGAAACCTTGCTGCCCAGCAACACATTGTATTTAACTCCAAAGATGCTCCCGTAGATGAGGACCATAACAAACCTTTGCACATCAAAGCTCTTATCCACAAGCACAAGGTCAAATGTATCTTGATAGACGGTGGATCTGGGCTTAATTTGTGCACATACAAATTAATAAAACAATTGGGACTTTCTGAAGATTTGATAGACACATCAGGAAGGATCATAATAAAGGCATATGATGATGCAGAAAGAATTTCAAAGGGCGTGGTCACCTTACCTCTTCAAGTGGGCCTCATTACAATTGAAACCCCTTGCCAAGTAATAGATCTTGACCTCCCCTACAACATTCTCCTCAGGAGGCCATGGATTCATTCCTTGCAGGTCGTACCCTCCACCTATCACCAATGCATCAAATTCCTCTATAACGGAAGAGAGATCACTATCAAAGGTGATCCCCAACCTTTTCAATATTGCAAACTATTAGAGGGGAAGTATCTATATCATTGCCCACTAAATAGACCCTTGCCAATGCCTCCATCTGACACATCAAATGTTGCCTCCACATCATCGCAACCAGATAATCAAATCAAGATCTTGGACAATGGCTATGGAGAATACAAATTGGAGGATGTCTTATTAATAGGCAACCTCCCTCTCTCTCCTAAGTCATTTGGAAAACCAAAAGAGATTAAAAAAAGACCCAAAACCAGTCATGCAATGCCAAAACACCACCTTCCAGCAATGGGGCCTACTTGATAACGAGAGCCTTGAAGTAGATATCTCTTCATGGCTGTACCGGGAAGAAGATGAAGATCCAACAAGAATATCCAAAGAAATGTACCCAAAAGCATCTACCATAGTTGAAAAAATGGGTTACAAAGGACATGGCCTGGGACCAGAGGAGAAAGGAAGAAAAACACCCATAAATCCTATCTCCTACAGATACAATAGAGGCTTGGGGTACACCCCGGTGCCTAAGATTACTGTCGCTGGTGCCCCTTCTAGTCCTTCTTCAGATATCGAAAGCGCTAACAAAGAGGAATTTCACGAAATGCCTTATGAATATGAGAAAGATATCTTCTTGGATGCTTACATCAATACCATCACCCCCGTAACCCCTCCCAATTCACATGAGCTACATATTGTCCATCCTGAACTCATTGACTGGGGTCAACGAGACAAAACCACTTTAGATATCTGCACCAATGATAATGCTCTCATTACTCTCCTAACAACGCAAAATATAGAAGATTGTAGCAGAATCGAGGGTATTAAACTACACGAAAAGGGATACTTTGGTAGTCAGGTCAATTCCCTTAGCCACAAAAAAGATAATAAAAGAAAAATATATGATTCTCTAGGTGAAAACCTCCTTGAGGTACCTTTGGATGAACAAGAAATAAAAACAAAGGGTGTATCTGAAAGTGAAAACCTGGAAAAGGCGCTTGATGATGAGGGATTTGACCTCCCTACCATTGGTTACCTTCCATAGGACAAATCAAATTTGTTGATAGAAGAAATAGACAGCATCAACATGGGCACTGAGGTCATTCCGAAAAATGTGCTCATTGCCAAATCCCTCACAAAAATTGAGAAGAAAGACTTCATCAACTTTCTAATAGAGGAAAAAATCAATTTTGCATGGTCCTATTCCGATATGCCAGGGTTGGACCCTGCCTTGGTGGTTCACAATCTCGTCGTCCGCCCAGATGCAAAACCTGTAAAACAAAAATTGTGCAAAATGCACCCACATATTGCACTCCTGGTCAAGGTGGAACTCCAAAAGTTGTTAGATGCATAATTTATCAAACCAATAGATTATGCTGAATGGGTCTCCAACATTGTACTTGTCGGCAAACCTGCTGGGTCATTTGCATCTGCACAGATTTCTGAGATCTAAATATAGCTTATCCTAAAGATGATTTCTCTCTCCCCAATATAGACATGATTGTGGACCTTATAGCAGGACATGAAATGTTATCGCTAATGGATGGGTTTTTTGGATACAACCAAATCAGGATAGCAGATGAGGATCAACATAAAATTGCATTCACAACACCATGGGGTACCTTCTGTTACCGGGTCATGCCTTTTGGCCTTAAAAATGCTGGAGCTACGTATCAAATGGGCAATGACAACAATTTTTCATGACCTCTTGCACAAAATTATGGAGGACTACATGGATGATCTTCTAGGAAAATCCAAGACAAGACAAGAACACATCCCCATTCTAAAATAGATCTTTGAAAGATTGGAAAAATACAAGCTGCGCCTAAATCCTAAAAAGCGTGTGTTTGGCATCACATCGAGAAAAGTACTGGGATTAATTGTTTCCCGTAGAGGCATCAAGGTTGATCCCGCAAAGGTAAAAGCTATTATGGAAATGCCTTCGCCAAAAACTCTCAGACAACTGCGCAGTCTCCAAGGAAAACTCTAGTCTTTCAGGCGTTTCATTTCACAGCTAGGAGACAAGTGTCATCCATTTGTACACCTATTGCGTAAAGACACAAAATTTAAATGGGATTGCCTATGTCAAAAAGCCTTTGAGAAATTAAAAGAATATCTAGCATCACCTCCCGTATTGATGCCTCTTGCTCGTAGAAAACCCCTTATTTTGTATATATGTGCTACTACAACGGCATTGGGGGCATTGTTGGTGTAAACAGATGATCAAGGGAAGGAACATGCCATTTACTACATTAGTCGGACATTGGTAGGATATGAACTCAATTACACCCCCATTGAAAGAGCATGTTTGGCATTAGTGTTCAGCACACAGAGACTACAACACTATATGCTAAATAATAAGACAAAATTAATTGCTAAAATTGATCCACTTAAATATCTCAAGTCCAAAGTTGTTCTCACTGGCAGAACTACCAAATGGGTCATGCTCTTAAGCGAGTTTGACATTGAATATGTGGACAAAAAGGCAATCAAGGGACAAGTCATTGCAGATCAGTTGGTTGAAGCTCCACTTCCAGGCGACCATCCTCTTCTCATAGAATTACCAGATGAGTTCATTATGACTATTACCACATCCTCTACATGGAAATTGTATTTTGATGGCTCCTACACTAAAAATGGATCGGGGGCAGGAATATTATTGGTCACACCTCAAGGAGATGGCATCCCCAAATCATACAAGATAGCCTTTGCATGTACCCATAACATAGCAAAATACGAGGCCCTCATCACAGGTTTACGCTTGGCTATCCAATGGAAAATAAAGGAATTACAAGTCTATGGCGATTCCCAACTCATCATAAAACAAGTCAATGATGAATACCAGAAAAAAGATGATAAACTCCTTCCCTACCATACCATGGTTGAAGATCTTAAGCAACATTTCATGGCAATCAAGTTTGACCAAATCCCACGAATAAACAACAGGGCTACAGATGCAATGGCCACCATTGGCTCCCTCCTTCAAATGCCAGCACACAGTCAGAAGTGTGAGTTCTTGGTCGACCAATTGTTTATACCGGCATACTACCTACTAGAGTCTGAAATGGTGTGTGTTCTTGTTGGTCCTGAGTCCCCTTGGTACCAAGAAACCTTCGCTTTCCTCAAAGACAACACCATTCCCCCACACCTCACCAAAACCCAATAGAAAACCTTCATCCGCTGATGTGCCCGTTACACCATCCTTGCAGACACCTTGTTCAAAAGACATTTTAATGGTTCCCTCCTAAGGTGTTTAGATAAACAAGAAACAGAATGGGCATTACGCGAAGTACACGAGGGTATCTAGGGGGCACACTCAAGTGGACTCACATTGGCTAAAAAACTTTTGAGAATAGGATACTGTTGGCCTAAAATGGAAGAAGATGCATACAATTATGTGAAGAAATGCATCCCTTGCCAGCAGCATGGTGACAAGATTCATGCACCATCACAAGAATTGCAGCCATTCATTACACCATGGCCCTTCTCGCAGTGGGGGCTCGATCTCATTGGGAAAATCCACCCTTCATCTTCCAATGGACATAAATTCATTATCACTGCCACCGAATACTTCACCAAGTGGGTAGAGGCTATCCCTCTTACTTTCACCACCGACAAGCAAATATCCAAATTCATCCTGAACTACCTAATCTACCGATATGGCATCCCAAAAGTTATCATCACAGATAATGGTAAACAATTTAAGAACTAGGATGTCAAAGAACTCTGCCAAAAATTCAACATCCAACACCGCTTCTCCACTCCATATTACCCCCAAGGCAATGGCCAAGATGAGGCTTCTACTAAATATCCTAATAAAAATCCTCAAAAAGACAGTCAATGAAGCAGGCCGTGATTGGCACCTCCAAATCCATCCTGCATTGTGGGCCTACCGCACCTCCATCCGCACCCCCACAAGTGCCACTCCTTATTCCCTAGTATTTGGTGACATTTGAAGAGCTATTTCAAAAGTTCTTGGCACATTACTCTCATAACATTGAACGTGATATCACCATGGCTGATCTATGTAACACTAAACAAAAACCAGGTGAACTATTCTCAGTCTTCCTGCAACGATGGCATCAAATGTCTAGTAGACATTCTCTTCAATTACCTGAACAAGAACTAGTGGAAATATTTATTTCCAACTTAAACAAAGAAATGGAGTTTCACCTGGACGCCAAAGACACAAATTCTTTCAATGACATGATCACCAAAGGCTTAAAATGTGAGCGGGCTCTCATCAAGAAAGGGCCTATCAAAATCTATAATGAGCCAAAGGATGGTCCTCGCCCACACTTCAATAGTGACAAACCAAGCTTCTGGAACAAAAATAAAAATATTGTCAACGACGGGGTTATGGATGCAAGAACTATCAAAAGTGCACAACCTGTAGTTTGATTTGCAGGACAGAATCCCCCACCTCAGACTAACACAGTTGTTCCTCCCAATCAAGGCTGCATCACATCTCATGATGAACCCAGGCCGCGTCAACAAAAACCAAAGCAAACGTACACTCCCTTAGGGGAACCCATTGAAATAGTGTTACGATAGTTGGTTTCTCAAAACCTGGTAACCCTACCCAAAACATCAAACTATGAACCTCAAGTCAAACCTGCATGGTGGAGAGATACTGAACACTGTGATTTTCATCAAGGAAAAGGACACAAGACAAGCAATTGTCATAGATTAAAAGATCTTACTCAAGATCTTATTGACCGAGGTGATATTGAAATGGAAGGACATGACCCAAAGACAACAAACAATGATCATCTCATGTTTAAAAATCCACTTCCATCACATAATCAAAGGGGTCCTTCCACTTCAGGGAGAAACAAAGATACCACCAATTATACGCAAGTCGCGTATAATTATACTGTGAATCACCTATACGATGCCAGCGAACAAATTGCAATTATAACCATCAAAAATCCCAACTCCACTTGCAATGTTACGCGTCATAGCAAGATTACCATAAAGGCAACTCCACAAGGCACCCCACCTATCCCAAAGCAGTATAACCTTGTGGAACAGTTAGACAAAACGCCTGCACTGATATCTATTTTAGAGCTATTGCGCCTATCTCCATCCCATAAAACAATCTTGGATCAAGCTCTCCAAGAAGTGTCAGTCCTTGCAAACTTAAATACAGATCAGTTCCAAGCCATGGTTGGAAATCTAAGGTCATCACCTTGTCTCACTTTCTCTGAAAGTGACAACTCATCCTTCCAACAACCTCATAATGCCTCCTTCCATATTGAAGGGTTTATCAACTAGCATAGGATCAAGCGAGTCTTGATCGATAATGGAGCCGACCTAAATATTTGTACACTGCAGTTGGTCACAGCTTTGGGATATGCAATAGAATCAGTGGATCCCCACAAGAAGATCACAATCAAATCCTATGACGATGCAGAGCGCTCATCCAAAGGAGTTGTGGTGCTACCTATCCAAGTGGTCCTTATGGTGAAACACATCATCTGTCAAGTTCTGGACCTTCCTCTGCCATACAATCTATTGTTAGGAAGACCTTGGATACACGTCATGCAAGCCGATCCATCCACCTACCATCAGTGTATCAAGTTCCCATATAATGGTGTAGAGATCACAATCTTGGGTGATGCAAATCCCTTTGCATATTGTCATAATATCAGTCATCAACCAGAGATTATCATTCCTAACAATAGAGAAGCCATCTCCTCCACATCATACATAAGTCCAACCTATCTTGCCAATTCAAACACCACTATACCCAAGCAAGAAAAGCTTAAGATAAAAATCACAGAGGAAGGTCCTAGAGAATACAATTTGAGTCTAACTTTTTTGTGTGGGACAAATGCCCACTTCTCCTAGAACACATGGCAAACCTCAACAGTTACTTCAACAACCACTGATCAAGCCAGCATGTCCTTTGACACCTTTCATCCTTGGAAAGAGTCAAGAAGAAGAAACCAGAGATGAGGACTTAGCGGAATGGATCTATAAAGATCCCATCACCACCGATATGCTGCAAGCTACACTTCCCACATATCAGTATGGGAAAGGCCTTCTCATTATGCAAAGAATGGGTTATGATGGTCAGAGTGCTTTGGGACCTTGCAAACAAGGATGACATGAACCGCTGCTGCCGGAATTAAAGCCCAAGGATAATACAGGCTTAGGCTTTCAAAAGGAGATCTTTCCTAAGCTAAAATTCAAAGGAAAACCCAGCAAACCACTAGATCAGCCTATTGCCAAGAAGACACCTTTTATTATAAAAGCAGTATCAAACACCATCGCAACTGCCCCATTGAGGCTAAAAATCCCAACACAACCATCTACAATGCCAATCATCCCACCAAACAAACCAACAATCCCATCAGTAGCAGTAATAACATCAATAGCACCACTAGTAGCAGCAACTGTATCAAAACCCATAACAGTATCTATGACACTAGTAGTTCCAGCAGAAGCGGAAAAGTCAACACTACCAATACTCCCCGTATCGGATTCATTGATCCCCATCATCCTTCCTACAGCACTGATCATTTCATCTACAAAGGTACATCAACCGAGCACACCTGAAGTGTTTAACTTAGAGGACATCCCAGTATGGTATAGTAATCGAATACTGGAAAGTGACTCAGAGACCGACTCACATGAATGGGAATTTTATTTCATCTAGCTTAATACTTCAGATGAGGAAGACACATCACTACCTCCACCTCGCAAAGACATCCTTGTTTACGGAGAAGCACAGATAAAGACCCCTTGGGTTCCTGAGCTAGAAAATTCTTCCACAGACCCTACGTCACATCCTACACTTGATTCTGACAGAGAGAGTACCATCAACGACCTTCACCACAATGTCTTAACCCTCATTGACACATCTAACGAACTTAACCTAATCGATGAAGTAATGCCCATTATCCATCCCAAACTCATTGAATGGAACCAACCAAATCCCTCATGTCTTGACCTTTTCCAAAACAATGAGGCACTCATTAACTTTTTGGAACTATAGGATAACATACCAAGCGGGGATCACAAAGCTAGATTCACCATTGAACTTAATAGCACAACATACGTCGGGGCGGATGCCAAACCTTTCAGCTGCAAAAATATAACAATAAAACATGGATCTTCCAGTGAAAACCACACTGTGGCACTGTTTGATCCAACAAAAGTAAAAAGAAAGAGCGTATCCAATGGTGAAAACCTCTCTGAGGCGCCGACAGATGAAAGGTTTGACATTCTCCCCACTAGCACACAACAGGAATGATCAACGATTCTCATCAAGGAAACAAAAGAATACAACGTGGGGACTCCTGAAACTCCTCACCACATACATCTAGCATCTCTTCTAACTCTAGAGGAACAACCTAAATTTGTAGAGTTCTTTCAAAAGCGTCAGATCAACTTTGCATGGTCATATGCAGACATGCCTAGGCTTGATCCTGATTTAGTCATGCACCACCTCACCGTAGCAGAAGGAGCCAAACCTGTCAAGCAGAAGCTTCATAAGATGCATCCTCAGATTGCAGTACTAGTCAAAGAAGAACTCAAGAAACTCCTAGATGTTGGTTTCATTAGACAAATTGATTATGCAGATTAGATATCCAATATTGTGCTTGTCGGCAAACCAAATGGGGGCATCCACATTTGTACTAACTTTAGAGATCTAAATAAGGCATGTCCTAAGGATGACTTTCCCCTACCAAACATCGACATCATAGCGGACCTAACAGCATGACATGCCATGCTTTCTCTCATGGATGGATTTTTAGGATACAATCAGATAAAGATCGCACCAGAGGATCAACATAAGACAGCCTTCACATGTCCATGGGGCACATACTGCTGGAATGTAATGCCTTTTGGTCTCAAGAATGCAGGAGCGACCTATCAATGAGCAATGACCACCATCTTCCATGACATGATGCATACCATAATGGAAGATTATGTTGATGACTTACTAGCAAAATCACTCACCAAAGAAGGTCATCTATACATATTAGATAAAATCTTTGATAGACTGGAACAATATCATGTTTGACTCAACCCAAAGAAATGTGTCTTTGGAGTAACCTCAGGGAAACTTCTTGGATACATTGTCTCTAGCAAAGGCATTGAGTTCGACCCAACAAAGGTCAAAGCAATCATGGACATGCCACCTCTAAAGAACATAAGTCAGCTAAGGACATTACAAGGACGGCTACAATCCATTCGAAGATTCATTGCACAATTGGCAGATAAGTGTCACCCCTTTACACATCTGCTACACAAAAACATCTACTTTCAATGGGATGCTAGATGCCAGCAAGCATTCCAAATTCTTAAAGGCTATCTCATAAATACACCATTGCCGATCCCACCAAATCCAAGCAGACCTCTTTTACTCTATATATCAGCAGCAAAAATGGCATTGGGTGTACTATTGGCACAACACAATGCAGAAGGGAAAGAGTGTGTTGTTTACTACATCTCTCACACACTGGTTGGCTATGAACTCAACTACACACCTATTGAGCGAGCTTGCCTAGCAGTAATCTTGGCAGCCACTAAACTAAGGCACTATCTATTAACACACAAGGTACAACTCATTGCGAAGATTGATCCACTCAAATACTTGCTCAGTAAAGCAGCATTGATAGGCTGCTTGGCCAAATGGGTGATGATTCTCAGTGAATTTGACATTGAGTATGTGGACCATAAGGCTATCAAAGGACAAGTCATTACAGATCAGTTGGCCAATGCACCACTCATAGGCATTCATCCTCTCATTTCCAATTTTTCAGATGAAGAGATATTCATGATCACAACAACACAACGATGGAAACTATACTTTGATGGTTTGTACACTAGGCATGGCTCGGGGGCAGGCATTTTGTTTATCACACCTCAAGGTGACAACATCCTGAAGTCTTATAGGCTCACATTTCCATGCACCAACAATATAGCAGAGTATGAGGCCTTGATCACAGGACTTAGGCTGGTCGTACAATGGAAATTACAAGAGCTACAAGTATATGGCGACTCCCAACTGGTCATTCGACAAGCAACAGATGAATATTAGACCAAGGATGACAAACTCATGCCATACAAACAAATGGTGGACAAATTAAAGGCATCATTTACTACTATCACCTTTGAGCAGATACCAAGAGATCAGAATTAAGCTGCTGACGCTATGGCTACTATTGCATCTCTCCTAGATCTTCCACAAAATTCAACACGCTATGAGTTCTTGGTAGAACAGCTTTGGATTCCGTTTATGATATCCCCAAATCTGAGATGATATGTCACCCTATTAGTTCTGAATCCCCATGGTACGGTGATTTCTACACCTACCTCCGCGATCACACCCTTCCTCCTAACCAATCAAATAACCAACGTAAAACCTTCATTCGCCAAACTGCTCGATATACCATTATTGCCGAAACCCTATACCGACACAACCTTGATGGTACTCTCCTTCAATGTTTGGAACAAGATGAGATAACAAAGGCCTTGGAAGAGGTACATGAAGGAATTTGTGGAACTCATGCAAGCGGTCCGTCACTAGCCAAGAAACTCCTACGCACTGGATACTATTGGCCATCTATGGAAAAAGACTCATACTACTTTGTCAAAAACTGCAAGAAATGCCAAGTTCATGGTGACCTGATACATGCACCAACACAAGAATTGCAACCAACCATAACACCATGGCCTTTTTGTCAATGGGGCCTTGACCTTGTGGGTAAAATCCATCCATCTTCATCCAACGACCACAAATTCATTATTACCGGCACCGAATATTTCACAAAGTGGATCGAAGCTGTTCCACTTACCCAAGTTACCAGCAAGCAGATCACCTCATTCATCCTCAATTACATCATCTGCCAGTATGGTGTACCCATGTCCATCATCACAGATAATAGTCTTCCTTTCAAAAATCAGGATGTCCGTGAACTCTATTAGAAATTTCACATCCAACACTACTTTTCCACTCCCTATTACCCACAAGGCAATGGTCAGGCTGAAGCATCGAATAAAAACATATTGAGAATCCTCAAGAAGACAGTCAATGATGCCATCCATGATTGACATGTTCAATTGAATCCAGCACTATGGGCATATCGAACTAGCATTCGAACCCCTACAGGCACAACTCCCTACTCACTAGTCTATGGTGCGGAAGCTATTTTACCTATTGAGGTCGAGATACCATCACTACAGGTTTCCATACACAATCTCATAGATGATGAAGCATACAGAGTATCCCGTCTCCAAGACTTAGAGCTACTTGATGAGAAATGACAAGCTGCATACAATCACCTCAAGGCCTATCAACAGCGCATGAGTAGAAGCTATAATCATCGAGTTAGACCGCGTACATTTGGGGTAGGTGATCTTGATCTTCGAGAAAATCCTCATAACCAACCCAACCACGAACATCAGGGAAAGTTTGAATCAAACTGGCTGGGTCCATATGTTATCACTACTGTATTTGGGTCAGGGGCATATCAGTTGGCTACTTCAGAAGGAGAACTACTAGTAGATCCGATCAACAACATGCACCTCAAATGATTTTATACATAAGTTGCACAGAGCATCAGGCTCCCATATATACTAGCAAAAATACCAAAAACATCCATATAAATGACCTGAGAAAAATACAAAAACATCAAAATAGTAAAGAAAAAAATCATGCATCCAAATGGTGAACAACCACTCTGGTGGCACCTTGGGTAAGTGCGATGGTGAAAACTTGGCAAATAGGTGCCACTCGTAAAGGCTATGGCTCCATTGTCTTTCAAACTTGTTGTGATCACATTCACTACATCCATTCGTCCATCCATCCAAACCATGGCTTGTTATTAATCTCTAATCAAGAAAGTACTTCATGCGTCTTGCATCTCGCTTTTTCATAGTCAAGTCTAAACTGGGGGCAATGCCCTTAACCTATTGATGGAGGTGGATTCTACATTGTTTTGTCATTCATTAAGTTCTCCATTCAAAATCATCTCACAAAATCCAAAAACATTGGAAAACAATCATCAAAATCTAAAAACATTCAAAATGTCTCACAAAATCCAAAAACATCGGAAAACATCAAAAATCAAACAGCAAAACATGGCCACACATTGAACATACTCATCCAAGCAGATTCCAAACAAGCATTGCAAAAATACTTGCATGATGATCACTTCTCAAAATTGACCAAACAATCAACATCAACACTCAAACTGTCTTCAACAAGGATGCATCCTTCCTTACCAAAACAAAAACAAAATGACGTTTTCTTTGACAAGAAAATTCTGTTTAAAGCTATCAAATTCTTGGTTGATTTGTGAGTTATTCATTCGTTTATATATATCAAGTTCCTACAAGCATTGTTTGTGTATCTTCTGTAGATCATTCCGATGAAGTTCTGGGGCATGTACTATTGGTGTCTACGTGGGAAGTTCACTAAGCTACCTGATTTTATGCAAAAAGCAGTCATAGATCACTATAGCTTGCTAACTACAATGTATACCTTGACCATATGAGCATGAACCATTACCAAGGATCCATATTCTTTATTCTTTATGTATATACTGTTTGCTTACAAAAAAAAATGCTCCTTCTTTGGTTCCTCCTCATCCAATTTGGATAAAGGTTTTTGTCTCTTATTAAGGTATGAACTTGTCTCAGGATATGATCAGCCCAAGATCAAGGAGGACGATCAAAGTCATGCATGAATGGAGATGATCGTTGTCTGTATCCGCAAGCAATACTCTGGTCAACTTGACCCATTATATCAGGTTTTTTGTATTAACTTGCTATATCAAATCTATGTAAGAAATACTCTGGTCATCTTGAATCATTATGTCAAGATGTTTGTATTTTCTTACAACATTTTAAAGCTCAATGATGAAAATAGAAAGCTATGGATTGTCATTTCATCTCATCTGTTTATATGTTGCATTCCGTTGCATATCGCCCATCCATTCACTCATTCATATGTATGATTGACTCTGATACATCATCAATGCATCATGCAAAGTCTAAAACACCTTGCATTCATCATGATCATATCATCATCATTACATTTAGTTGCATTTTGCATCAAGTACATTTCATATCATTTTAGTTGTTTAAAATGCATATAGTTCATTATCATTTATTAAACATTAGTCTTCTTATATCATTTTATCATTGCATAATGTTTATATTCATTCATATAAACCAATTGTCCTTGATTGTATTAGCCATTTACTATAACGATGCAATATCACTTATCCATTATCATATTATCATCCTTTATTATCCTTTATCATTTATCGTTGCATACATTCATTTATCTATTCATTAGTTAAAAAATGCATTCATTTATCCATTATTAGTGTCTTATTATACTCATTTTTTTAGGATTCATTTAAAATTGCATTCATTATCCCTTTTTAATTGCATTAAGGTGCAGTGATTAACCATAAGTTGCATTATCATCACATTATCATTTTACTTAATCATATTTAGGCATTTAGAATCATAAAAACCATCTATCTCAAACATTGGTTCATACCATTTTACATATACATTCATTTACGTATGCATTCATTTAGAAATCATCATATAAACATTTGTACTTTACATTTGTATATCCACATATACATCCATTTTTCACCATATAGATGCATATCCATAAATAAATCATTCATTCATTACATTAACTTCATTGCATATCATTATCTCATCATTATATGAACATGAAGCACAAGATCCTGTCTATATCATCATAAGCATACATCATCATCATGGCATTACATACATAAAAGCAACACATCAAACAAAACATGCACACATGTATAAACCTGCATTCATGTGTTAGTATCCAACATCATAAATCATCATAAAACATGCATATAGGAATCATCTCATAAATGCATACATATACAAGTATCCATCTAAGCATAAACTCATAAAATCACCATCATAACATCCATACATATGAAAATGCATATCATCAAAATATGGGATCACCTCATATATATCATCTCATGTATCGGAGTACAATGAAGTCTACAAAAACGGCTACCAAGAGCCATCCAAGACATAGTCCAAAATATAAATATAAATACATGCATGCAAAAATGCTCTCTTAGATGCCACTCTGACCAGATGCTGCACCACCATCACCACCTACTCCCCCACTAGTCCCTGCACCATCTGATCTATCTCTTCGTGGAGGCCCCATCAAACCCCCACTAGCTCTTGCACCACCTGACACCTTTCTCCGTCGTGGACCCACCACACCCCCACTGCTTTGCATCCTCTGAGACCACTCTGACGGGGTCTGCTACATCTATGTATAGCTCAATGCTTGCTGACTAGCTGGCACCACCTGCTCATATAATCCCCGCCAATACTCTATCTCAGTCTATGCTCGTCCAAATTGTCTCATCACCTCCCCAGTAGGACCCTGTGCTGCTACTCCAACCCAGACTCTCTCTTGTAGCTCCGCTAATCTCTCCACTACACTATCCCTCTCCCTCAGCACTACAGTCAGCTCTGACTCTCATGCAAATAGCTGCACATCTTTGGCTGCAACCTCTGCCTCCAGATCCTCCACCTGTGTCTTGGTTTTTGTCAGTTGAGTATGCAAATGTGCTAGCATATGCTCCTGAGGATCACCACCCCCTATCACTCCCTCCCCCATCTCCATAGGTGCCTCTCCAGTGGCTCCCTCCCCTCTGTCCATCAGTATTTCCTTCTCCATATCTCAGCCACCTAATCTGACTCCTCCTGACACCAACGGTCCCAATGATATCCATAGTGGCAATCTGTCTCTCCCTCTCCGTTGGACCTGACCACCTAAGCCACCTCCTCCTCCTCCTCCACCTCCACCATCCCCCCTCCCTCGTCCACCTATCATCGGTCCTCGACCTCCTCCCCTCCTCCTTCTCCATCCCCTCTCCTCCTCAAAATCAGGAATAGGCTCTACTAGATCTGATATCCGCAGAATCGGATGAGCTGTCATATACTGCGTATACTCCTCCAATACCCCTGTATCTACCACCCTCAACCATATATCCCATGGCCTTGCCTGAAGCATCCAGAACTCTACCAATGTCTGATCATACGAAAGTACTGGCCCCCATGCATATCTCTCTCGAACCACTCTGACGTACTCTTCTGATCCCCTCAACAATCCCTGCTGCTGCCCAAATTGTATCATCACCCAGCCTGGCACCTGTCTCTTTACATCATAGCATGTCCTCCCAATGAGGAATCGAGTCATGAATACATATGGCATCGCCTCTGCATCATCCTCCTAGGGCTCACACTTAATGTAGGGTCTCCAAATCACTGCATCCATGTCATCTAACGCCTGCCACCACCACTTTAACTTCCCCAGGTGGGGCTGACTCATCATGCCACTGTACATGAACATATAGGGCTAGTTAACAACCCAAAATCTTAGACTCACTAGACGAGTCATCGGTAAGTGCTCCCATGCCCAAATGTGCAGCAACGTCACTCCCATTGCCAAGGAGCCTCTCCCACGGTACGCTACCTCATGTAGATCCTAATACATGTGCGCTAACACGCATGGTCCCCAGGCAAATTGGGTCCCCTCTATCATCATCAGCTCTATAACCTATCCCCACCCAACAACCAGACCATGCGATCGCCTATCAGGACACAGTAACCCTCCCAAGATCCCAAACAAAACTGTTGGCAATGGCTCGTACAAAGCTGCGATATCCTCCTAGGCTATGGAGCCATCATCAATGTACATGTCCTCATTGAAGAATCTCTATACCGCTAGAGTCCCCCATGATCTATCATAAGTAACCAGCTCACCCCGAATGGGAATATGTAGGATGCGCCACACATCCTCCAGTGTCACCGTCATCTCCCCTTGCACTAAGTGAAACGTGCAAGTCTCACTGTGCCAGCGCTTTGCCAATGTTGTAATCAAACTGTGATTCATCTGAATCACGGGCATATGCATCACATCATACAACCCAGTCGCTGCAATACAATCAATCTCAGCCTCTGTCAGCCGATCTCGTAACCCCTATGTAGCCGGATGTCTCTCACGCAATTGTAAGACACGTAGATCCTCCTGCACACAGGCATCAATCAATCATCATCAGTTGTTTTATTTTCAAACTTTCTTAAGTTTAAACCTAGACTATCAACAGATACTTTGATCAAGTATCTTCGAGTCTCAATAGGTAAGCAATCATGACACACTTAGACTTCAACAAACATTTATCCTAATGACCTAAAGTCTCATCAAAGCTGCTATGGTTCAAAACAACTCTCACTTCACTTCCCTATTCATCCATCATTGGCATGGGGAGATTTTTGTTCACGCAAACTAGGGCATCTATTTTCCTAAACAAAAGCGCTATCTTGCAAACAATAGAGCTACTTTCTAAACAATAACACTAAACCCTTAACAAAAGTGCTTAATCAACCCTACAAAAGTGCTCAAATGACAAAAGCGCTACAACAGTTACGCAATAGCGCTACAACACATCAAAAGCGCTCAATTGAACCCTCAATAGCACTACAAAAACAATAGCGCTCATCTTTTCAAAAGCACTCAAACAATAGCACAATGGCGCCATTGCGGAACAAAAATGTTAATTAATTGGACAACAGCGCCAAAACATAGTTTCAACACTATTGTCCTGACTCAACTTGGACTCAGCAAAAAACATGTAAAAAATGTATCAAATTCAAAATTTCAAATTTGCGTACCGCTGGTCCGTAGTCCTTTGGCCGCTAGAATCAACGGACTCGCTCGAAATAGTGCTTTGCTACTAGTACTAGCATCTTGATTGTTGTTCGCTCCTCCAAAATGTCACTATCAGAGCTCTGAATTCACTATGGTCGTGGTAACAAATGACCTTGTTTTCACCCCTTTCCCCCCATATTAACCCTTCGTCGTAACCGTAATTTTCCTCCGCTCACTACTGTGGTCCCCGTGAACTTCTTGAGCCTCCCATTTCTCCATTTTATCTTCAATTTCTCTCATTCTTCACCCATATTGCTAAATTCTTCTCTTCTATCACCTTGTCAATTTTCATTCTTTTTCGAGAGATCGCCCGATTTCTCAAAAAAATTCGGCCCATCTCTTGAGGGGGAATACCACTCATTAAATTAATATTTTATGGGGCATTTCTTCACACCTATTTTTCTTTCTTTGAAACGATGCGATAAATCGCACCGTCTCAAAGAGGGGCAAATGTAGTCACATAAATCTATCCATTTTAATTAAAATGAATATTTCCTATTTATTTGATTAAAAATCCACTAGCCATCAGTTAATTAAATTAATATTTAATTAATTCATCTTCAAACATTCTCCTATTAATTAAATAAATTATTCAATTTATTTTAATTAATTCATTAAACCAAATGCACAATCAATTAAATGAATAAATCATATTTACTTCATTAAATCCCCTATTCCTCTTTTAAATAAATTAAATCAAACATTTATTTAAATCATTTATCCCCCCACTTGCATTTTCCTACAAATGCAACTTGCACACATTTATTGAAATAAATTAATTTATTTTAAATAAAAATCCTATTTTCCTTCACCCACCAAATCCACTTGCATTCCTAAACCCCCTTCTAGATTCTTCTAACCCCTTCCTAATTAACCTAATCAATCCCCTAATTATTGTCACATTTCTAAGCAACTTGGAGTCACTTCTCAAAGACTTCAAAGTCTTTGAAAAGCATTTAATGCTTTGTGTGTTCAACAATTTAACCTCCAAAGTCTTCCAAGACCACTAATGGCTCTTACATGACCATTTATGACTCTTACATAACCATTTATGGTTATTTCAACTTGCACTCATGTGTCTCCTCAAGCATTTATTGCTTTGACCATGGTTATCCCTTTTGTCTTTGCACAAGAGTTTATCCATTGGATAAAAGCTTTATTCTTTGAATAAAGAATTTATTCATTCAGCCCAACCATGACCTTGACTCCCAAGTTAACTCTTAGGTCATGTCAAGCATTTAATGCTTATTCCCTCTCCTCTCAACCTATCTCACATTGACACTTGTCATCCTAGGATTGGGTTGAAAGCCCTCACATGGATCTCAAACCATTCAATCTTGACCCTTGTTGAGATTACTCAATCTCAACCATCCATTGCTCCATTTTTCCTATAAATAGAGCTCAGAGTCCTCATTTTCAAATCTTCAAGTATTTAGCATTCATAGTCATAATCCTGAAAACTTGTATGCATTTAAGCTATAGTGAATTCTAGAGAGCATTTAGCATAATCAACTCATATAATTGTTATCTTGGCCTAAAATAAATCATTTTAGCATTATAGCATCTAATATTAGCTTTTATCTACATTTGCATAGCATTTAGAGTAATCATCTACAAAACCTCCATAAGCATCCATAGTGCAAAAAGCTGCTGAGAGCTACACTAATTTGGAACTTGGAGAGGAGAGGAACAAATGAGAAGGAGCTAAGAGCATGTTAAGAGGCATTTGGAGATGCCTTCTTATATTTGTTTCATTTGTTAAATATGTTAGCATGATCTTAATATCTCTTTTGATATGCCTGCTTAGGTTAATCTTTGGTTGAATAACACTAACCTTAACCCTTGTTTTTTGTTGTTTGTGTGTGTTATAATACCACAAGTTTTAATCTAACTTGTCAGTTTTGCAGAGCATCAGTTTATATTAAAGATTTCTTCATGTGTTTTGCAAGAGTAACATAATTAAATCCTATCTTAAGCAAGGTGCATTAATATGCGAATAGTTGCTATGTGAGACTACTTTGTTTGTAAAAGAAGTATAAAAGGGAACATGTTATAGGAGCTTCGAGAGTGTATTAATGTGTTCCACAAAAGATTGTTTTATGTGTTTCATTAAACCAGTTTGATTGGGGATCTATTTTAACAATGCTACATTGAACTTGTTGTTGGATATATATGATTGTTTTATTATGATTAGAAAGTGCAAATGAAAAGCTTGTTTGATGTGCATACAATAATATGTATTATTTAGTTGATAAGGTCCTCGTTTATCTTCTTATCGTACCCTACATTTTCAAAGAAAGGTTGCAGATTATGATAGGCTTTGTAGAGAATTAAAAATAGTGAGTGTTCGTAAGAGATCTTGTATTATCGAAAAGATTGCCTGTCTTGACCTTTGTTGTTTGGAAAACTAGAACATTCTGTTGTAACCATAGTAATTGGAGATGTCATGTTAGGTTGATTAGCATTCTTCTAAAATGGTAGCGAAATGAAAACCGTGCAATTAAAATGATAGACATATAGTGAGAAATTTTAGCATGTAGTGTGATTTTGTTGATCTTGTGTCTATGTATGAAATAGTTTGGCTATCAAACTCTCTTTCCCTTCTCTTTGCCTAGATTATAAGATTTTTAGTAATGCTACTAAAGGATACATTGATTTAAATAGAATGTATATAAAGCATGTGAAATTGTACTGTTGCATTTTGGCTTCATATTGAAAGATGAAAGCCTTTCACTTTGGAAAAGAAATTTGCATAGTTAGTAATGTAGTTATGAATGTTTAGTGGAATTAGAGAAAGATATAGGAATGATGTTATTTCGTTATGTAATTTTGAATTGTTAAGAATTTCAGTACTTGTATCTAGAATAAACTTTATTCAGTTATTCATGTGGAAAGCATAATTAAAATCTCCCTTGAGTAGATGATAGCGTACTGAAAAGTACTCCCCATAAATGTGACTAAACTAGTACTAGTGTGTTCGTGTGTATTATAAGAAACCAATGCTTATTATATGTGCCCATGGGTTGGTGAAGTAATCAACCATGGAGGATATGTTGCTTATGAGTATGGGAAACCATACTGTTTATATGATGTTGCTTATTTGTTTCCCTACTCAGTACCAAACCTTAGGTTGTTGGTAATTCAGTATGTTAAGGGGTAGTATTTGAAGTCACCATTCCTTGAATAGTATGGATCAACGTATGAGTAATGTCGGCGCGAAGCGACTTTAGCTTCTCTATTTCAAGGAATGATATAATTATACAATAAAATTGTATCAAAGGTTTACTCAATACTTTCCCTTTTGATGAATCTATTTATAGGTTTATGTGTGATAGCCTATCCCTCTCCTTTATTTGAGCATATTGATGGCAGTTCTTGAGCATAGTATTGATGTATCTTGGAGGATCTTTTTCCTTGTCTTCATGAAAGGTAGGTTTGTCACATGAGCTGCCAATTAGTAGGTGTTGGTGGACATGTGGGCGGACCTTAGCTATGTATACCTCTAGCTTACAACTAGTATCCTAAGAGGTACATTGCTATGCAAGGTGTGACCTACGTGTGCCTTTTTCTGTGAGGTACACTGCCATGCGGGATACATCCATTGCATGCCTTTTTCCACTTGGAGTATTGCCATGCCATGTTGAGACATGATGCAAGATGTAGTAGACATTACCATGTGGCCTACTGACTAGTTTAGGGTAGAGCCATGTCGCGTGACGACGTGATGCGGGGTGATGTCGAGGTGCATACTGCCATGCCATGTGGATGTGTGACTATGCCGCACCACATGATGAGCTATTGCGATAGCTATATGGTTGTTCCCTCCTTCCTCGTTGGTGGCTAGATGCTAGTCACATAGTGATGTTATGTGTAGTTGTGATATTCTTATTTATTTCTTTGGGGACCAGCAATTTATTTTATTTTGACTTTGAAGGTTTAGCCACGATCTTGTGATCTTTTACATACTTGATTTGGTGTTGCAAATTCTGGATTATTTTCTTGCCTTACTATTGGAATTTATGATTTATTACCTTTATTCATCTGTACTTTGGTGGCTAAACTGGTTTATCCTTATTGTTTTTGTATGCTAGTTTTGTGTTGTAATGTGAATTCCTCTCCAAGAACGTAGGAGGCGATCTTGGATGAGTGTATACGAGGAAGTAGATGTAGGGAACCTTGAGGATGGGGGTATGTGAGGTTGTGATGTAGCTAGGATCCACTACCTACCTATGTGTGGTGACTATCTCTTGGAGGCTAACCACCTTACTCAACAAGGGATGTTCACGAGGGTCTTGTATAGAAGGTAGCACCGCTATGGTGTGCCCTAGCAACATCAAGCCTTGAGCGAGATGTTGGATATTTATGATCATCTTATTGTTGTGAGATTAGGCATAGAGATGTTGATCATGCATGTTATCTTTGACTGAGCATTAGACATGCTCACATGTGGCCTTTTGAGTTGTGCATTCTAGTTATGTGGATGGTGATTATGTGTAATCATGGAGTAAATTGTGTTAACTTGTCACTATGTTATGGGACATAGTCATTGGAAAGATTCTTATAGGCCTGACAAGTGTAAACAATTGTGTACTATATGTTGCTCTTATTTATTGGAAGTTAACTTGGTTGTAAAAGTTGAATTTTAAAGCTAGTTCTATGCGATAAAATTTTATGATGAGGATGGATTGGAAAAATAAATAAATAAATAAATAAATTTATCTGATGGCATGTTTTCTTGTCATATTTGTTAGATGAGTATTGTAATTGTTGCTTACCTCTTTGTAATGCATTAATTTGGTGTAATGAAAGGAAGAAAATTCTTGTTTCTCTGCTATGATTGTAAATAGTTCCTAGAATATTTTAAGAAATGTATGGATCTAGATGTATCTTGCCAATGGAATTATGGCATTTGCAGAGGATTTAGTAATTATGTTTCATTTATTTGTGGAAATATTCCCATGTGCAATTTGATATTTGTTGAATGAGTTTCAGGGCTAATGCGTGCGACATGTTCTCCGGCTAGCCTTACGACTTCTAGGAGTATGTCGGAATCTAGGGGGGAGAATGTAGTACCCTTGCCCTAATCAGATTCTTATCTCGGTTTGACCTTGGTTAGTTATCATGTAATCATGTTATAGTCAGATGTTTTAATTAATGTACATACCTGTTAATGTGGTTGTCACATCAATTCGTATATAAGTTTATTATTCTCTTGAATTGTGCTATTAATCTCGAGCTAACACTCTTATTAAATATATATATATCTATATATATATATATATATATATATATATATATATATATATATATATATATATATATATATATATATATATATATATACATATATGCATGTGTGATTCATGGTTGCAGTAGACTGCATGTACAGTACCGCATGGGTGCAAGGTTCGACTCCATTTGGGTTCACAGGTTTGAGTGCTCCTCATTAACCCTTAGAAATTGGATTAGGTGGTCTGGAGACCCTCATTTGACCCTAGTCATGCTCAAGAGAGCGTCGTCAGTCGTCTATCAGTATTCCTTTGGTTGGGTATGCAGGTCATCTGTTTGGTTGGCTTTCTTGGATTGTGTGTTTTGTGTGTGTAGTTAAATTGAGTAATTAGTCCTTTTTATTTTATTTGATTAAGTTGTGTTTATGCATTAAAAATTAAGGGACTAAATTAAATAGGTTCCCTTTATGCAATTAATCATTATTTAGAATTGCTCAATTCAAATTGGTAGCTAGTTTAAATTAAATGGTAAATTTTAATGGATTAATTTATTTAGTTATGCTTTTGGGAAGGAAATATTTAAATTAATTTGAAATAGAATTAATTTAATCTCTTTTCCCTTAAAAAAAAAATAGAAAGGTTGATTTTAATTATTTAAAGAAAATCAATTTTAATTAGAAAAGCAAGTTAATATATATTTGAGAAAGTGTGAAAGATTAATTTGGGGATTTTATTTTAAATAAAAATATATATTGCCATCATAATATTTTTGAAATTTAAATGTTAAGTTGTGTTAAATTGGAAAATTAGAAATTAAATGAGGAAGAGGCATTTTGATTTTTCGAAAATTAGAAATAAATTGTGTAAAAGTATTTTTATTTTAAAAAGGAGATTTTTGGTCAAAAAACTTGGCATTTAACCTAGGGTTTGAAAATATTTTTGGGAGGATTATTTTTGGAAAATATTTTGGGGAAAAATATTTTTGGGGAATGAAAATTTGGGGATTTTGGAGGAGAAGAGATTTTTGGAGCTTGCAAGTTGGGCTCTCCTTCAATCTTGCTTGGATTGCTAAACCAGGTAGGCCTCTGGTTTATTTCATTGGCTTCTTTGTTTTAAAGAAATTGTTTTGGATTTTGAAGAAATCTGTTTGTGAAGATTAAAAATCTCATCTATTTGAGGAAAATGAAATAGTTGTAATTTTATTTCCAATCCAAACCCTTCTTGTTTTGTTTCCATCTCAAGTTTAGATTTTGGTAGCAAAGGTTGTTTTAAAATCAAAAGAAAAAAATTGGGTTGGCTATTTACAATGAAAATTTGTTAAAATAGATCACAAACTCAAACCCTCCTTGCTTTCTCATCAAACCTATAGATGAAAATTTTGGGAAAACCCCCACCACGCGGGTCATAGAAGGATTGGGGAGGAAAAATGCAATCACGCGAGTGGGAGTCGCAGAGGGCCAAGCTAGAGCATTGATGCCCTAGCTTATGATTTGGAGTGTGCATAGGGTGTCGAGGGTGCACAAGGGGGGTTTGCGCAACGCAGGGAGCAGCAGTGGGAGTTGGGGAGATGCGTGATGGTCTACAAGAGGGTGCAGGCTGCGTGACTCGGGCGCCATTTCAACCAGGCTGAGGGTTCCAACAGGGTTGTGGGCCTCGATTGGACCTCCATCCTGGTTGTGTTGGGGAAGGGTGGAGATTTAGGGGCAACTAAATCATACAAGCCCCTTTGGGGTGTAGGGTTCTGATCACCTCGAGATTTATTTTGAGTATAGGCGGGGAGGCCTCGAAGGCTTCGCCAGCCATGGATTTTTGTGTTGCGGTGGGCTCAAATTCCCTATCACAGAGCATGAAGACTTTTAACAATAACCTTTTCTCCTCAAACTCGGGGTTTGGTAGTGCTGGTAGCTCTTGCATTATGAAGATTAATGGTTGCTTGGAGAGATGCAGTGAGAGGCCAAAGCTGGTTATTCCTCTTGAGATGATATCGGAAGACGTCGAATACTTTTCAAAACACTCACTATATTGCAAGTTTTTCGGAATGAGGGTTTCTTTGCAGTTTTTGGAAAACTGGGTGTAGAGGACTTGGGCTCCAGAGGGGGAAATGGAGATTATGCTACTGGCAAACAACTACTTCATGGTTACTTTCAACTACATGGAGGATCGCAATAGGGTTTTTGAAGGTGGCCTAGATTTTTACAACCAGGTGGGGTTGTTCATCAAACCTTGGCATGCGGGGTTTAAGCCTTTGGAGGAGCTCCTGAATAGGGTTCCAATGTGAGTTCGTTTACCATGTTTTCCAGTGGAATGTTGCAGGGAAGATGTGCTATGGATGCTTGCCGCTTTGCTTGGGAAGCTAGTGGGATCTTCTACGCAAACCATGGGGAGAAAGGTAATGACCTTTGCATGTATCTATGTTGAAATTGATCTTAGTAAACCTTTGCCATATGCTATAGATATGTGCATAGGCTCTTATTCTTGGGTTCAGCAGTTAGATTATGAAACTTTACCATTTCGTTGCCATTTGTGTCATGAGTATGGTAATTTACAGGGTAAGTGCCCTAGATATAAACTGGTGGTGTGCCATCCTCAATAGTCAGAACTGAGCCAAGATAGGGTTGAAAAAGGGAAAGTTGCTATGTTTGTCGACGCTGGGGGTGTTGAGGGTTTTGTCCCAGTTAAGACAAAGAACAGGAACCGAGGACAAAAGAGGCCTTTACAGGAGAGACAAGAGGAGGATACCTTTAATAGATTCGAGGCCTTGGATGACCTTAGCCATTAGGAAGTTAATCCAAGGTTAACCCCTTTGGATCAAGGTGCATCAGGGGGGCTCCAGAAAGAGTAATTGAGGACCCTATCCAGGCCCTGCCACTGGTTGGAAGTCAACAGATGGAGATGGATCAGCCAGTAGGGGTTCAATTAGGACTCACTCCTGGGGTTGAGGTGAGTTTGGTTGAGGGGGAGGGTTCTCCTATAGCTTTGAAATTGGAACCGGCTGGGGTCAAAAGTAATAAGTCCTCCATTCACCTGGGTGTGCATAAGAAAGATATTAAGAAAAGTGCGTCAGAGTAGAGCTCAAAGGTTGGTAGAAAGAAGGATTTGGATAAGATCAAATTTATGGGGGAGAATTTGGTTGAGTCAGGGTCAGTAAAGAATTTGGATTCTCACTTTTCCAATCTTCCAAAGTGATTGTGCTTTCATGGAATGTGAGGGGCTTGAATAGTGGCCCTAGACAAAAAGTTGTTCGGGATTTGATTGGAAATCATTCTCCTAATGTCTTATTTTTGCAAGAAACTAAACTTCCAGTGGAGAGTATGATGGGCCTAGTGCCGAAGCTGTGGGGGCGAGGTGAGTGTTAGTGTGTTGGGGCAGCTGGTTCCTCTAGAGGGGTGGCCTGTCTTTGGAACCCCTTAAGGTTTCGCCCTGTCTGGTGGGTTGCATCCTGATCTTCATTATCCAGGGCTATCTCTAGTCTTGAGACTGGGGAATTCATCTTGTTTTCTAATATCTATTCCCCTACTGATCTTCAAGGTAAGCAAAACTTATGGTCTCATATTTCTTGTATGTGAAGGTTGGCCCCTTTTCATCCTTAGATTATGGCAGGAGACTTCAATGCCATCCTTGAGTTGAGTAAAAAGAAGGGGGGAAATTTGTGGTTGGAACCTTCTTCTTTCCTTTTTTAGGATAATATATCCTTGTTGCAACTTGTTGATATTAATCCTGGTAATGGTTTGTTCACTTGAAACAATTGGAGGGTGGGAGAGTATTGGATTGCTGAGAGGTTGGATTGTTTCCTGGTTTCTAGTTTTTGGATTGGTGGGGGGTGGTCCACCAGTTCTGAGATTCTTGACTGGAGAGGGTCAGATCACTGGCCCATTAAGATGGTTTCTTCTTTGGCTCGGGTAGCTCGCTCACCTTCATTCAAATTCCAACTTATGTGGCTTTGGGATCCTACTTTGTAGGCTCTTGTAGCGGAGTGGTGGAGGAAAGGGAGGTCAGCCTTTGGCACTGCCATGTACTCTTTTGCCAAGAAGTTGCAATTTGTTAAGTTTTAGCTCATACTGTGGAACTGATAGGGCTTCGGGAACATTTTTCATGCTAAGAAATTTGCTCAAATTGTGCTAAATGGGATCACCAGCGAAATCAAAGAGTATGGTTTGTCTGAGGACTTGCTCAAGGAGGAAGACAGGGTTGTCAAGGTGGTAGAGGAATGGAAGCTTAGGGAAGAAATTTACTGGAAGCAGAGAGCTCGTATTGATTAGCTGAAGGAGGGGGACAATCAACTTAGTGAAAGCTAGAAGGCATGGAAATTCTATCCATGTTCTAGTTAATGATAGAGATGAGCAGTGCTTATCCTTGCAGGAGATATCTAGGGAGGCATTACAGTTTATCCGATCCCTCTTCAGGGAGGACTCTCAGGGGGAAATGGGGGAGGAGAACCAGCTTCTCGCTTGCATTCCTTCTCTTGTCATGAGGGAGATGAATGAGCAACTTTTGTGTCCTATTTTGTTGGAAGAGCTCGAGAGGATTGTCTTTCACATGAGGAAAGGAAAAGCTCCTGGACTAGATGGGTTCCTGGTAGAATTATTTTAAGAATTCTGGGATATTATCAAGCTGGCTTTACTGGAAGTAGTATAGGATTCCCAGAGGAATAAGAAGATGCTTCGAGCATTGAATGTGACTTTCATTTCTCTTATCCCCAAGTGTGAGGGGGCTGACCGGTTAGGATAGTTCTGCCCTATCTCTCTCTACAATGTGATTTAAAAGATAATCTCTAAGCTGATAGTGGATAGATTAAAGAAGTTCCTAGGGAATGTTATCTTTGAGGAGCAGAGTGGGTTTGTGGAAGGGCGCCAAATTTTTGATGGGGTGGTCATTTCTACAGAGACCATTCATTCTATGGCAACCTCCAAGGAAAAAGCTATGTTTATCAAGCTGGATATGGCTAAGGTGTACAACAGAGTTTGGTGGTCCTTCCTTCAGAAGATCCTCAAGGCTTTTGGTTTTGCTAATGAGTGGATCCAATGGGTTATGAGTTGTGTTATGTCTACTTCTTTCTCTGTGCTTATCAATGGTGATCATACTGAGCTCTTTGGCGCATCTAGGGGTCTCCATCAGGGGGACCCCCTCTCCCCTTATTTATTCATTCTTCTGGCTGAGGGTCTGGGGAGGTTGATTAAGCATAATGTGGGTCTGGGTATTATTCAAGGTTGGAGATGGGGTAATGACTTGCAGTCACAGTCTCATTTGCAGTTTGTGGATGACACAACTCTTATGGGGCTAGCTCGGATCAGAGAAGCTAATAATCTACGTATGGTCTTGGATGTTTATGTTGCGGCTTCAGGCCAGTTGATCAATGAGGATAAATCTTCTATCCTCTTTTTCAACACTCCTGAAAATATTCAAAGGAGGATTGCTCTTATCTTGAGATTCCAAGTTGGCTCCCTACCCTTGATTTATTTGGGTATTCCTATTTCTCCTGGTAACCCTCCTAGGGAGTCTTGGCAGGGTATCTTGGATAAATTTTGCATGAAGGTTGAACACTGAACTCATAAATGGCTATCCTTTGCTGGGAGGGTTCAACTAATTCAGTCAGTGGTTCAGGCTCTTCCGATCTATCACTGTATGCTTCTGTAGCGTCCTAAAATTGCGACACTTGCAATTTCGACTGCATTTCGGTCTTCACGATGGCGACGCAACACACAACCTGAATGGAGACCCCGAAACTTACTCACGACACCAAAAACTGCATTTTTCAAGTACCCTGGCCTGAACCTCCTTGCACCCTGCTGTCCCGGGAGGTGGGGCCTTGAGCGCCCAGCGCCCTGGTCCCCAGGACCATGGCGCCCAGTGCCCTGGTCCCTGGGTCCTATTTTGGGCCCGGTCTCCTAAGGGGTCTCGGGTCTTTTTGTTTGCAATTTGGAAATTAACTTTCCTGGTCGGCCTAAGGTCGGGAAAATCAGTCTATCAGCCCTAATTGACAAGTATATAAACTACATTTTTCTCTCTCATTTGGAGAGGAGATAAAAAAAAAGAGATGTGTACAAAGCATGGAAACTATACTCAAGCATTCAAGCATTCAAGCATTCCTTCTAAGTCTCCATTCAAGGCTAAGTGTTGCATTCAAGACAGGGATTCAACCATTGAAGAGGAGATCACTTACTACATACTATTACAACATACAAC
Source organism: Cryptomeria japonica (assembly GCF_030272615.1). Lineage (NCBI taxonomy): Eukaryota > Viridiplantae > Streptophyta > Pinopsida > Cupressales > Cupressaceae > Cryptomeria > Cryptomeria japonica. The sequence goes on from NC_081415.1 coordinate 234,350,380, forward strand.
ATACAACATCTAAACCTTCGCACATAAGGATACAAACATCCTTAGAACAAGGTATTAGTACTTGTTTTACAGTCATTTACATTTACAGCTCTTGCTCATTTCTTGGTTAATTCCAAAACCAGGGTTTGACCTAAAGGCAAACCCCTAATCCCTAACCCCCCAATCATCCTCGCTTTTCTGTGTGTAGGTTGCAGGTACGCGGCTGAAATTGAAGATCTGGAATCCTTGTGCAGAGACGAATAGATCCCCCTTCGTTTCGCGGATTTTTTGGAGGACCGTGGCGCCGGGCGCCATCGTCCCGACAACTTTTGCTCAAATTTGCAGGACAGCGCCGTATCAACATTTTACTGCTAATTCCAGGTCCGCAGCTTCATACTGTATTCCTATCTCAGTTTATAAGCGAATCTTTGTCATTTTCTATGCATTCCTAGCTTAATTCTCCTATGCACATTCTTTACAAAAGAGGGTAGCCTTGCTGTCTTAACCCTTGAAACTCATTTAGCATCCAATCTTGCATTGCGTGGGATTGGATCTTGTGGGTTTCAACCCCTCTTTTGAATGTAAAGTCTCCCCCCTAAGTGAAAACCATCGAATCCTAGCGAACCTCCCTTCTCTCTCCTTGGAGTTGGAAGAGGGGAGAGCAACTAGGGTTCGATCGCGATTTTCCGCTTTACATTTTGGTGAACCCGACGTGAACATCCTTTCTGATTTTTCATGCTTAGATCTGAAAAAATTGATTACATTTCCATGTTTGATCTTTTGCAAAATTTTAGAGGTGATTGTATAAAAACCCTAAAATTTCTTTTTAGTAATTAAACTTGTGAAATTTTTAATTGTTAATGCTTGTTTCAGATCTGTCCTTCTATTACAAATTATCAATTCATATCTATGCTTTAATTTTGAAAATTAAGTGGTTAAGTGTCAAAACCCTAATTTTTGAAACCCTCTTGATTCAACCTTTGTTCGACAATTTCACCGATCAAAACATCTCCAAATCAGCTGTAACTTTGGATTCCGCAATAAAATCACAATATCTTTCATCCCTGAAAATTTGGAAAAAAGTTGCGAGGACCGTGGCGCCGGGCGCCATCGTCCCCGACATTTTTTCCGAAATTTCAGGAGCGAAATCTTACTGTATTTTTCTGCTAAAATCCAGAATTTTGGCTGATTTTATCAATTTTAACACCTTCAAAATTACAGTCAAAGTTGGTCTTGTGATTGCTTGGATTAAGGCTTTTAAACATTCAAAAACCATTGAAACTGAAATTTTGTGTCAAAATTGTGTTCTTACTGTCCTAAATCTGAAAAGTGTGTTTGCATTCATTAAAAATTTCAGTGCTTTATTCAAATTCTTGCATTTTGTGACTTTTGAAATTAAGTGCTTAATTACAACAACTTTGATTTCCACTTTCAAAATTGAATTTTGCGTGAAATTGAGTCAATTTTTGAATTTCAAAATTTGCATTGCTCTTGACATTCCCTCTAAAATCATAAAATTCAAAATTTCAGTTTCCCTCTCTTTTTCAAAATTCAAATTTTGCATTTTTCGACAATCTGGGTAGGGTTCAATTTTGAGATTGCAACTTTAATTTGGCCTATCTACAGATCGTAAAATCACTCAATTTTTTCAGATTGGCTTTAAAATCATCATACCTTTCATCCCTGCAAATTTCGAAAAAAGTTGCAAGGACCGTGTTGCACTCCGAGCGCCACGGTCCTGGACATTTTTTCCGAAATTTCGGGAGACTGTCGTGATTGCATTTAACAGCTTAAATCCAGAAGATTGGCTGATTTTACTGAAAATTGCTACCTCTAAAATCAAAATTTTCTCTCCTTCTCTAGTGCATGAGTTTTACAACAATAAGTCCTACTTACACTATTCCCGTTAGACGAAGCCATAGAATTAAGTCTTTCTGAGGTTTAACTACTGAGGAGATGGAACCTAATTTGAATAGCCTTTTTAACGAAGACATGGGTAATTCCTCTAATCCTCCTAATGATGAAGAAGCTCTCCATGAGGTTTCTGAAGAACAAATTTTGAAATTGGATAACCAATTTGATGATTTTCACCAATGGATGTCTCATGAGTACCCTGATAGTCAAGCTCTTCCTTTAATTGAGGGTCTAAAACGTATGCTTCAAAGTGACAAGAATGGAATTGATATTTTGCGTGGTATTTCACACATTGTGAATTCGAACGTGATGCCTATGAAGAGTTGTGCCGAAACTTTAGGTTATACACAACCTCCTACACAAGTCAATCATTCTATTCCTTTGATGACTTCTATTGCTAGCATACCTACCTTTACATCAAACATAATGGCTACTTCTACACAAGACATTCCTCCTATGATCACTAGTCATGGGGGCAATCCTTCCTTTTCAATTAACCCTCTTCCTTCATTCAATCCGACTTCTTCATTCATTCCTTCAATGAGTGTTCCTATTACATCTTCACAAATGAACATGACACAAGGGGGCAATTCATTTAATCATTCCATTCCTCCTTGTAGTGTTCCTCCTGTCCAATCATCTCCTATGACTAATTATCATAGGGTCCCACCACCTTACTCTTTACCTTCTTTCAATAACATAACACCTCCATCTCAATCTAACACATCTAATATGAACTCTTCGACTGAAGCGACCATTAACAATCTTGCACACACAAACTGTCTCTTCTTTACAGCAACAAATTGCCTCTATGAATCAATCTAAGTTTAGTGTGCCCACATTTGATGTTGCGAGCCCACTTTCTCTTGACATTGTTTGAGCTATTCCCCCTAAACATGTTGAAATTCCATATTTGGAACTTTATAATGGTAAAGGTGATCCTCTAACACATGTTAAGACTTTTCAAACAATATGTACTGATTTTGCTTATGACCCAAGGTTGCTTGCAAAACTGTTTACGAGAACATTAAGAGACAAAGCCCTACAATGGTATTGCTCGTTGCCTTCCTATTCTATTTCTTCTTTCGAACAACTTGCAAATGCTTTCATTCAACAATTTCAAAACAATATAAGTCCTAAAGTTACTTTGATTGATATAATGCATTGTAAACAAGGTGTTAAAGAAAAAGTGACTGATTTCATTGGTAGATATAAGCATTTGTATGCTCAAATTTATTTTCCAGTGCCTGACAATGATATTCAAAGAATCTTTATTTCTAATTTACAAAAAGATATTCGAGACAAACTTCTGTTTTCTGAGTTTACTTCTTTCCAACAGTTGTGTGCAACTCTTCACAATTATCAACTGACTGTGAGTCAAATGGAACAATCACATCCTATGGCTCCGGGTGATAAGGGTGATAGCAGTCAACAACCATTTGGGAAGTTTAAACCGAACAGAGACTCCATCAAATTCAATGAAAACATCATCAACAACAATGTGAATGCAGCATCAGGTGTGCCTCCTATTTCTAAATTTTTCAAGAAAGAAAGAAAGTATACTCCTTTGAATGAATCATTGCATAGTATTATGAATAAGTTATTGGAACAAAATGTGCTTACTCTTCCTCCTATAAGACAAATTGATCCTGCAAAGATTACTTCACCTTATTTTGATAACAAAGCCTTTTGTCAATTTCATCATCAGCCTGGGCATGATACTGAAAAATGTTTTTCTTTAAAGGGTAAAATTCAAGATTTGATTGATAATAATACTATCTCTGTTTCTGGAGTGAATGATAAAGGCAATACATCTGTAGCTCCTCCTAATCAAAATCTTCAGATTTTCACTGATCCATTACCTTCTCATAATTCTAATGTGATTGAGACTAATGATTCCTCTCTTTCATCTGATGGTCTTGTGTCTATGACTCCAAATGTGATTAACTTTGTAGAGCAGCAAGAAAACCCTAAAGAACCTTCCATCACATTTGATTCCAGTGAAACCATTAGGGCACCTGATGGTCCTTTATACATAGTTGCAAAAGTCAAAAATACACCTTGCCGTGGAGTGCTTATTGATCCTTCGTGCATGGTTAATGTTATTACTGAAGAATTTCTTTTTACTTTGCAATTGAATCAAGTGATTTATGACAAAACAGATGTGATTGTGAAACTATTTGATGCATTTTATTCTCCTGCAATTGGTTCTATTACATTGCCTATTGAGGTCTATAACAAATCCCTTGATGTGAACTTTGCTATTATTCCATCTTCCGAACAATTTCGTGTGAAGCTTGGCTATCCTTGGATATCTTCCATGAAAGCTATTGCTTCTCCTATTCATAAGTGTTTGAAATTTCCCCATAATGGTGAAGTTGTTACTGTCAATCATAGTCTCTTTAAACCAGCTGAAAGAACCTCTAGTGTTCCTCTTGATTACTTTTGGCCTAAACAATTCCAATCCCTTCCTCCGCGAAGTGATCATCTTTTCAAATCTTATCAAAAGTGGAAAACAGATATGATCCTATCTTTAAGTGAACCTAGAACACCTAAACTTGACATTCCTATCATTCTTGAGAAGGAAGTTCTTCCTTTGAAAGATAAAACTAATGTCTTTCCTCAAGAAGATTCCCAACCCATCCCTATGGATGTGACTATGTCTATGTCTAATAAAATTCCTAAAAGTAGACCTATTCCTCCTCGTCATGATGGACTTGGTCTCCTTCCTAAACCAAAAATTCCTCCTTTATATGGAGCAGTTCCTCCTCCTTCCTTTTATAGAGAGAAGAGACCTTCTTCTTCTCCTATTATTCAGCCTAAGAGACCACAACCTAAACACCCAAGTGATAGGGATGAGAACATTCCTCCTCCTCAATCTTCTTCACTGCCTACTAAGACTAGATGAAATCGTTCTGCACGTGAACGCCAACGAAAGCGTCATCTTAGGGCTCAAGCAGCTGCTTCTCAAACTTTGCCATCTCCAAAAACACCTTCAACGAGCATTATTCCATTTTCTCCTCAGCCGGACATTGAGCCTAAATCTCCTAAACATAAGATGCATGATGGTCTTGATCCTGTGCGAGTTAAAGATCCTATTTTTATATATCTTGATGATGATATAAATGAAAATGTTATTCATGATGAAAATATTACTTCTCTTGCTTCTGATAGTGAATATGAACTTGTTGATATTGATAACCATTTATCTACTGAATTTTCTAAAGCACTTATCCTAGCTCCTAGACAAGAACAATGTGGCTCGGAACATGAACATAGCCCTTGTTTGGATCTTGTGATAGCTCCATTTGCCGTGTTGAATGTTCCTCCTCTAGCGTGTTCCCTGCCTTCCCGAAACATTGATCAGCAAGATCGGGGGGTAGATGACGTGCTAGACTAGTTACATTAGCATAGCAGATTCTCTCCTCCTCTCTTGTGTTACTTCTTCTATATGTTATTCTCATTCTTCTATTTGTTGTCCTTAGTGTTGTCTACTTGAGGACGATGCAAAGCATTGAGGTCTCTCGATCTCTCTCATGTTGACTCAAAAGACACATGTGTTCCCTTCTTCTAGGTGACCTTCCTTGATTGGGGAATGAAGAACAATTATGCATACATATATATGATATATACATGACTTATCATACAGCATACTGACCCCAAGGAAAGCGAAGTCACCTTGTGCTTTGTGTTTTGTGTCTATTATCCTTGGGCTTATCTCACATTTGGGGGCTAAATCCTTGCGATAACGTGCTCCTTTCCTTTCTCATTCTTATGTGTATCACTATGTTAAAACAATCACCCCCGGTGAGGCGTGTGCGATCGCTTTAACGTAGGGGGGCATACATCCCATTCACATCTTTTCAAGATACTTGAGAATTTCTTGGCAAATTTAGCTTTGCCTTGAAAATTCTTGATATCTTTCTTGCATGACTCATAGTGAGGGAACCTTACTACTGACAGTCATGGTTCTCCTTCGTGATCTTCCCTTTTACTTTATCAATCAAAGTCGTAAGATCCTTAGTCCACTAGGGGCTTGGTGTGTCTTGCCTCCTTGACGTGATGAAAGTCTTTCAATGTTGTTTCCTTGTACTTTACCGGAAGTATGAGCATACATACTCCCGCTAAAGTGGGGGCTAAATGTAGCATCCTAAAATTGTGACACTTGCAATTTCGACTGCATTTCGGTCTTCACGATGGCGACGCAACATGCAACCTGAATGGAGACCCCGAAACTTACTCACGACACCAAAAATTGCATTTTTCAAGTACCCTGGCCTGAACCTCCTTGCACCCTGCTGTCCCGGGAGGTGGGACCAGAGCGCCCTGGGTCCTATTTTGGGCCCGGTCTCCTAAGGGGTCTCGGGTCTTTTTGTTTGCAATTTGGAAATTAACTTTCCTAGTCGGCCTAAGGTCGGGAAAATCAGTCTATCAGCCCTAATTGACAAGTATATAAACTACATTTTTCTCTCTCATTTGGAGAGGAGATAAAAAAAAAGAGATGTGTACAAAGCATGGAAACTATACTCAAGCATTCAAGCATTCAAGCATTCAAGCATTCCTTCTAAGTCTCCATTCAAGGCTAAGTGTTGCATTCAAGACAAGGATTCAACCATTGAAGAGGAGATCACTTACTACATACTATTACAACATACAACATACAACATCTAAACCTTCGCACATAAGGATACAAACATCCTTAGAACAAGGTATTAGTACTTGTTTTACAGTCATTTACATTTACAGCTCTTGCTCATTTCTTGGTTAATTCCAAAACCGGGGTTTGACCTAAAGGCAAACCCCTAATCCCTAACCCCCCAATCGTCCTCGCTTTTCTGTGTGTAGGTTGCAGGTACGCGGCTGAAATTGAAGATCTGGAATCCTTGTGCAGAGACGAACAGATCCCCCTTCGTTTCGCGGATTTTTCGGAGGACCGTGGTGCCGGGCGCCATCGTCCCGACAACTTTTGCTCAAATTTGCAGGACAGCGCTGTATCGACATTTTACTGCTAATTCCAGGTCCGCAGCTTCATACTGTATTCCTATCTCAGTTTATAAGCGAATCTTTGTCATTTTCTATGCATTCCTAGCTTAATTCTCCTATGCACATTCTTTACAAAAGAGGGTAGCCTTGTTGTCTTGACCCTTGAAACTCATTTAGCATCCAATCTTGCATTGCGTGGGATTGGATCTTGTGGGTTTCAACCCCTCTTTTGAATGTAAAGTCTCCCCCCTAAGTGAAAACCATCGAATCCTAGTGAACCTCCCTTCTCTCTCCTTGGAGTTGGAAGAGGGGAGAGCAACTAGGGTTCGATCGCGATTTTCCGCTTTACAGCTTCATGTGGCTCCTAAGTGGTTCTTGAAGGGTCTGGATTCTCTGGCTAGGCAATTCTTATGGGCAGGCAATCTTTCCTCTTCAAACCAGAGTCTTGTCAATTGGAACTTGGTGTGTAGCCCAAAGCAGTTGGGGGGGGGGGGGCTTGGGTTAAGGCAGTCTATTCTTTTTGGGGAAGCTCTGGTAGCTAAATTGTACTTAAGGTGGTGTGTTGAGCAGGATCGAGGCTGGGCCAGGATTTTGGCCAACAAATATATGCAGAGGATCCCGATGGAGGAAATCCCTAGATATCTTCTTGAGGGAAAGGGCTCTTTGATTTGGTATACTCTCAAGAGTGGGGCTTCTCTCATTAAGGCAGGACTCTTTTGGATTTCCAGGAGGGCAAAAGAGGTCCTTTTCTGGAACAACTCTTGGGATGGATATCCTCCCATTATTGATCAGTTCCCTAACCTTGGGAATCTGTGCCAGGTGTGGACGACTAGATTTGGAGAGGTGGAAGACTCCTAATGAGTGGCCGGTTGCTAGGATGGAGGAAGAGTGTGCTAAGTTGCAGGGCATTTTGGCGAGAAGACACTATAGCTCCCTCAAGGGTAGGGATGGGCTTGCTTGGTCTCCAAATCCTAAGGGCATGTTTACGATGGCTAGTGGATACCAGGAATTGTTGAACCAAAGACTTGAGGGAAAAGAGGTGATTTGGTGGAAACAGGTGTGGAATAATGTGTCTTGGGCAAAGTGTAACTACTTTTCTTGGACTTTGGCTTTGAATAGATGCCTAACTTGGGACAATATCTGCAAGTGGGAAATTTTGGGGCCCTCTATCTATGTTTTGTGGGGTAATGGGAAGGAAGATTCCTCACACCTATTCTTCAGATCCCCTTTCTCTATGCTTATTTGGCATTATTGGTGGGGGGTGTGGAAGCATCCTTGTATCCACACGGATTCTCTCATGGAGTTTTGGAGTAGTTTGGGTAGACCTCCTATCCTGTCCTCCTTCCTATAGACTATCTGTTATATTGGGACCATCTTCATTCTATGGCAGATCTAGCTCGAGAGGAACAAGAGGATCTTTCGTGAGGTCAGATTGTTTGTTTAGCAAGATTGGAATAGGATCATTGCAATGATCCGGGAGACAGTGGAAGTGAAATTTGAGGTGAATTTTCCTTTGGGTAGAGATGAGGCAAATATTGTGAGTAGGCTTGGTCTGCAGGAGTTGTCTCCAGCCTCAGCTTGTGTCAGGAGAGGTAGACGGGCTATGAAGAAGGTGCAAAGGGTGGGAAGGTGGATACCTCCTTAGGATGAGTTTATCAAGATTAACATTGATGGCTCATCTAGGGGTAACCCAGGCCCTACTGGAGTTAGTGGTGTTGGCAGGAATAGCATGGGGGAGGTAGTTTTCCTCTTTTCCATGCATAAAGGTTGGCAGTCTAATAATTTTATGGAGGGATTTGCGACTCTATGCCCTAGAGTGTGCTTGGGAACTAGGATGAAGGAAGGTGATTTGTGAATCGGACTCACAAGTTGTTGTTAACTTGTTGACTGAGCAGAAGGTGAGTGGGATTTAGTGGCAGTTGGCAGGGATTATACAACAGATTCTCCAAATTAGTTCTTTAATGGAGTAGGTGTCTTTCATCCAAATCCCTCGTGAATGGAATAGAGCAGCTGACTGTTTGGCCAAGTGGACCTCGGAACATGGTAGTGATTGGAAAGTTGAAGGTTGGGAGCATCTCTCCGGGGATTACTGTTAGGACTTGCAGAAGATTGTTACTGAGGACAGGGATGGTTATGAAGCAGGATGATCTGGGTCTGGTTTGGTGGTTCTTTCCTGGGGCCTCGGGCCTCTAGGTCTCTTTGTAATTCTTGTTTCTAATTTTCAATAAAGTTTTTACACCTTTATTCAAAAAAATTTTTTTGTTAAAATTCCAAATAAATGCTTTCAAATTCAGGCTTTAATCAGAGAAATTTGTTTGTGTTTGGATAAATGGATGTTAATCAATCTTATTTTGCCAATATGGTGTTTGATTGGAAGAAATTTTCCCTTTCCTAGATCTAGATATTCTGAAATTGCAAATATTAGAAATCCCATGTTTGTTGGAAAAAAAAAAATTAAGTCTCTGTGAGACTATGTTTTTTTGCTGTGTATGCATCTTTTTAACAGTATATTTTAAATATATATATATATATATAAAACCCACGTGGCGGGGAAAAACCCCCACCACGCAGGAGGTAGCATGCTACCAAAGGTAGAGGTTGCTACCAATTGGTAGCAGCGCTACCAATGGTAGTGGATTGCTACCAAGGGGGCCCATGTGGGTACCTCCCCCCCCCCCCTTTTCACATTTTGTAATTGTAATTTTTTTTTATTGCCAAAAAAATAATAATAATTTAATATTATTATAAATGTTAATTTTAATAGTTTTTAATGAAGATTAAATATGGTCATTAATTAATAATTTATGATTAATTTGTTATTAATTAATTGTATAAATGGTAAATATACATTAATTAATTTTCAAATTCTATTTTATTATTAATGCATATTTTTCTAATTAAATACTTGATCTGTTAATTTCGTTATTAATTATTAATTTGTTATATTTTATTAATCACGGATTAATAAATATATATTAATTAATAGTTAATTTTGGTATTTTTCTATATGTGCATCAGGAAGTAATTTGTGGATTTGAGAAATGTTTGCCTATTTTTGGTTCTTTTAAATGTATATTTCTTTAATCGGAAAAGTGTAACTTGGTTCTGGAAAGATGAACTTGGAGAAATTATTTTCGAACCAATATGGCAATGATGTTTTATTTGAAGATTAAATATCATATTTAGTCGGTTAATGTTTATTTAATTATATTCATGTGAACTTGGTTTAAAGACTCCTAATGATGTATTTATGATATGTTTTGATGCAAACAAAGTTAGTGAGTTAGAAAACCAAGAATGACCTGTACCTAGATGAGGTAGATAACTGCAATCAACTTAGATCATTTAGAAACTTGACCAACTTTTAATGTTTAAATCAATATGGACAAAGATTGTCTCTCTCGGTTATTGCCTATGCAAGTTTAATTTTCTGTATTCGCTTTTGCTTAAGTAATGGGAAGACTTGATTTGTTTGATTGGACCTTATCGTATGGTTGATTTGGGATACCTGATTCTATCCTCGATCTCGAGTTTGACTGTTGTCTTGTGATGGAGTTATATCTGCTCATGTTCAGTATGTGGGTGTTGAACAATGATTTGTGGTTGACCATAGTTGGTCAGGTCTCTAGATAGAGTATTGTCAGTTAGTGCACCTCATATGAAGTCGTGTTTGACCAAATGGTTGTTTCCTCCATTTCAAACTCCGGTTGCTTGACCTTGTGTATGTCTGGGTTTAGGAGTTCGTTGAGTATGGTCTAGTGTCGTATGGGAAAGTGGCTTTCGATTGGGGGTCGCGCCCAAAGTGGCTACTGGGTAACCCATCGGAAGTGTGTCTAATAAGTGATAACCTAATTTCATATTAGAGAGTTAGTTAATAAATCACTAAGTAAGATAATCGTGCCTCACACATGGGACGAGTGCTAACAAAGACTCAACATGCTGTGAGAAGGCCTGAAATGGCAAACCATCATCCTTGTCTTCACGAAAGGATGTGTGGGTCCACATGAGGTTTGGATGGGCCGGAGGTTCAGAATAGGTTGCTAGGGTAACCAAGTGGATGGGGTCGGAACCTATGAAGACCTACCATGGTAACCATACCAAGTTGTGTGATGACACTTGTCCCCTATGTTCGCTAGTGTGTGGTTGTGTTGTCTTGATAGGAGCACTTTTGTGGAGTCATCCTGTTGCTTATGCCCTTGTGAAAACCTGATGTCATGCTAGACCTTGGGTTGCGATGACTTAGTTTTGCGGATGCTCCAGTGGACCTTTGTATTTGCTTCTATTATGTTCAGTTGGATCCTTTCCTATTCAGGGATCATTTATGTATTTATTTGACCGATGTGGTCATGTGTATATTGGTTATGTTCGCCTTGATGGTAGGATTGTAAATGATGTGAACCTTATGTATTCTTAACTTATTTAATGATCAGAGAGGGGTCTTGCAGTTGAGCAGACCAGAGATGTAGCCCTCTAGGGGTGAACTCCGATATCAATTTTGTGTTATGTGGTGCTTATGTTCTTATGTTCATTTTTAGTTTTTAACATGTATGGATGGCATTATGTTAGAATGTATCAAGTGGATTTGATGAAATTAATTTTAAATGCATGTGTCTAGTAATCATATTAAATGCAGAAATTGGATCATGAAAGAATATAGATTAGAATAATGAAATATATTCAGTTATTGATAATGAAATTAAGTATGCATGGAAATAACTCATCAGTTTATAATGAAATTAAAGTGTGTTATAAAATTAGATGCATGACATATGTTTAATGTAAGATTGAACATAATGAATGGTTAAAATTTATTGGATGAACTTAATCATGATAACCATAGCTTTAACTCTAATGGATGAACTTCGTTAAGTTTTCTATATTTTAACTCTAATGAATGAACGCCCACATGTTATCTATGTTTTAACTTTAATGGGTAAATTTCTTCATGTTAGCCTCATCTTCAACCATAATGGATGAATGCGTCCTATTATCTATAATTCTAATTTACTGAACAAATTATATCCATGTTTTAAGTAATAACATGTAGTTAAGTTAACCTGCTTATTTGGATCAAATGTCGTGAGTTGGGTTAGATGTTAAATTAAGTAATCATGTTGGGAAACTCCTTGGGTATTTTTTAGTCTTCCGCTGTGTTATCTGAGCTTTTGATAACTCATTGTATCATTATGTCATGTTTTATTTTTTTATTTAAAAAAAAAAAAAAATTATTTGCACTCCATTCGTGTGTTTTAGCTGTATCCCTTCAGGGTTTCCTAGCGGGGCATTACACTCCCTATCTCTATCTATGTCTCCCTATCCTATCTTTATTTCTCACTCATCCCTCATTTATCTATTTTTTCAAATCTCCCCTTTCCCTCTCAATCTATATCTCATTATCTACATATATCTCTTATTCACTCCGCTGCCTTGTCTATCTTTCTCTCCCCCTCTCTCTATTTATATATCTACCTCTTTTTATTTATCTCTATATATTACTGCTTATATCTTTACCTTTCCAGCTATTTGTGTCCCCCTCTCTCTTTATCTCCCTCTTTCTATCTTTATTTCTCCATATCCCTCTTATTCTAGCTTTTCGGACATCTTTTGCCTCTTCTACCTACACTATTGACAAGAACTTGATGCATTACATCTCTTGTTTACATGTTGAATTTTATCCCTTAAACTATTTATTTTAATGAATTATATCTATTTGAAAAATCATGACTATCATATTCTTACACTATATTATACATGTTATTTTAAAGCTACCTAATGACACGTGTGAACATTAGAATTAAGTTTTTTCTCTTAGCAATTTAAACGAATGACAACTAAGTTCATTAGTGATAACAATGGAGTATATTTTTGTTTTGAGATTAGCAAACCTTCCAATAATTATTTTAAAATATAAATAAATAATGTCACGATGAATAAATCAAGACAACAATATAAATAATTATTTTAAAACAGCAGAATACCTTTTTCTCTTACGTTGTTTGAATATGTCTACAACAATACAATGTTTTTTCTTAAATAAATACAGACTTTCTTTTAGATTAGGGGTGCTATTCTTTATATTTACACAAGATGCAATTACCATGATTTTCCCTCCCAAATCAACACCTTCTACTTAGGTGTCTCACTAAGAGAGGATTTATTAATTTAGCACTACTTCAATTTATTTTTTTGTTAATAATTTGCTTTGTTTTTAGGAGTTTAATCTATAGAATGAAATGAACATTACTTTTAGATTGTGTAGTTTATTTAGACATCAAAATGCATATTTGATATATTTATGAGTTAATTGAAAATATAGACATTTTATATATTGATTTTAAATTAATGTTGATTAAAATATAAATAGCATTGTTGTAAGGGCACTCTCTCATTCATTTAGTAGTACGATCATAATGAAAATTCATATAAATTGTCGGAAATAAATATATATAGAAGCATCTCTTATTTTGTTTGTAGTTTCTAGATTTGATTGTGTGAGGATTCTTTTTACCATCAATGTTTTGAATCACACTCTATGATCCATCATTAGGATGCAAGAGAGTTCAAAGAGATGTAAACAATATTCGAATGGATTATGAAAATCTATTAAGGGAGGGGCACTAGTTACCGCCCATGTTCCATCAACTATTCACTCCTTGCACATCTAACGTCACAATTACCAACTTTAAAGAAACCAAATAATAAAATCTAACAAATTAATTAATAAATTTCACATGTACCAATAGCCATCTATTTTTAAGCATTTTTAGACCATAATTAGGGGAGAGGGACTAGTAGTTGAATGGGGTCCAATAGTCGTTATAGCAATCATGCTCATTATATCCAATCTTACCACAAATTTATATTATATATTATAAGTAAATAGTCCACATGCAAATAAATAAATAACCAAATGTTGGTCAAAGTAGACCTATACTAGAACACATAAGAACTTGTAAATGTTATATTGAAAGTACAAATATGCATTCATTAACAAGAAATAAATAGTTTTTTGTTTGAAATAAAATATCATAACTATCCACTATAAGTGTGTCATTTAAAAAATAAGATGCTTATTTAATAAAATAAGATACTTGCTTAAGCAAGTATTGTTTTTGATATTAAAAGTAGCCAAAACAAGGGGGCTAACCCAGGAATAGAACAAAGAAATAATGGCAAGTCAACTGTCAGCAGATCATCAACAAAATTATAGCCCTCTCACTTTCCTTTATAAAAAACCATTATCATTCTACGTAAGTTCAGCAGATATATAAAAGTCTTAATAAATATTTTAAACATTTGCCACGCAAGGCAACAAGTAGATAAGTTCAAATATAAACAGAAATTAAAACTATTAGCTCGGAGGCTACTAGGACCGAACAAAAAATCGGAGGTCCGAGACATAGAAACAAACTATTTCTTTTTTCCGTGCCTCCTCTTGGGGAGGAGCTTCCTAGCCCATTCCTTGGTGAGGAATTTGAAAAGGGCATTGTAGTCATCGTCTTCCTTGCTTTTTCCTTTGGTAGAACTTTCCTGCATAAGACATAGAGTGGTCACCGAGCAATGCATCACGTTCAAAGAAAACCTGGAGACATCCTACAGCTTGTTTTCCATGGCCTCCATTCTGCTGTTGATTTCCTGCACATTATCAAACAAACCCTCCACTTTCTTACCCAACTCCGCCAGGTTGCTGTCTTCTTCCTCCTTTATGCTGCTCACTTCGTCCACCACCATCATCTTCTCGAATTTGAGAGTCGGGGAGGGAGAATTTTTCTGGGATTTGGGGTCGGCCTCCAGACTCATGGAATTTTTAGGGCTTTCAGAGGCACGGGTGGAGCTAACAGAGTGGGGGGTCGAGGTAGACTGAAACAAGGCCACATTCTCAGAGGCGATGGAATTCCCAGTTTCATGGGATGAGGAGGGGTCTCTTAGCGATTTTTCAGGGGGTTTGGAGGCTAGTCTCATAGAACGGCGGGGGGTGTTGGCCTCATTTGTAATTTCCACATTGGAATCAATCTCCTAGATTCTAAATTTCTTAGGGGTTCTAACATCCTCAGGAGGGTGCTTTTTGTTTTTCTTACTATAGGAGCCGATTTCAGGCAACCGAGGAGGGCTTGTATCGGGTTTATCGGTAGTAATAGCTAGGGGACAGTTTTCAGCCACATTCTGGACAAAGATTGTGCGGGGTGGGCAAAGGGTCGGGTGGAAGATGTAGAGAGGAAGGATGAGGCCTTGGTGCAGAATGCGGAAGTCTTTTCCTTTTTTCTTGGCCTCGACAATATCTTTAACATTTGAATCCAGCGAATGAAGCAGGAAAAACGGAATGGAGATATGATCTTTGTTTCTAAGGTGGTTAAGGAAAGGTAGGTGGTAATAGTAAAATATTCCATACCTTCCTTCCAGAGTGAAGTATTTTATAATGATATAGAAGACCTCATCCCATGGTGGCGGAAGCTCCTCCCGGTTGAAGCCGCCTGCCCTCTTCACCGGGTTCTCACCTTCATGAAAAAACTGGTTCAGGTTGGTGGTATCCGAAATGCGGCTTTGTTTCTTCCATTTCCTCCCCTTCATAGATAGACCCATCACTTGGGCAATCACTTCTTCATTTGTTTCAAAGGAGATACCCATATGGTAACCCTTTTATCCTCCCAGGAAGCCACGAACTGCTTAGACAATCTCTCATCATTCCCTTTCATACATTCCATAAATTTGTCGATCCCTCCTTCCGAACAGACAAACCACACTGCCAACTTAGCTTTAAATTCATCACTTTTGATGGGTTCTAGTCTTATCTTGTCACCCCCCATGGTCGTTTCTTCCAGCTTAGCAAAGCAGAAGAGAAATAAGGTATCAGAAACACAAAGCCAAACCAGAGCAAAAGCAAAGTTGTGATAAAAACTTAACCAATCCTGAGATAAAATCATGCAATAAATGATGTGATTATTGCAAATTGTGCCTAAGTAGGTTTCGCATTCATGAAATCTACTATACTCGTGTGAACCCTCAATCCAACCAATGTGATTTGACTGATCCCAGTCGTCACCTTTATCACTACCAATAATCTTCGTTCAGATGATAATTAGGAAATTACCATTCCCGAAATTAGTACTATCATCATTATTAATCTCCTTTTGTAGGTGATGACAAGACCATCTGTAGCTACGTGGTAGACCCAGCCCTTGATAGGCGATTTTCCCCTCCAAATTCAAATTTTGAAAATTGTCTCTCTTCATCTGGTAATAGTTATAGGGGTTCATCATTAAACTTGGTTTTTTTAGTCTACAAGATCACCTTGGTGATTATTGGTAGCAAATCGGGGTTCCTCCAGCATCGTAAGCCATTCTGCAGCCTTCCCACCGCCGCCATTGAGTCCGCAACAACATTCCCTTCTCTGAAGATATGGCTAATGGTGAAGACATCAAGGTTAGCCAGAAGCATCCTAGCATCCCTCAAAATGGAATCCACTTTCCACCTGACAACAAGTCTACCACTAAACGCTTCCTCAATGATAAGCGAGTCGCCTTCAATTTATAGATGTTTAATGCCAATAGATGTGGCAAATCTCAAACCCCATAGGAGATCCATTCCCTTGGCCTGAGTGATAGTATGTTCTTTAGGTTGCCCACGTATGCTACAACACTATTCCTCAAGTGGTCATGGATGACTCCACCTCCAGCTTGGCAGGCATTTTGGGTAGACCCATCAAAGTTCAGTTTGTACCAATGGGATTTTGGGGCTAACCATTTGGTCTTTTTTCTATTGATTTTTCCACTATTGTTTAAGACTTCAAACTCCAGGGGGAGATTCTATTGTAGGAGCACCCTTCAAAGGGCTCCCACCATTTGATTTCTTGCTTCTTTAAGAAGCCATTGTATATAAAATAAGAGCCATGTGCTCATTGGTCCTAGTTTAGGTCCTAGTTGAGGTCCTAGGGTCATAAGGCAAAGTTGAGTTTTTCTTGAAAGTAGAGGGTATGTGTGCCTTTGAGGTGTTTAGGGTCCTTCTTGGCATGGTGGTGTTCTTAGGATAGCCCAATGTGGGCCTAAGAGTCAAGAAAAGCAACATTGAGAAAGTTGCTCAAAAGTTGCAAAAGTTGCATGACAACTTTTCAAAGTTGTCAAGCAACTTTTCCACCTAGTAGGTCAAGATCTTTAGTTTAGCATGGACAACCCTAATATGGGCACATAGATCAAGGAAAGGGTAGTATAAGTAGTTGCAAACCCTAAGATAATGGGTTGGATGTTAGTTGTTTTACGGCCCAAGAAAAGTGACTTGACTGTGACTGCAACTTTGTTACCAGTCAGCACAAATGGAGTAAGAAAAGATTATTAATGGATTGATTTTCAAGCAAACATGTTTTGAAAGTCTTATATGGTGTATTTAATTCCATTTTGAACATTTATATTAGGTTTTGTTTAGCAAGTGTGGTGTGTTTGTAAATATTTTGTAAATTACCTTCTCACTCCTTTCCCCATTGTGGAATCACCATGAAACATGGGGAATAGGATTAAAAACCCTATACATTGCTTCAAATCAAGCAGGGCCCTTCAAGATGTAGGAAAGCCAAGCAAAGACCCACTCCTAGGTGAGACTAGACAGTGCCCGGCTAGGAAGGGTTAAAGTTGCAGAGGTCCACAAGAGCAAGGAAGGTTAGAGGAGGAGGCACCCTTTGGAGGAGTTGTAGAGGGGTGAGTGGAGCACCATTAGTGAAGAGGAGGAGCATCCACCAATCTAGACAAGGTGGTGAAACCAACAAACCAACATTGTGACCCTGGTAGGCCTAAAAACCCTCTTTAAAACCCTTGAAAACCCCAAAATTCACCTAGGGCAGTGTATGGACACTTGGAGGCCCAAAACTAGAAAAATCCTTGAGCCCTTGCCAAATGAATAGTAGGTCTTTTGGGAAGTTTCACAAGCATATGCATCATTTGCAAGAGGGATCCCTAAAAGTCCGGATAAGAGGCCTAATTGGGCACAATCCTTGTAGCCCTCTTTTGTAGGTAAAAGACAAAATAGTGAAATCGGTAAGGAGTTGGAAGTTGAAGACCTCTTGGGGGCACATGAATGCATGGATAACCATGTCGAGGACCTATCCTATCCTAGCTAGGACCTAAGAAGGTGTGGAACAAGCCAAACCCTTATTAGCCTAAGTAAGGGTTCTTCGAATCTCATGAGTAGGTGAGACCTTAGGAGTAGAATTTCTAGTTGTTGGTGGGTGGATTGGGCAAGGTTAGGGAATTCCACAATCAGGGGAAGTCCTAAAGACCCTAGGGTGTGGTTAGAACACCTGGTGATCCAAGGAAGGGATCCAAGAGCATAGGCTAGGCTAGTCTATCCCAAACCCCATCCCATCAAATTCGTATCAAAGCTAGGTTAAGGACTTGGTGGACCGTGCATGTCTCTATACTCTGGTGAATTAGTAGGGGAGAGCATAATCGTCACTAATGCAGAGATGGCTAGGGAGGTAGAAGAGTAAAAGGAGAAGAATAGACTCCTTGAAGAAGCTATGAGTGAGATAAGGGACAAGCTGCAAGAAGTGGTGGATCAGAGGATACATGGACCTTAGGGTGAAGACACCAAGGATAAAGGCAAGAAAACCATTGACATAGATGACAATATACTTGACCCAAATCCCTTGTTCAATGAAGAACCTTTTGTAAAGGCTATTAAGGCTTTGAACACCAAAGCTTTTGAAGGATTGCCACATTTCAGTGGAAGGATGGACATTGACACTATCATGGAATGGATTGAGGGTATGTAGAACCACTTTAAGTGTGAAGGAGTGACAGAAGCTTAGAAGGTTAAGGTTGCCAAATCAAGACTAAGGGGAGCAGCCTTGACATGGTGGAAGTATCTGTAAGAAGAGAGAGTTAGCATGGGGAAGCTACCTATTGCAAATTGGAAGGCCATGGTGAGTAAGATCAAGGAGAACTACTTACCAGAGGATTATGAAGTCCAACTTCATAAGAAGAGACAAGGATTGAAGCAAACATACCTTGATGTGACCTCTTACACTGAAGAATTTCAAAAGCTTTGTCTTAGATCCAATGTCCAAGAAGATGAATCTATCAAGGTGGCTAGGTATCTAAGTGGCCTAAAGTGGAACATTCAAGAGGAGATAAGCCTATGGACTCCTACCACTATCCAAAAATGTCATCAGCTTGCTGCCAAGGTGGAAGAGAGGAACAAAAGGAAAGGAGACTCTAATACTAGGGGAAGAGGCAGAGGTAGAGATTAAATGAATCACCAAGGTGGTTACCAAAGCAAGGCAAATGAGCAAAAGAACCAAGGAGAAGCCAAGTTGACTGAGCATAGTAGTGAAGCCAATCTCAAAGGGGGCCATTCTAGAGGAAGAGGTGCACAAGGTGGTCCAAGTAAGGGTAGAGGTACCGGCAGAGGTAACTCCTACTTTGCAACTATGAAATGTTATAATTGTGGTCAATTGGGGCACCCGACCTATAGATGCCCTGACAAGCCTACCTCATCAAACAGTGGAAAGAGGGTTGCTTATGCACATGAAGACACATCAAGTAGCAAGATACCTAAGGTGGACCATATTGAATCAGAGATTGGAGAAAATCTAATGTTCAATAGGGTCTTGATAAGACAACCAGTTAAGAATGAACCTAAGCATAGGAGAGCATTGTTTAGGGTGAGATGCAAGATCCTTGGTAAAGTTTGCAAGGTGATAGTTGATTCAGGGTCAACTGATAACATAATTTCAGAGGAGGCAGCCAAGAAGTTGAAACTCAGAAGGATACCCCACACTAACCCTTACAAGGAGACATGGTTGAATCAAGAGCAGAGTGTGCTTGTCAATGAACAGACTTGGGTAGAGTTCTCTATTGGAGGATACAAGGATAAGATCCTTTGTGATGTGTTACCCATGGATGCCTGTCACCTATTGCTAGGTAGACCCTGGCAATTTGATAGGAAGGTGATCTATGATGGAGAGGAGAACTCCATTTCCTTCAAGAAGGATAGCAAAACCTTCAAGATTCAATCTTTGACAAAGAATGAAGAGGGAACCTCAACAACACCTAGTGTCTTATTGGCTACTGGTAAAGAGTTCTTACACTTGCTACATGAGGAGGAAATAGTGAGGTGTGCCATCTTTGTGAAGCCAAAGGAGGAGGAAGACAAGTTGCAGGCAGAGGTACCCAAGGAGGTGAAGCAAATGTTGCAAGAGTATAAGGACATAGTGAGTGATGGAGCACCTACAACACTCCCACCAAGAAGGTCTATAAGCCATCAAATAGAATTTGTTCCTGGTGCATCCCTACCTAATAAAGCTTCATATAAGCTCACACCTGACCAAAACAAGGAGGTGGCAAGGCAAGTGCAGGAGT
Organism: Cryptomeria japonica; assembly: GCF_030272615.1. Classification (NCBI taxonomy): domain Eukaryota; kingdom Viridiplantae; phylum Streptophyta; class Pinopsida; order Cupressales; family Cupressaceae; genus Cryptomeria; species Cryptomeria japonica. The sequence goes on from NC_081415.1 coordinate 234,370,602, forward strand.
TATTGGAACAAGGACTGATCAAGAAGAGCATCATCCCATGTGCAGTCCCGGTAGTGCTAGCATCAAAGAAGGGAGGCAAGTGGAGACTTTGCACTGATTCAAGGGAAATCAATAGGATCACCATAAGGTATAGGTTTCTTATTCCTAGAATAGAGGATTTGATGGACTGTTTAGGAGGTGCTATGTATTTTACCAAATTGGACCTTAAAAGTGGTTATCACCATATTAGAATTAAGGAGGGAGATGAGTGGAAGACTGCTTTCAAGACCATAGAAGGGTTGTATGAATGGCTTGTGATGTCATTTGGACTCACCAATGCCCCAAGCACCTTCATGAGGTTGATGAATGACATGTTAAAGGACCTCACGGGTAGGTTTGTGGTGGTGCACCTAGATGACATTCTCATCTATAACAAAACCAAAGAGGAGCACCTTGAGCATTTGAGGTTAGTCTTAGAGAGGTTGCATGAAGAGAAGTTATCAAGCAACCTAGAGAAGTGTGACTTCTTGAAGCAAGAGCTGGTCTACTTAGGATTTGTGGTGTCTAAGGGAACCTTGAAGATGGATCCAAGCAAAGTGGAGGCAATCTTGAATTGGCCTACCCCTAGAACAGGGACTGAAGTTAGGAGTTTCCATGGTTTAGCTCAATTCTATAGGAAGTTTGTGAGGAACTTTAGTGGCATATGTGCACCAGTCCTTGACACCATAAAAGGAGGCCTTAAAACTAAGTTCAAATGGACTGAGCAAGCTGATAAAGCATTCCAATTATTGAAGCAAGAAGTAGCCACAAAACCCATCCTACTCCTACCTACTTTTGACAAGCTATTCACATTGGGGTGTGATGCAAGTGGAATTGCAGTAGGGGGTGTATTGAGTCAAGAGGGAAGACCTGTGGCATTTTTTAGTGAGAATCTCAATGAAGCAAAGAAGAAGTGCTCAGCCTATGACTTAGAGTTGTATGCATTACTTCAGTCTCTCAAAAATTGGAGGCATTACCTACTCCCAAAGGAATTTGTGGTGTTCACAGACAACTACGCTTTGAGTTACATTAACACTCAAGAGAAGCTTAGCAATAGACATTTGAAATGGATGGAATACCTCCAATCCTTCACCTTCACCATCAAGCATAAAAAGGGGCAACTCAACAAGGTGGCAGATGCTTTAAGCAGGAAGTTGTTGACAGTTCAAGAGTTATAGTTGTAGAGCATAAGAATAGAAGGTTTCAAGGACCTCTATGAAGGAGATGAAGACTTCTCATCAGCCTACAAGGTTTGCAAGGAGTTTGAGAACCATTTTCATTGTGAGTATGCAGATTACACTCTCCAAAATGCTCTCTTGTTCAAAGGTAATCAGTTATGTGTACCTAGAGGATCCATGAGGGAAAACCTTATCCAAGAAAAACACAATGGTAGTCTAAGTGGACACTTTGGAATCAATAAAACCTTGGATTTAGTATAGAGGTACTACTATTGGCCCATGTTGCCAAGAGATGTGAAAAGGTATGTGGAGCAATGTGGTGTGTGTCAAAGGGAAAAAGGAGGATCAAGTAATGCTAGTCTCTATCAACCATTACCGGTCCCAAATAGGCCTTGGGAATGTATAAGCATAGACTTTGTAGTAGGACTCCCCAAGACAAAGATAGGTGTGGATAGCATCTATGTGGTAGTAGATAGATTTTCCAAGATGAGCCATTTTATTCCATGTAGGACTACGCATGATGCTAGCTATATTGTACATCTTTTCTTTAAGGAGATTGTAAGGAATCATGGTCTCCAATTAAGCATTGTTTCAAATAGGGACAACAAGTTCATGGGCCATTTTTGGCAAACATTATGGAGGAGACTAGGAACTAATCTCTCATTTAGCTCAGCTTACCATCCACAAATTGATGGTCAAACTGAAGTCATCAATAGGGTGTTAGGCAACTTGTTGAGGTGTCTAACCAAGGAGTATGGGCAGACATGGGATCTAGTCATTCCACAAGCAGAGTATGCATATAATGACAGTGTAAATAGGACCACTGGAAGAAGTCCTTTTGAGGTTGTCTATGGTAGACATCCAAGGGGAGTGTGTGAACTCAAGGAACTTGGTTCCATGGAGATGAAGAGTGGCCAAGTAGAGGACTTCACTCAAACCATCAAGGAAGTCCAAGAGCAGGTGAAGAAAGCCATCCTTGAATCCACTCTAAAACTGAAGGTCAAAATGGATGAGAAAAGGAGAGAGGTTCAGTTCAAGGTGGGTGACTATGTGATGGTCCATCTGAGCAAAGCTAGAATGCAAAGTGGTAAGCCTACTAAACTACAAATGAAGAGGGTAGGACCTTGTAGAATTCTATCAAAATATGGAGAAAATGCCTACAAGGTTGATCTTCCTTCAGACTTAGCCATCTCACCAGTCTTCAATGTTGTTGATCTAATAATGTATAAGGGTGAGATAGTAGGGCAGACTGAGAATCAAGCCAAGGTACTGCAAGACTTGGATGTGAATGTCTTACCTCAAGTGAAGCAACCCATAGCAGAGGAGATCTTGGAGCCAAGGGTGAAGAAGTCTACTAGACACCAGGTCTACATGGAGCACTTGGTGAAGTGGGCAGATCAACCTGTGTCTAAAGCTACTTGGGTTGAAGAAAGAAAGTTCAAGAAGCTTGGCATTGATTCAGCTCTCCTCACTCCCCTAGTTCCTTAGTTGGTTGCAAAGGGGGAGTATGGTGTAGGAGCACCCTTAAAAGGGCTCCCACCATTTGATTTTGTTGTGTTCTTGCCTCTTTAAGAAGACATTGTATATAAAATAAGAGCCATGTGCTCATTGGTCCTCGTTTAGGTCCTAGTTGAGGTCCAAGGGTCATAAGGCAAAGTTGAGTTTTTATTGAAAGTAGAGGGTATGTGTTCCTTTGAGGTGTTTAGGGTCCTTTTTAGCATGGTGGTGTCCTTAGGATAGCCCAATGTGGGCCTAGGAGTCAAGAAAAGAAACATTGAGAAAGTTGCTCAAAAGTTGCAAAAGTTGCATGACAACTTTTCAAAGTTGTCAAGCAACTTTTCCACCTAATAGGTCAAGATCTTTAGTTTAGCATGGATAACCCTAATATGGGCACATAGACCAAGGAAAGGGTAGTATAATTAGTTTCAAACCCTAAGATAATGGGTTGGATGTCATTTGTTGTACGGCCCAAGAAAAGTGACTTGACTGTGACTTCAATTTTGTTACCAGTCGGCACAAATGGAGTAAGAAAAGATTATTAATGGATTGATTTTCAAGAAAACCTATGTTGAAAGTATTATATGGTGTATTTACTTCCATTTTGAACATTTAGATTAGGTTTTGTTTAGCAAGTGTGGTGTTTTTGTAAATATTTTGTAAATTACCTTCTCATTGTCCAGTTTTGGATTGTTTTTAGAAAATGGGTTCTTAACTCCTTTCCCCATTGTGGAATCACCATGAAACCATGGGGAATAGGAGTACAGACCCTATACATTACTTCAAAGAAAGTAGGGGCCTTGAAGATGCAGGGAAGCCAAGCAAAGACCCACTCCTAGGTGAGACTAGACAGTGCCCGGCTAGGAAGGGTTAAAGTTGCAGAGGTCCACGAGAGCAAGGAAGGTCAGAGGAGGAGGCACCCTTTGGAGGAGTTGTAGAGGGGTGAGTGGAGAACCATTATTGAAGAGGAGGAGCATCCACAAATCTAGAAAAGGTGGTGAAACCAACAAACCAACACTGTGACCCTGGCAGGCCTAAAAACCCTCTTTAAAACCCTTGAAAACCCCAAAATTCACCTAGGGCAATGTATGGACACTTGGAGGCCCAAAACTAGAAAAATCCTTGAGCCCTTGCCAAATGAATAGTAGGTCTTTTGGGAATTTTCACAAGCATATGCATCATTTGCAAGAGGGAGCCCTAAAAGTCCGGATATGAGGCCTAATTGGGCACAATCCTTGTAGCCCTATTTTGTAGGTAAAAGACAAAATAGTGAAATCGGTAAGGAGTTGGAAGTTGAAGACCTCTTGGGGGAACATGAATGCATGGATAACCATGTCTATGACCTATCTTATCCTTGCTAGGACCTAAGAAGGTGTGGAACAAGCCAAACCCTTATTAGCCTAAGTAAGGGTTCTTCGAATCTCATGAGTAGGTGAGACCTTAGGAGTAGAATTTCTAGTTGTTGGTGGGTGGATTGGGCAAGGTCAGGGGATTCCAAAAGCATGGGAAGTCCTAAAGACCCTAGGGTGTGGTTATAATACCTAGTGATCCAAGGAGAGGATCCTGTTAGGGTTTCAACCAGATCCGAAGCAAATATGAACTAATAATTATATGCAGATTTAAATACAAAAGATAAAGAAATAAAACAAGACATAGATAATACAGAGATTTAACGTGGTTCACCCAGAATGGGTTACATCCACCATACACAGTCATCCAATCTTTCTTATTATCCAGCAAAAATAGTACATCAACCTTACAATGCCTTAAGCATCCTAGTCGCTTATAACATGCATTTTTAGGGCAACAAACAAAGTCGACCTTTTTAGGGTTTTATTACAATGTCAGTTTTCATCAACAAAAAATGGCAAAAAAATTTCAACAATCTCCCACTTGGAGACTGATACTACACGACACCACTGTACATGCAACATCCACTAGATAAAACACTAGGACTCGACTGGTATAAATTCCACAATTATCAATCAAGAAGACCAACAGAAACTGATGAAGAAATCAGCTTCTCCTGTGGAACTGCCTTTGTGAACATATCGACAGGATTCTCACTTGTGTGAATCTTCTCAAGCCGTAACCGACCCTCCTCCAAAACAGTCCGAATGAAGTGGTACCTGAGCTAAATGTGCTTTGTCCTTGAATGAAAAGCAGAGTTTTTTGCAAGATGAATGACACTCTGGCTATCAGTATACAATGGGCGATCCTCCTCTGTCTGACCCAATTCCTCCAAAAAATATTGTAACCAAATCATCTCCTTGCTGGCTTCTGTAGCAGCAACATACTCAGCTTCAGTGGTTGAAAGTGCAACAACCTTTTGCAGCCTAGAAATCCAACTGACTGCAGTTCCCCCTATAGTAAAAACATACCCTATAGTACTCTTCTGTGAATCAATATCACCCACCAGATCAGAGTCAACAAATCCACTTAGAGCAGCATTAGATCCTTTGAAACATAATGCCTTCATAGTAGTTCCTTTCAAATACCAAAGAATCCATTTCATAGCATTCCAATGTTCCATACCTGGATTACTCATAAACTTGCTCACAACTCCCACTGCATGTGCAATATCTGGCCTTGTGCATACCATTGCATACATCAGACTACCAACAGCTGATGAATATGGGATGTTAGACATTTTATTAACCTCTTCCTGTGCCTTTGGGCACACCTCCTTAGTCAATTTGAAATGACTAGCCAAAGGTGTACTAACTACTTTTGCATCCTGCATGTTAAATCTTTTCAACACCTTCTTTATATACTCACTTTGGGACAAATTCAAGGTTCTATTTTTCCTGTCCCGTGTAATCCTCATACCAAGAATTTGCTTAGCTGCACCCAAATCCTTCATAGCAAATGACCTAGCTAATTTCTGTTTAAAATCATTTATATGTTGCATGTTCGACCCAGCAACAAGCATGTCATCAACATAAAGCAACAGGATAATATAACTGCCATTATCAAATCTCTTAAAATATACACAATGATTAGAATGACATCTATGATAATCGTGTTCAGCCATGAAACTATCAAATTTTAAATACCATTGTCAGGGTGCTTGCTTTAGGCCATACAGACTTTTCTTCAACCTGCACACCAAGTTCTCCTTACCTTTGACCTTATATCCCTATGGTTGCAACATGTAAATTTCCTCCTCCAGATCTCCATGGAGAAAAGTTGTTTTGACATCTAATTGTTCAAGATGTAAATCATCTGCAGCCACAAGACTAAGTACAGTTCTAATTGAAGTCATTTTTATAACTGGAGAAAATATTTCATTATAATCTATACCCTTTTTCTGTGCAAAACCTTTTACCACAAGTCTGGCCTTATATCTTTTCTGACGTCCTTCCTCCTCCTTCAGTCGATAAACCCATTTTTTAGGCAAGGCTCTTTTTTCTGTAGGTAAAGGGACTAAGTCCCAAGTCTTATTTTTCATCAAGGAGTCCATCTCCTCTTTCATGCCTAGTTCCCACTGTTGTTTGGCATCTACCTGCATTGCTTCTTCATATTCTTCTGGTTCACCAGAATCCGTTAATAAAATAGAATACAAAGAAGGAGAAAATCTTTTAGGGGGTCTACTTGTCCTCGTAGAATGTCTAACACTTGTAGGAGTTTGTGGGACAATCTGTTGTTGCTGAGCATCAGGTACTTGTGGCATTTCATTTTCAGGAATCTCATCGAACACCACATATTCTTGTTTGTCCTATTCATGCTTCTTTTCCTGCATCTGTTCTTTATACATAACCTTCTCATTGAATATAACATCTCTACTTCTAATTATTTTCTTATTTTCAAAATCCCATAGCCATATTCATCTATCCCATATTCAATGAAGGTACATTTCTGAGATTTAGCATCAAGCTTGGTTCTGTTTTCTTTATCAACATGGACAAAAGCTTTGCAACCAAAAGTTTTTAGAAAAGAATAATTTACCTTTTTACCAGTCTATGCCTCCTCTGGAATACCACCATCCAAAGGGGTTGAAGGTCCTCTATTTATCAAATAGACAGCAGTATGTACAACATCTGCCCAAAAATGTAAGGGCAATCTAGCATGCAATCTCATGCTCCTCGCACGTTCCATGATGGTCCTATTCATTCTCTCTGACACACCATTTTCCTGTGGAGTTCCTAGAACTGTCTTCTGCTTGCGAATCCCATTTAAGGAGCAGTAATCTTCAAATGCTTTGTTGCAATACTCACCTCCATTATTCGATCTGAGACACTTCAACTTTTTTCCTGTCTCATTCTCAACCAAAGCTTTCCATTTCTTAAAAGTTTCAAAAACATCTGATTTTTGTTTTAGGAAATATACCCATGTTTTTCTGGTTGAGTCATCAATAAAAATAACATAATAACAAGAGCAACCAAGAGATGATACCTGAGCTGGTCCCCATACATCTAAATGTACAAGCTCTAACTTCTCACTCTTCTTCTCTTTCCCAACCTAGAGAAATCTGACTCTTTTCTGTTTACCATAAACACAGTTTTCATAGAACTCTAAATCAATCTTCTTTAGTCCTAGCAATAGATTTTTAGAGTGAAGGATTTTCATCCCTTTCTCACTCATGTGCCCAAGCCTATGGTGCCACATTATCAAATCTGTTCTTGCAACATTTATTGTTGTTGTCCCTGCAGTAACTTTATCTGTAGCAGCTAAGGTAGAGTAAGTGTTACCAGTACACAGATATAATGTGCCTACCTTCGCACCTTTAGCTACTACTAATGATCCTTTAGTGACCTTCCACATACTGTCTGAGAAGGTAACTATGCAACCTTCACTACCTAGTTGCCCTGCAGAAATTAAATTTCTTCTTAAATTAGGAACATGTCTTACCTCCTACAGAAACCAGTCATTACCATTCTGCAACTTGATATTTATCTTTCCTTTTCCAACAATTTGACAGGGCTCATCATCACCCAAATATACCTATCCAAAATCACCTTGAACATAATCTAGAAAATATTTTCTATGGGGTGTAGCATGAAATGAAGCCCCAAAATCTATTACCCAGGAATTATTAACATTATCCAAACATAAGATTAAAGCATCTTGTAAAGTATTACTTGCAATATTAGCTTCCTTACTGTCATTTTCATTTTTGTCTCCTTCTTTGTTTTTCCGAGACCAACAGTCTTTCTTTAGATGACTAGGCTTTCCGCAGTACCAGCAATCTTTCTTTCCTCTAGATTGAGAGCGTCCTTTCTTTGACTTCCCTCGTGACTTCTCATTCCCAGGGCCTTTTCCTCTTTCCTTTGATCTTCTTCTGTTCTCCACATTCAAAACACTACCCGATGATGTTGAAGTCTCACCTGTGCTTTTCCTTCGCATTTCCTCGCTTAGGATAACACCAACAATATCATCAAATACCAAAGTGTTTTTACCAGAGACAGAGTTACTTACAGCCATAACCAAGCTATTCCAGCTTTCTGGCAAAGAACATAAAATCAAGAGAGCCCTAACCTCTTCTGCAAAGGTAATTTTTATCGAAGACAATCGACTAGTAATTGTATTAAATTCATTTAAGTGCTCCGCTACAGATCCTCCCTCACTCATTTTCAAATTAAACAAACACTTCATAAGAAATACCTTATTCGAAGCCGAGGGTTTCTCATAAAACTTAGCCAATGTTGCCATCAAATCTACAATCATTTTTGCTTCTATTATATTGAATGCTACAGATGACACAAGGCACAATCGAATGGATCCCAGTGCCTTTCTATCTAAAATGTCCCACTCTTCATTTGATATTGTGGTCGGTTTCTTTGCCTTTCCTTCCAATGGCCGCCACAAATCCTTTTGATACAGGTAATCCTCCATCTGCATTTTCCATAACTGATAATTTTGGCTGTTAAATTTTTCAACCTTGAATTTGGAATCCTCCATTGCTCCCACTCAAATCTGAAAGTCCTGCTAATTTATAGAAAACCTCGCTCTGATACCAATTGTTAGGGTTTCAACCAGATCTGAAGCAAATATGAACTAACAATTATATGCAAATTTAAATACAAAAGATAAAGAAATAAAACAAGACACAGATAACATAGAGATTTAACGTGGTTCACCTAGAATGGGTTACGTCCACCATACACAGTCGTCCAATCTTTCTTATTATCCAGCAAAAATAGTACATCAACCTTACAATGCCTTAAGCATCCCAACCGCTTATAAAATGCATTTTTAGGGCAACAAACAAAGTCAACCTTTTTAGGGTTTTATTACAATGTCGGTTTTCATCAATGAAAAACGGCAAAAAAAAAATTTCTCGGGGGTTGCCGCCCCCGAACCCCCGCTTTTCTCAAGGGCTACCACCCTCGAACCCTTGCCCGGGGCCCGGCCCGGCCTCGGACCCTGGTGAAGATACATGTTGAGTGTATAGTACTTTGTTGATTAGTCACCACATTTCAATAGATCCAAGAGCATAGGCTAGGCTAATCCATCCCAAACCCCATCCCATCAGCTTCCAAAGTTTAGCAAAAAAAATTTCCATCGAATTAGGAGGATTGGGGGGGTTTTCCACTTAGTCACTGATATATTGTCTAAAAATCATTTTGAGGCAATTGTAGAAGACTCTATCCGGGGGGGCTTCAATATCTCTGAAAATTCTATTGTTTCTTTCTTTCCAAACCCCCCAACAAATATGCAATGGGATCTGCCTCCATAATTGGAGGATCAGGGGGTGGTGGGAGGGACAAGTCCATCCAGTTACAAACTGATTAATGTTATCCTGAAAAACCCATTGAAAATCACATTTTTCAAGAGTAATGGTCCACAAGTGTCCAGCGAAGGGGCAGTGGATGAAAAGGTGGTCAATTGTTTCCTCTTCAGCTTTACATAGAATGCATCTATTGGAAAGTTGGAAACCCCTCCTTTTTAGATTGTTTTGAGTTAAGATTTTTCCATGCATTAGGGGCTACCAAAAGAAGTTGACTTTAGGGATCAGTTGTGAGTTCCATATCTTCCTCCAACACTCAACATCGTCGGTGGGTCTTAGGAGTTGTCTGTAAGCAGACTTGACCGAGAAATCCCCCAACTGGGTCCCCTTCCAAATGAATCTGTCTTCCTGGGGAGCTAGGGGAATTATGTGTTCCAACATAAGATCCTGCAGCTCCAGAGCAATGGGTAACATGTTAGGCCGATTAGAGAATATTTGGGCTATGTTCTTCCATCTTCCTCTTCCCGATTCCATATAATCAACAATGTATTCCCCTAGGTGCTCCTTTAGGGGATACATACTTTGGCGGAATTGAGTGTCTGCTAGAGGTTTGTCATCCACCCAAGAGTCTTCCTAGAACCTAATCGTCCTACCATTTGCAATCTACCATTTCAGTCCTTCTCTGATAACTGGTTTGAGTTTCAGGATGTTATTCCATAGTTTGGACCCCTGAGGAAGGTACTAGTATTCAAGTTACAATAGAATTGCTCCCTTTCCAAATACTTGGCCCTGATAATGTTACACCAATCCGCCTCACCTTTAGCTAGGGTCCATCCCACTTTTGATTCAAGGCATTTATCTTTCTAATACAAAGTCCTCCCATGGATTTGGGTAAGCAATCAGTGTCCCAATTTACCAGAGAGAGGCGTCTTTTTTCCTCCATACCTGTCCACATGAAGGTTCTTTGGATCCTCTCAAGCTTTTCCCCCATAGCACCAGATATTTTGAACAAGGAAAGGAAGTACACCAAGATGCCCTGGAGGGAAGTAACAAGGAGTTGAAGCTTGCCCGCACTACTAAGGAATTTCCCTTTCCAACCAGCAAGTTTCTTTTGTATCTGCTCAAGGATAGTATTCCAGAAAGCAGGGGTGACTTCTTTAATAGTGAGGGGGAGACCCAGGTAAGTCCCTAGAAGAGCAACAAACTTACACCCTAATATAGAGAGGATTTTAAGCTGAAGGTCATCAGAGGTGTTGAAGAAGAAGAGATTACTCTTTATCATAATTGATACATTACCCTGAGGTATTGGCATAATCCACCAGTAAATTCTTCCATAGTTTGGCCTAAATTACTAAGGACATACCAAACAGAAAGGTATCATCAACAAATTGTTGGATCACTGAGGGGGGATAGTAGAAGCAGCTTTGAATCCCTACAATCTACCATTGATCATCATATCAACCACATTCCTACTCAAGACTTCAGCAACCATGATGAAAAGATAAGGGGATAGAGGGTCTCCTTGTCGAAAACCTTTTTCAGCCTTAAAACAGCCCCTAGGGGTCCCATTGATCAAGACCAAGAACTTCTTGGACCGTAGTAACACATTCTCGAATCATATCAACGACCTTCTGATTGAAGCCCAATTTTGAGAGAGTTTTAAATAAAAAGCACTAGTTGAATTTATAATAAGCTTTTGAAATGTTGAGCTTGAAAGCCATACTTGGGATTTTGCTCTTGTCCATGGAGTGGATTATTTCATGAGTGGCAATGGCAGCATCCAGAATTTGGCGACCAGGGACAAAACCTTTCTGGGAAGGACTGATAAACTTTACCTGAAGGAGCTTGATTTTATTCACAAGGACCTTGGAAATTATTTTGTAGATAGAATTGCAGAGGCTTAGGGGTCGAAATTCCTTCATGCAATTGGGGTTCGATGACTTAGGGACAAGAACAATGTAGGTGTTATTCATTTTTTTCAGTAATTTTCCAGTCTTGAAGAAGTCTTTCACCGCTTTAGTAACATCATAATTAATGATGTCCTGATAATCCTGGAAGAATGTCGGGGGAAGCCATCAAGGCCTAGGTTCTTGAAAGCACCCATCACAAAGACCACCATATGGACCTCCTCTGAGGAGATAGGAGCAAGGCGCTGATAGTTATCCTCCTCCCCAATGGCATTGGGGAGCTTACTCAAAAGTCTATCCTGGAGAGACACATTGTTTCTTCTAGAATCAGTATACTTACGAATGAAGAAGTTAGTGGCATTTTGGCCAATTAGGGATTCTCCAATGATCTCTTGATCCAAGTTATCATTTAGACTTTTGATAAAGTTTCTCCTTTTATGGATGCTCACCGAGTGGTGGAAGAAGGCCGAGTTTCTTTCCCCCTCTTTCAACCATTGAATTCTAGATCTTTGTTTCCAGTAGATTTCCTCCTTAGAGAGGATTTCCTTCCAATTCTTATGACATTCTTCTTCCTTAACCAACATAGAGTGAGGGGGGTCTCTTGCTGCCATATTGCTCTGCAATTGTTCCAACTTGGAGCACAACTCCTTTTTCTTCTTGAAGATGTCACCAAAAGTTGCCTTATTCCAACCTTTGACTTCCCTGTGAATGAGTTTCAGTTTCTCGGCAATTCTGAACATAGCAGTCCCTTGAATTGGGGTAGCCCACCAACCCTTGACTAGGTCTTTGAAATTCGAGAGGGAGGCCCACATAATCTCATAGCGGAAAGGGGTGGGGGGGGGGGTAGGTAGGGTCTATCCTTCCAATGGAGCAAGAGGGGGTTATGATTAGAAGCTGTCCTTGGGAGAGTCTTAAGGTAGGAGTTGTGACCAATATCCTAGTTGATAGAGACAAGAAATCTATCCAATTTGACTTGAATTAGGAGATTGCCTTTCATATTATTCGACCAAGTGTAGGGGACACCCTGAAGATCAATATCAAAGAGGCTAGTGACATTAATGAGGTTAGTGAGATCTCCCATGCTATCTGTAAAATCCACTACACCTCCACATTTCTTAGAGGGGTAGAGGGGGGTATTAAATTCTCCTGCCAGCATGTACTGAGACTTCTGGTCCGTCAGGATGAGTTCAGAGATTTCCTCCCACACCAGATGCCTTCCCACTTTGGAATTGGGGGCATATATATTGAACAGGTGCCAGTAGTGCTCACCATGTTGAAAAGTAATCGCTAGGAAGTTTTGAGTGCTAGTTCATAAATCTTTCCTTGGATTTTGAGGGGGTCCCAGAGGGTAGAAATTCCCCCAGATGCCCCTAAAGCATCCACATACAACAAGGCAACCCCCGATCAAAGTTTACTAGCAATGGTTGCAAAAGTTTGGTGGGACATTTTAACCTCTTGAAGAAGACAAATATCAAGTTTCATTTCCATGATATACTGTTTTATAGCAAATTGCTTTTGGGGACTCTTAAGACCCCTTATGTTCCAAGAGAGGAACTTCATTTCTTATTTCTGTTGATTCCATCAAGGGTCAACTGTCTACCCTTGCAATATCCCTTGTCATAACTTTATGTCTGAACACCCTCTCTGAAGGTCTTCCGACTTTATTTTCAGTACCCCCCACATCTGCTTTCTTAGCCTTGGGTTTCTTCTTCTGGGTCATCCATTCCTCATTATCCATCAGAGGAGATTCGGGTGGTGATAAATTCACATGAGGAGTTGGTATGAGGGATTTATCTACTTCAACAGACGTCTTCACCTTGTTAGGGGAACAAGGAAGGGTTGTGATTAACAATTTTTTCACACCTGAGGGGGTCATAGCTCCATCGGGGTTGGAGGATTGAGGGGTTGTGGGGATAGAAATAGCCAGAGGCTTAGGGGAAAGGTAGTCATTTACCATAGCCATGGAGGGGGATGGAGAGGGATCTGAGGATAGCTGAAGGCTTATCACTGGGGTGATTTCACCCTCTTCCAGGGGTACAACTAGGCTAGCTTTCTTCATTGTATCAACCAGGGTTTTTAAGATCTCAAGGATCTTGTTAGTGTGGGGGTAGTCATTGGGGATTTCATTCACATTAGGCAGTCCCAAGGGGGCTGATGAAGAGGGAGCACTTGGGCTGATGGGTTCATCAACAATAACCTTTTCTTTCAGCTTGGGTTTTGCAGACGCCTGGGTCTTACACTCAGCATACGTGTGCCCTTGTTTAGCACACTTTTGACAAAAAAGGGTAGCATTTTCATAAACAATGGCTTGAGACCATTTTCCCCACTTAAAGTTAAGAGAAACAAAATTGTGGAGAGATTTGTTAATTGCAACATTGACACAAAAATGTGCATAAACCAACTTGGATTCAGCAAGAGTGACTGAATCTATTGTAACATAACTGTCGAATGAGTTTCCAATCCAGAGGAAGATCTGTTCATCCCATAATTCCAGCAGTGGGCCAGGTAGTCTAACCCAAACAAGAGCCATGTGGTTGAGTTCAGCTGAAGGGTCAAAACTAGGCTTCCATTTAGCCAAAGTTGGGAAATGCTTCCCATATGCCCAGGAGCCTGAGAGGACAAAGATTAGGTCTTCCTCCACAGTGAACTTGAAAAGGAAGAGACCTCCTGGCATTGTTGAGATGCTAACACTGCCCTTTAGTTTCCATCTTGATTTGGCCCATCTCCTAATCATGTCAATAGATGGCCTGAAGGAGAAGAGTCATCCAACTATCGCCAGGTGAAGAGATGAAGCGATTTTATCTATGAGGCTATCCGGGAGCTTGATCTCTGTTCCTTCATCAGTTTGGGTAAAGTTAGCCAAAGTCACTTCCAGTGTCATATTAGTGGACCCGAGAAGGGCATTTTTCCAGTTGGATTTGGAATCTTTCTTACCAAGCTCCACATTCTTCTATCCGGCAATAGATTCCGACCCGGTGAGGGGTATATTCTTCTCTTTGTCATTCAGGCCAGAGTCCGTCAGTACCAAAGATGAAGAGCAGGAAGGAATATCAATCTTGGTGGTTTTTTTCATATGACCTGCAGACAGTGGGGTCCCAGTAGCAGAACCAGCAGCATGTCAACCGACCATGGTATCAGGGGGGGTTCGGTTGTAGGGAGGAAGGGACCTCCCCAGAGGGGGTGGTCATGCAGATGGTTCAGATTCAAACGCAGGCAAAGGCGGGAAAGTTGTAGAGCAAGTATTGTTGTCATAATGAAAAAATAGTATTCTTATGTGTACAACTATTGGGGTAGCAATGTATATTCATTGAAGTATTTCATATTAATAATTTGTCCTATCACAAATATAAAAGGTGAGCACAAAAAATACCTTGTATTTTTCCATGTAATGAGAAGGATTATCAATAAGTTTTAGGGGATGAGCACCAGTTGCCGTCATAGCTAACTTTGCACACCTATAGATCCTAAATGGTACATCAGATTTTGAATATAATTTTTTGGTTGTCTTTGCATGCGACTTAACTGCTTAAAGCTATTGATATGGCTTTTGGGTAGTAACGATGCACGTTGTGGAATCATTTATGTGCACAAAGGTCAAAAAGTACACATTACAAAGTGTTGCCTGATACCTAACTAAAGATGTTCCAGTAACCGTCAACTCAAAATCGCTAGTACTTGTGGACAAATGTCCCAACAGTTTTGCACAAATGATCCAATAGTGGTGCACAAATGGGCCAATTATGAACAAAAAATGATCGACTATTGATACAAAACAAATTTATTAATGGTGTTTTCCCTATGACGGCTATGGGGAGTCACTATGACAATAACATAGCGGCTATTGGAACTATGACGACTATTGGTACTCTTCCCCTATTGTTCAACTATTGGTCCATTTGTGTTGGATATAAGTTGTATTTTAAATAATAATGTTTTTTCTATAACATCAATTTTTTTTTTGTTCAACTATTGATCCATTTATATTGGATTTACAAGTTAGATATAACAAATATTTATGGTTACTAATATGTATTTGGTCCATTTATGTTGCATATAAGTTATACTCTAAATAAAAATATGATATTTTACTAACAAGAAATGATATATATTTTTTCAATTACTAAACATTTTTAGATTAAGTTTTGGTCAAATCTTTAAAAAGTCATTTTTTGGACACTTCGCAGTAGACGTGTTATTTTGACGAGTTGCATGATGAGTCACACCTTCAAACCTTAGTTGTAGATAGTTAAGTGTCCATTTTACATTTCTAAAAAAAGACAGAGGTCTTATGATATTCCATGACGACTACATGTTGATGAAGTTAGCCTTAATGACTACTGATCCCTCCCCTAGACAATTAAAAAAAATGTCAAAATTAAACTACTCTAGTAGGCTTCCTCTATTTATATGATTGTATAAAGCCTCAAAATTGAATATTTAAATTGATAGGCTTTTAGTGGGAGAAAGCAGTCGGAAAAGTGGCGTTCTCCCTCCCGTGCTGAGGTGTTCATTGGCCGACCCGCATGGTGACGTGTGCGTGCGTTTCTGTCGGTTGTCCACTTCTGGTCGTGTCCATGCATGCACTCTATTTTCTAAGAAATGTTGTCTTTAATGATTTTATCCCCGAGGCTGTGCACAAATGTCAATGTTCTTTATGGCCGCTTGCAACCCTAAAATCTAATTTGTTTTGTTCTTGTCAGCAATATTTGGCTCTGCAAATTTTTGCATAATGTTGGATGTAGCCGTCGAGTTAGGTTTTGTTCTGGTTGTGATAGTCTGCTTAGTTTCCACCTTTACGTGCTTGAAGGGTTGTTACTTTATTTATGTTATTTAACTATTTGTGGGCATCACTACTTTTAGTCTGCAAGCCATTTTCCTATAACTTTGGATATAGTCGTTGAGGTAGGTTTTCTTTTGGCTCTATGTGTTTTGTTGGGCTTGTTTCTGAGCTTCACATTGTGCATGGTTTTATTTTGCAAGGTAAGTGCTTATTTAATTTTAAAGGTTTTACAATTTGCAATTCATTGTTTTATTACTTTGAGTCTGCAACGTATTTGTTCACTTTGACAGGAATTTAGGTTTTGAGCTTCATGTCATGAATGGTTTGAACTTGCAAGGTAACATTTTCTTTTATTTAAATTTTTTTTTGTTTTGTAATGCATTTTTTATACTTGGCTTACTTTCCCCTATGTGTGCTTGCAGGGTTGTTACTTTGTTTATGTTATTTAACTGTTTGTGGGTGTCACTACTTGCAGTCTGCAAGCTATTTTCCTATAACGTTGGATATAGTCATCGAGATAGGTTTTCTTCTGGCTCTATGTGTTTTGTTGTGCTTCTTTCCGAGCTTCACGTCGTGCATGGTTTTATTTTGCAAGGTAAGTGCTTATTTATTTTAAAGGTTTTACAATTTGCAATTCATTGTTTTATGGTGTGCTTATTTTTTGGCGTGTTGTGCTTGCAGGATTGGTACTTTGTTTATGTTATTTAACTGTTTTTGGACGTGAGTACTTTCAAGGTATGTGGCATTGTGTTGTAGGGTAAAACACTTTTTTACCAGGTTAATATTGAGTTGGGTTTGAGCAATGGTTTACGAAACACTTTCATTTGTTGTAGGTTAAAAGGGTTTTAGTTGGGCTTTGATTTGTGGAGGTGATTACTTTTAGTCTGCAATGTATTTGTTCACTTTGACAGGATTTTAGGTTTTTAGCATTCTGTTGCCGATTAAATTCTGGTCTAGGTTAAAAGAATTTTAGTTTGGTTTTGGATTTTGCAGATATTTTAATTGATTTAAGCTTTAATCACCATCAATTTTTTAAGGCTCTATTTCGAACAGGATATTTCTTAATTTAGTTTCGGAATGTTCACTGTTGATTTTGAAGTTTTTCAAATTTGTAGTGCACTTAGTCGTTGAGTTAGGTTTTCTTCTGGTTGTGCTTATTTTATTGGGCTTCTTTGTGAGGTTCACTCTATGAATGGTTTGAATTTCCAAGGTAACATTTGCTTTTATTTAAAAAAAAATTTGGCAGGTTCTTGCAGGGTTGTTACTTTGTTTATGTTATTTAACTGTTTGTGGGCATAACTACTTTCAGTCTACAAGGCTTTTTTGCATAACCTTGAATATAGTGGTCGAGTTTGGTTTTCTTCTGGCTCTGTGTGTTTTGTTGGGCTTGTTTCTGAACTTGACGTCGTGCATGGTTTTACCTTGCAAGGTAAGTGCTTATTTTATTTTAAAGTTTTTACAATTTGCAATTCATTATTTCATGGTGTTCTTAGTTTTTGTCGTGTTGTGCTTGGAGGGTTGCTATTGTGTTTATGTTATTTAACTATTTGTGCATGTGACTACTTTCAAGATGCAATGGTTTACAAAACACTTTCGGTTTATGTGCATTTTATTGTAGGTTAAAAGGGTTTTAGTTGGGTTTTGCAGTTTGCAGATATTTATTGATTTAAGCTTTAATCACCATCAATAGTCGAAATGATATTTCTTAATTTGTTTTAATGTTTTCATTCCTGGTGATGTGCATGAATGTGGACTGTTTTGTTGGGCTTGTTTCTGAGGTTCTCGTCGTGAATAGTTTTACTTTCCAGGTACCTGTTTAGTGTTTTTTTTAATTTCAAAATTCGTAATGCATTATTTGATAGCATCCTTATTTTTGGCCATGGTGTGTTTGCAGGGTTGTTAATTTGATTATGTTGTTTAACTGTTTGTGGACGTGATTACTTTCAATCTGCATTGATCTATTCACTTTGACAGTTATTTAGATCTTGAGCATTATGTTGCCGATTAAATTCGGGTGTAGGTTAAAAGAATTTTAGTTTGGTTTTGGATTTTCCAGATATTTTTATTGATTTAAGCTTTGATCATCATCAATAGTTTAAGGCTCTATTTTGAACATGATATTTCTTAGTTTAGTTTAATGTTTTTGTTTCT